>NC_132782.1:101020828-101323858 GCF_048418805.1 Vulpes vulpes
CTGGTGGGAGCTGCTGTCAAAGGAGCAAAAGTAACCATAGTGGCCAAACTCAATAGAGATCTATCTTTTAAATCCATAGAGTTCATCTGGCAAGAACCTATATAGAAGTTGTAATTTAAAAAAAAACAAACCACATTTCTATTTGTAATAGTAACTTTAAAATAGGACTATGTGGGTTGGGGGGGTGTTGGGCGGCTCAGTCGGTTAAGCATCTGACTCTTGGTTTCGAATCAGGTCCTGATCTCAGGGTCGTGAGATCGAGACCCAGGTTGGGCTTCCTGCTCATCGAGGGGTCTACTTGAAGATTCTCTTTCTCCCTCTGCCCCTCTCCCCAGTTGTGTGTGTATGCTCACATGCATGCTCTCGCTCGCTCTCTCTCTCCCTCTCTGTGTCTCTCAAATAAATAAATGTTAAAATAAAGTGGGATTATAAGGGTGCCTGGCTGGCTCGGTCAGAAGAGCGTGCAACTCTTGATCTTGAGGTCATGAGTTCAAGCCCCACATTGGGCATAGAGAGTGCTTAAGTAAATAAATAAACCTTTAAAAATATATATATGAAATGAAATGGGATGATGAAGACACTCAACTGGGGCTTAAGGAACTTGTATTACAACATTTAAGAATGATAGTACAGTAAAGGGGCTTGTTTTTTTAAATTTTCTTTTCGGGGCTGGGGCACCAGGAACTGGGTACCAGCTAAGTCCTCCATGGGTTTTACCCCATCAGTCCCCCAGGACCTTTCTGGGGGCAGACATCAGCCCCGTGGTAACGGTGCAGAAACCGACGCGGAGAGGTAAGGTCCCTTGTCCAGATTGCGGTGAAGAGGTGGGTAGAGCTGCAGGGACAAGCTCTGACCTCTCTGGGAGGCGCATGCCATGCCCGTGATCGCCCCCTCCGCAATCATCAGTGCTCCGGGGGAGACTTTTCTAAGAACTTGAATAAATGCAGAAACGGCTTGTGTTCCAGAACATTGCAAAGATGTAGTCCTCTCCACAGTTAATTTGCACATTTATTTTAACACCAATCAAATTCCCGACAGGCGTTCTCTTGTAATTGGACAGAGCAGTCCCACATCGGGCAAGAAAAATACACCCTCTGTGGACAAAGGGAAAGAAATGAAGGGTGACCCCTGTCTGCTGGTAAATTAAAAAAAAAAAAAGTATAGTAGGTAAGGTCTTGGGTTCGAATCCCAGCACTAATGCTTTATGAAGCTGTACGACTTTGGCTGGCTAGACCACTCTGATCTCGGTTTCCTCACCTGTGAAATGGGGATAAGGGTGCCCACCTTGAGGACAGCGAGGTGAAAGCACCTGGCGTGGCCCCTGATGAGGCTTCACTGAGCGGCAGCTGGCAGTGGTAGCACGACACTATCTCACAGCCACCGAGGACCTCTGTCCTGCTCCACAGGGAGGTGTTGGGTGTCATTCCCCAGCTGGGGCTGGCTCTCATGCCAGATCTTTCTCTCGTGGGCTTGCTTCCTCCACTCGGGATGGGACTGCCCAGGAAGGCCAGTTTGAGTGGACGGATGGCTCCTCCTATGACTACAGCTACTGGGACGGGAGCCAGCCAGATGACGGCGTCCACGCGGACCCCGAAGAGGAGGATTGCGTGCAGATATGGTACCGGCCCAGCAGCGGTGGGTGCCCCAGGGAGCAGGGCTCCTGCAGGGGTGCTGGGGAGGTGCCGTGGGCAGCCAATTAGGTGGCTAGGGGCGCCAGGGGCCTTCTCCACGGTGGATGCAGTTTAAACAGTATGTGGCAGTGCGTGGTTGACATGCAGGCTGCAATCTGCGATTGGAATGAAAAGGTATTAGTGGTAGGGGTGGGGCCAGGGCGGGGAGCACTTGTACAAGGAGCAAAGGACAGGATGGTGCTTCTGTGTCAGCTGGCCAGGGCACCCACGTGCAACCCTAGCCCAGGCTCCCGAGGATTGGAACTGAAACCTGGCTGCAGAAGCATGCAAGTGTAAGTGGTGAAAAGAATACACACCAGGGTTCGAGCCCCAGCCCTGCTGCTCTCCAGCTCTGTGTCCTTGCAGGGAATTACGTGTGCTCTCGGACATCCCGTGTGCCCTTCTGTAAAATGGGTTTAGTAAGCATTCCTACCCACAGGGCAGATCTGGGGGTTATAGGAGATACAGCTGGGCCGGCCTGGAACCCCGGCTCCACCCCTTATTAATCTCGGGGGCCCAAAGTGAACGCCTTCACCTCTTGGTACCTGGATGTCTTCATCTGCAAAATGAGCTAATGCTACTTAACTTGCAGGGTTGCTGTGAAGAAGAAAGAAGCTAATGCACATAAGGTGGCCACTATGGCTTGCATGCGGTATTAGCAATCGCCGCCATCAGGATTAACGGTATCATCACTCCTCACACCAACCCTGAGAAGTAAAAACTATCAATATTCTCATTTGGCAGATGAAGAAACGGAAGCTCAGAGAAGTTCAGTGATTTGCTCATGGTCACACAGCAAGTAGTGAAGCGGTTTCAAACAAAGATTTACTGAAGTCCAGATTCAAGCACTCAACTGCTACTCCCTGGGTGCTCTTTTTCTTTTCCTGGTCAGGAGAGGCAGGTATGGAACAGGGACTTGCTACCCTGGAGACCAGGCTGGAGCCTGGGAGCCAGAGCTGGGCCTAGTATCAGGGTGAAGTTTGTCCTGCCCTATCCACAGTGGCAAGTCAAGACTAGCCTTATGAGAGAGAAAGGCTGGACAGCAGCCTCATCAAGCATCAGCAAGAAAGGGGTGCCAGTGCAGATGTGAGGCCACTGGAGAGGGCTTTTACTCCAGTGGGGTGGTGAGGTGACTTTTACTGTGGTAGGTGGACCCTCACCCAGATTCTCTGCTTCTTTCCATCACAGCTCTGAGGTCCTGGAATGATAACACCTGCAACCACAAGTTCCCCTTTGTCTGCAAGATCGCCTCTCTGACCATTCACTGATCCAGTCTTGGCCCCTCACAGTGAGCCCAGCTCCAACACCATCTTGTAGCTGTACATAACATAGATCAAACAATAATGTGAAACACAGATGAGATAGAGCTCCCGGGCAGAGATTTGAAGCAAACAAGCTTTAATGATACAGAGTGGTTACTTGGTCATAAGTGACAGGATACACAAGATAAACTGGCTTGATAAATAAAAAGGGGCGGCAGATTTGTTGCCCCAAGTAAACAGAAGTCCAAGGTTGTTCTAGATTCAGACTTGAATTTCATTGGCCTGGCTCAGCACATTCCACTTTGGTGTATGTTGGTTGGCTAGGCCCTGCCTAGATGCACATCTCTGGGCAGGAAGGGATGGGAGTCAATACCATCTGAACCACGTGGGCCTAAAGAGGTGGGTGGTTCCCCAAAGAAAAACAAAAATATTAACGAATCTATACATTGCCAGTGGGAGAATAAAACAGTGAAGCCATCCTGGAAAACAACATGGTGCTTCCTCAACAAGTTGAACATAGAATTACCATATGACCCAGCAATTCCAATGCTGGATATATACCCAATGGTATTGAAGACAGGTATTCGAAGGTGAAGGGTCATAGTAGCATTATTCACAATGGCCCCCAAAGTGGAAACATCTTTGGGGGTACCACCCAGATGACCTCATCCCATGGGTCAGGGTCCCAGCTAGGGCCCTTGACCATAGCCTTGCTTGGGAGCTTAACTGCCTTTGAAGTTCGATCCCTCTGAATCCTGGGCTTGGTCTGCCCTCCTGCCAGCTTCTTTGTCTGCAACCAAAGAGGTTTCTTGGCTTTCACTTCTAGAGCAAGGGTCTGTTACTTGTCCTTGGCTGATGAGTATCCTTCTGTAGAGCATCAAAGCCTTGTAGCAACAGCCATCCAACCTAGTTATGCTCAGGGGTACTGTATTCTCTGTTCATCGACTGCCTGATACATGGCCTCTCCTACAGCATTCCCTGCCCCCCAGTACATCCTCCCAGCTCAGTCCATCGAGTTACAACCACCTTGTGCCAGGGCCTGTCTGGGTTCTACCCACCACTACCAATTGCCAGCATAGAGGGAAGCCATCCTGCCCCTAAGCTCTGCCTTGTTGCCTGCTTCTTCAGACCACTCCCAGTATCAGTGGTTCTAGACTGGGTTTTCTGGTAGCAGTTGCTGAAACAGAGTTTGGCATAGAGGTCATTTATTAGGAATCAATACCTGTGAGAGGAAAGCAGAGGAACAAGTGGACCTGAGATGTGACCTGGTGAATTATCAGCCAGCCTGGCAGGGAGATCCAGGAGAAATATTGACATCGGAGCAGACCACATGGGGCTGAGATGGCCAGGCCATTCAGTCAGTGACACAGGTTTCCCCAGAAAGGATGTTACTTCTCCGGGGCTGATGCTGACCCTGAAGGAGCTGACAGCTAAGAGCTCTTTGCCCTCTTTCCCCGGAGGGGGATCTGAGTGGGGCATCTCCATGTTACCACAACTGGAATCACCTGGGTCAGGTGATTTGAACCACCAGGTTCAAAGCACCTGGGTGGCTCAGTCTGTTAAGCATCCAACTCTTGATTTCAGCTCAGGTCATGATTTCAGGGTCATGGGATCGAGCCCTAAGTTGGGCTCTGTGCTGAGCGTGGAGCCTACTTAGGATTCTCTCTCTCTCTCTCTCTCTCTCTTCTCCCTTAGCCCCTCCTCCCTTCTCTCAAATAATAAATAAAATATATCTTTTAAAAAAAGACATAGATTCAAATCCCACCATTTCCACTTACCATGTGACCCCATTTAAGTGACTTAACCTCTCTGAGTGTCAGTTTTCTCCTTGGAAAAATGGAGATGCATTCCCCTCCAGCTCTGACTGTGATTTATCAGGAAGCTCTGGGTAATGAGGAGCTACCATAGGTGACTTTTCCTGAAAACTAAAACTCATTCCGCAAGCATCACAACTAACTCTATTTTTTCTACTTTGAATAGGAATCTTCTAAACAGTGTTATACATTTCCCTGCTTCCCTAAACAGATGATATTCAACAAGATTAGTCTTTTCTCGATGATTCAGGGTCATGTGCGCTTCATCTACTTCAGGTATTTTTGTCGCCTGTCATCATATCTGGGTGTCAGTGTGCCAGTCTCTGACAGCCCACAGAATCTCCCATCTTTTCTAGACTGTTGCTGCTGAGATGCTGTGGGCAGGGAAGCCAGGCAACCAAGCCTGAGAATAACCCATGAGAGAGAAAGTGAGAGAGAGAGGGTGGGGGGAAAGCAGGGGAGATAGATAAGTGATGGATGCATGGATGGATGGATGGGCAGATGGGTGGATGAACAGATGCATGGGTGCATGGATGGATGGATGGATGGATGGATAGATGGGCAGATGGATGAATGGATGGACGGGTGGATAGGTGGAAGGATGGGTGGATGCATGCATGAATGCATGCATGGATGGAATGGATGGGTAGATAGATGGGCAGATAGATGAATGGATGGATGGGTAGATGGGTGGATGCATGCATGAATGCATGGATGGATGGATGGATGGGTAGATAGATGGGCAGATAGATGGATGGATGGATGCATGCATGGAAGAAAGGGTGGAAACAATCAAGAGATATTTTTAGAGAGACCTAGACGTGGATAGATGGGCAGACAGACAGGGAGGCTGGCACTCAAGATAATAAATATATATCACCCATAGGATGGTCGTAAGTGAAGCATACAGTCCCAGCATGCAGACATATCAAAATGTATTTAACACTCCTTCTATTGTTAATCTTTTAGCTGCATCTAATTTTTCCCTATTACAGATAACACAGTAATAAGCTGTGTATATCTCTGTATATACATCCTCAATTATTTTCCTGGGGATATATTCCTAGAAGTGGAATTACCAGTTCAAAGTGTATGCACATTTAAGAAATAGGATTACTTTTTTATTACAAAAATGTGCATGCAGACTGCAAAAACATATGCAGCGTGCCTCGTGTGTATCTCCCATAATCCCACCAGCCAGAGTTAGCCACTATTGACCTTTTGATGGTGTTTTCTGGGCTTATGTACTGTGAGCACCATGAGAATTCACCTTGAGGGCCTCCTACTCCCAGGGAAATAATTGACTGAGGGCCCTGGCTTTTGTGGCTGAAATCCATCGTTTTGTTTTCTCCGAGGCCTTACTACCTATAGGCTGCTCCCAGGCAATGACTGAGCAGCCCTGTTCCTGGGGAGGGAGGGGGCAGCATTCCTTTGTTGGTGGACTTTGGCTCAGGGACACCAGATGGCCTTGCTGAACTTGCCTTAGACCACAGGCCAGTCTAGGACACCTCTACCCTCTGTCCTTCCCTGGGGGGCCAGACTTGCATCACAGGCTGACACCTCTCCCAGCCTTCCCTGGCTCTCTTCGTATTTTGTTTCACAGTCATTTCCTCCAATAAAATCCTTGCACAGTTAATCCATCCTGGTGCCTGCTTCTCAGGGGACCCAGATTAACACATACACCTCAAATACAATGAGACACTCCCCCCAAAAGTCCGTTCTAATTTATATTCATACCTGCAGTGTATAGAGTCCCTCTTTACCTGCACTTTTGCCAACACATTGGCCCACCTTCAGACTGAGCCCCCAGTTAGCAGATGGATGCTCCTTTTGCTCCCTTGCCAGTCCTCAGAGGCAAGTGCATCACTGAGACTGTTTTGATTGCTGGTGACAGAAAACCCAACCCAAACGGCATTAAACCCAAGAAGACTTTGATTTACTCATTAAGCTGAAAAGCCCAGAGGTATCTAGCTTCAGTCGCAGCTCGATCCAGGGGCTTAAATGATATTGTCAAAGATATTTGTCTCCCTGTTCTGCCGCTATGGTGTCTGCTTGATCCTGAAGCTCCAGTCTCTCCACTTGGGAAAACAAAAATGGCCAGTTTAATTCTACAGCTCATATCCTTCAAGAGAAGGAGGGGTGTCTCTCAGAAGCCCTGGCAACCATCTCTTATCATATCATTGGCTGTACCTGGGTTGTTTGGCCAATTCAACCCATCATCATGGCCAGGAGGAGAAAAGATTGATTGCTTAAGTCAATCAGTCTTGCAGGATCCATGCAATCAAGCCTGAGAGCTGAAGACATGTGGCTTTCCAAAAGGAATTGGAGGTATGTTTTGTCAAAAAAGAGCTGATGGAAGCCATATTGAAAACAACAACAACAAAAATATCTCTAGTACCAGAAGGCAGTGAGAAACCAACTCTAAATTTCAAACTGGTGGGCAGCCCAGGTGGCTCAGTGGTTTAGCACTGCCTTCAGCCCAGGGCCTGATGCTGGAGATCAGGGATCGAGTCCCACATCCGGCTTCCTGTGTGGAGCCTGTTTCTCCCTCTGCCTGTGTCTCTGCCTCTCTCCCTCTGTGTCTCTCATGAATAAATACATAAAATCATTTAAAAAATAAAAAAATAAAAAATATTTCAAATTGGGAAGGAAGATGAGAACACAGAAAGCTAACTGCAGCCTCAGGGCAGTCTTCCCAGAGAAGGGCAAGACCACATCTCACGCCCGTGAAAAGTCTTTGGAGGGAGTGTTTTTTCTTCCTATTCTCAGCTTGTAACAAGTAGCATATTCTCTGTAGGGCTGCAAAAGGGAACCAGGAGCTGTTATTAGCTGTCAAAATAAACACAAGGGGCATAGTTAAGTGGTTTACCCAATTCAAAGGATAACAATAATATATTAAAAAAACAAAACAACAACAACAGAGAAATCAAACCTGTTATTTTGAAGTGAATTTCAGAGCCAACAGCCAGGCATCCATCCTTTTAAGGAGGCTCGGACCAGCTGGGGAATTCTCTTGAGGAAGCCCGTCCTCACAAATATGCCATGTTAGAAGAATCCAGGGCTTTCTTTTCTATCCAGGTTAGGCTGCAACAGCACTTCTTGCCAAAATCTACTGACTGAAAAAAAAAAAACCCAAAAAAACAAAAAAACAAAATCTACTGACTGTCAGGGACCTTAGCCATGGAAACTGGTGCAGTCCTCTCAACAAGCCCACTACAGGGGCTCTGCTGAGCCTCAAGGTGAGGATCGTGAGCTTGGAGTCAGAGTCGTGGCTCAGAGCCCAGCCGCGGCACTTGCAAGGTCTAACCCGGGGCAAGCTGCTTCACCTCGCCAGGCTTCCACTTGGAAATGCAAATGGGAATGAGGCTGTGAGGACAGAGTGAGATGCTCCATGAAAAGTGCTTACACAGTGGCTGGCACATAGTAGACACTCAATAAACATCCGCTGTCATTATGCTGATTGGTACTCCCATGCCCACTTCATCAGCTAGGCCAAGGACAGGACACCGCCCATTTAGTATTGAACCAGGATGACTCGGCACCTGTTGCGTGTACTTGAGAATGTCCTTGTTGCCACAGATCCTTCTTTCTGTGACACTTCAACATCCCTGGGCGATGTTCATTCCAGTTTATCTCCTCAAAGGAAGAAACCTTTCAACCCACGTGGGCAGCACCCAGGTCCTGGTCCTCTTGGCTCGTGTACTGCTGCAACACAGGCAATCCTGAGCCATCCTCCTTCCCCACTGCCAGACCACTGGTGGGGACGCAGGTGCACACCTCTGCTGAAACCTGGCATCAGGATAGCAGTCTGCTCACCTGAGACAGAGCCCCCTGTGCAGGCACTTGGTGCAGTGAATGACACGGAGCACTTTGCCCACGTGGGGCCCCCTCAGTCATGCCTGAGTTACTGCAGCTCCGCATTTCAACTTGGGACACGTGCCAAAGTGGTTGGGTCCTAACAGGTTCATCAGTCTTGGCCACCTCCTGTGCCCAGAACACCCCTTCTCCTCTCTCTTGATGTGCAGACACCAAAAGCAGAATTATGCCTCATTCCCTCCTCCTATGGCTTCCAGGAGCTAGGATGGGGCCACTGGAAAAGCTGTTTTTTCCTCTATACCGAGAGAGCCTACAGTCTTACATTCGAATAACCAAGTGGCCTGTTATGTAAGGAAGCATTCAGTTTCATGGTGGGAGGAGAGGTTTTTCTCCCTTTCCAACTAACTGGGACTAAGGAAGCATATGGAGACCAGTTGTGAGGTGTCCCAAACTATTTGATAGTCATAATAATTAAAATGGAAGGTCTGACAGGGATTTACTCATTTTTTAAGACTGAGTTCAAGATTATACCCCAGTTCTAGCACACTCACCCTTGGCTTTCATTCCAATATGCATTCTTCAAAATGGAAAGGAAGAGACAGAGTGAGGGCAGAGGTTCCCAGGCTATTACATATTACTGTGCATTTCTGGAACAATGTGTTATAAATGTGAACATTTTCCGTTATCTATGGCATGGGAGATGGGGGATAAACAGGGTTGAGAATTATTGCCCTAAAAGAAATCATCAGTTAAATAAACTATGGCACATGACAGTGGAACATTGTGCAGCCTCTGTGTACAGACACAAAATATGTGTAAGGCATATTGTTGGGTGCTAAAGGCAAGTTGTAGAAAAATGGATGAAATATATAATTTAGGGGTTCCTGGGTGGCACAATAGGTTAAGCATCTGACTCTTGGTTTCTGCTCAGGTCGTGATTCCGGCCACACATCGGGTTCTGCACTGGGTGTGGAGCCTGCTTAAGATTCTCTTTCTCCCTCTTCCTCTGCCCATCCCTGACACTCACTCTCTCTCCCTCAAATAAGTAAATCTTTTAAAATATATATATAGCTACTTTAATTTTTTTATTTTTTTAAGATTTTATTTATTTATTCATGAAAGGCAGAAAGAGAGAGAGAGAGAGAGAGAGAGAGAGAGATTGGCAGAGGGAGAAGCAGGCTCCATGCAGGGAGCCTGATGTGGGACTCGATCCAGGGACTCCAGGATCACACCCTGGGCTGAAGGTGGCACTAAACTGCTGAGCCACCCAGGGATCCCTATATAGCTACTTTTAAAATATGATGAATTCAGCCCATTCTCTCTCATAACCCCTAAGGCTAGGTTCGACTTGGCCAAGCACCCAGGACCAACCGCAGTGACCAGGACAAAATGCTAATATGTTTAATATATTTATTGCCAAATCCTTTCAAGAAGGGAATACCAATTTCCACCCTAATCTATGCAAAGATGACAAAAATAATAACATTCATTGCTGGTACTGATTTTAAACAATAATTGGGCTTTTTAAAGATTTTATTTATTTGACAGAGAGAGAGAGCACAAGCGGGGGAGCGGCAGGCAGAGGGAGAGGAAGAAACAGGCTCCCCACAGAGCAGGGAGCCTGATGTGGGGCTCAATCCCAGGACCCTGGGATCATGACCTGAGCTGAAGGCAGACACTTAACCAACTGAGCCACTCGGATGCCCCCAAACAATAATTCTTTGGTTACCGCTGAGGATGAGCATTTGTTCATAGTGGTCTCAGCCATCTTGAATTGGGAGGAGAACTGCCAGTTTCTAGAGTCTTCCTCAGCTGGGAGATGCCCCCTCCCAGCACCCAGGGACTATTTAATTAACACCTACCCCCCATAGAACCAAATAACAACCAAGCTTCCAGTGAACTTGCCCTCAGCAGGAGTCATGCTGCTCCCCACGCCCACTGGAGTCAATGCTATTTGTCTTACAATAGAAAGTCTCCAGTGGTAACGCTGGGCTGTCAGAGCCAAGTCATCTAGGGAGCTCTGGTTCCTATTATAATGATACCACAGGAATGAGTCCCCAGCTGTGCCATAAGCATGGGTACAAGGGGTAGATGGGGGAGATGCAGGCAAAGCCGTGCAGGAGCCCTCAGAGGCTCTACACGCCCTGCTGGCCTCCACGTGGGCCCTGGCAGCTTGACGTTCACTGGTCGCTCATTGTCAAGCCCCGCTGTGCATTTGCCACTATCAGTATCATTAACTCATTATCTCTCATCCATGCAGGCCAGCCCATTGCCAGTCCCAGCCATTGGCTCCTTGAAGGAGGGCGTGGTTGCAAAAAGGGCCTCATAGTAATAATAGAGGGATGGGGAAAAATTGTAGGCATCAGAATTTCTTGTAGGGACAGACTTGACTTTTTTTAGAAAAATATTTTGATAAAGTACTTGGAGAAGAGAGGAGCCCAGCTAACAAAAGAGATAACCCAACTATTCCACATTCGAAATGAATTGGAAATACATGGTGAACATGTGTCAAAGATGTATTTAAGGGCACCTGGGTGCCTCAGTGGTTGAGCGTCTGCCTTTGGCTCCGGTCATGATCCCGGGGTCCTGGGATCGAGTCCCTCATCGGGCTTCCTGCAGGGAACCTGCTTCTCCTTCTGCCTATGTCTCTGCCTCTCTCTGTGTGCCTCTTATGAATAAATAAATAAATACATCTTTAAAAACAAAAAAACAAAGATGTATTTAATTCATTAATGAAGGAACCAGCTAGATGGCAAAAATGGTTCAGAGGATAGAAGAAACTAATATATACACACTGCCACCGCATATACACCCACAATACAGTTTGTAGGAAAAAGGAAT
The DNA here is from genome assembly GCF_048418805.1 of Vulpes vulpes. NCBI lineage: Eukaryota > Metazoa > Chordata > Mammalia > Carnivora > Canidae > Vulpes > Vulpes vulpes. Next base: position 101,032,232 of record NC_132782.1, read on the forward strand.
GCCAGGTGGAACGTGTGACTCTTGATCTCCGGGTTGTGAGTTTGAGCCCCACACTGGGTGTAGGGATTACTTAAAAAAATAAAATCTTTAAAAAAAAAGAATGTTGAAATATATTTCTAAGTTAAATAGGAAACTAGTTAATGACCAGCAGCACAATAAAACCTTTAGGCCAAGAGTTAGCAAACTATGACCTGGGGAGCAAACCCACCACCTTTATTTGTATGTTTTTTTACATTTTTACACAGCTGGAAAAAGAAAGAACAATATTCCGTAACATGAAAATGACATACAATTCAAATTTCCAGGTTTATAAATAAAGTTTTATTGGAATGCAGCCATGCTTGTTCACAGCAGTCCATGGAGGCTTTCACACCGCAATGGCAGACTGGAATAGTTGCAACAGAGGATATATGGCCCGCAAAGCCTGAAATATTTATCTCCTGACCCTTTACGGAAGAAGTTTGCTGACCCCTGCTATAAGATAATAACTTGTCAATAATCTTTGAGATTACCATCTCTACTGGGCAAAAATCAGTTGCATCTCCACGGGACAAAAATCATTTGCAACTTGTCAATTTTCTACCAGTTAACACCTTTATAGAATTGGGGCCCAATCAATAACAGAGTCAGTTACATCCCCTCAAAAATCAGATAACCTTTAAGCAGATGGTGTTCAAATTTAATTTTGAAAAGTTATACAGCGGTCTTTTTACTTTTCTTCCAAATGTGTGGATAATTGTTCTTAACACTTGGAACCAAAAGATCATTAATAATAGGGACTCGGTGATTTATAATGATCAACAACTCACTTCCTTCTCAGGAGTTCTCAGAATTGAAGATCTGAAAGCCCTTTCACAAAGCCCAGGGAATGAGGAGGTCTCTCTGAGCAGAGAGCGGACAACCACCAGACCTGGTGAAGATAGGAGGAACTGGCCTGCTGGTCTACCTTGTAGGTTGCTGTATGTCAGCCTAGATGGAATAGGGTGTGGGAGGAGGCCAGGGGGGTTAGATAGGGGCAAAGCCCAAAGTAGCAGCCAAGATGGCTTGGGACTATGTTGGAAATTGGGTGGCATTTTGATTATTATTGGTAAAAGTGACTTCCCTCGACTTAGGAGCCATTCTCCAATAGATTGAGGACACATTGTGCTCCTCATCATTTATTCCTGGCTGTGAACCCCACACACTCAAGGGTATGGGACCCACACTGCACACCAGCACTGCTGCCACCACTGGAGTGTGCCAGAAATAAATCTGGGTGGCTTTCTTCTTCAAAAAGCTTTCTGAGATACAATTCACATGCTGTCTTAGTTCCCGTTGCTGTAACAGAGTAGCATAGGCCAGGTAGTGTATAAACAAAAGCAGTTTCTTTCTCATACCCCTGGAGGTGAAATCTAAGATCAAGGCACCAGCAGACTTAGTGTCTGGTGAGAACCTGCTTCCCGGTCCGCAGATGGCCAGCTTCCCATGATGTCTTTACATGATGGAAAGGGCGAGAGAACTCTCAGGGGTCTCTGTTATGTGTACTAATTCCATTCATGAGAGTTCCACCTCATGACCTAATCACCTCCCAAAGACCCCACCTCCAAATACCATTACACTGGAGATAAATTTCAATATATGAGTTGGGGGTGGGGGTGGAGACAAAACATTCAGTCTGTAGCACACACCATAAAATTCATTCATTTAAAGTGTGTAGCGGCTTTTAGAACATTCACAGATTTGTACACTCATCATCATAATCACTTTAAGAATATTTTAATTACTCCCAAAAGGAAACACATACTCCTTAACCATCACCCCCAAGCCCCTATCCCTAGGTAAGTGGACTGTTGTTTTTTTTTCACTGTGGGTAAGTCAGGGGCTTAAACATATCAATATATACAGACAGGGATCCCTGGGTGGCGCAGCGGTTTAGCGCCTGCCTTTGGCCCAGGGTGCGATCCTGGAGACCCGGGATCGAGTCCCACGTCGGGCTCCCGGTGCATGGAGCCTGCTTCTCCCTCTGCCTGTGTCTCTGCCTCTCTCTCTCTCTCTCTCTCTCTGTGTGACTATCATAAATAAATAAAAAATTAAAAAAAAAAATTAAGGGGATCCCTGGGTGGCTCAGCAGTTTAGCACCTGCCTTTGGCCTAGGGCACGATCCTGGAGTCCTGGGATCTAGTCCCACTTCAGGCTCCCGGCATGGAGCCTGCTTCTCCCTCCTCCTGTGTCTCTGCCTCTCTCTCTATCATAAATAAATAAATAAATAAATAAATAAATAAATAAATCTTAATAAAAACTTTTTTAAAAACCCCACAAACTAAGGATACTCTTACCATACATTACCTAAAAGGTTTGAAAACTTATGTCTACACAAAAACCTCACATGGATGTTTGTAACAACTTTATTCATAGTTGGAAGCAACTGAGAGGTTAAGTAACTTGCCCAAGGTCACACAGTCAGTAAATAGGAAAACTGGGATTAGGATCCATCTTTGTCTGATTCCAGAACCTGCACACAGAATTGCTGAGGGTGGCCAGCTTGACCAAGTTAGACTGTGACTCTCAGGAAGAAATACCTTTGACATAGTGACCCAGTACATACCCATGTGCCCACACATGCACATCGGAGAAAAAACAATATCTCACAAAATAAAACTTACCCTTATTAAATGGGATGCACTTTGATATTTTCTATTCTCTTCTATTTTAATTTTTTAAAATTTATTTGTTAAGTAATCTCTATACCCACCATGGGGCTCGAACTCACAAACCTGAGATCAAGACCTCCATGCTCTACTGACTGAGCCAACCAGGCACCCCCTAATTATTTTTCTAAATGGTTACAACCCACTAAATTTATTTCCCCATCTACTAATGGATTGCAAACTGCACTTTGAAAACTCACCGTACTAAGCTGTGTTAAGTCTTTGGCACTTAAAAACTTACTGAGCATGACTACAAGCCAGGTGCTAGACTTGACTAGAGACCTCAAGAGAAATGAGACATGGCCCCTCTCTTCAAAGATTTTGCATTCTAGGGCAGAAGGGACAGAGAAAGAAATGACTCATGTTATTGAACATCTGTAATATACCAAGCTGTTTGCCAGGCACGTACACACCGGATGTCACTGATTTTCAGGACAAGTATATGAACTAGGCCAGTGCTTCTCAAATTCAAAGGTGCATATGAGTCACCTGGGGGGCTTGTTCCCATGCATATCCTGTTTCAGTAGATCTGGAGCAGGGCCCCGAGATGCTGTATTTCTTTCTTTTTTAAAAAAAAAAAAAAGATTTTATCCATTTATTCATAGAGAGAGAGGCAGAGACACAGGCAGAGGGAGAAGCAGGCTCCATGCAGGGAGCCCGATGTGGGACTCCATCCAGGGTCTCCAGGATCACACCCCAGGCTGCAGGCGGCGCCAAACCGCTGTGCCACCAGGGCTGCCCTTGAGATGCTGTATTTCTTTTTTTTTTTTTTTTTTTGAGATGCTGTATTTCTAAGAGGCTCCAAGGCAATGCCTTTGCCATGGATCCAGGGACCATACTCTGAGTGGTAAGGAATCATTTATTTTTAAGCTAATGATTGAGTTCTTCTTACACCCCCGGCATCGTGCTCAGCACTCAGGATATGATGGTGAAACCAGTGTTTGAATGCAGAGGTCTCTGATTTCAAACTTTGTGCTCAGAGCCAAGGAATTGGAGACACCTGTGCTCAAGATGCAGGGAATGGAAACAACAGTAGATGAGACTCGATGGAGGAGAGGGTGGAAAGGAAGGAGGGACCAGACTCCAGGGCCCGTTTCCAGGGCCAGAGGGCCAGGCTCAGGGACAAGTGGGCAATCTTATGGGCTGTTTGGCTGTCGCGAAGGGCATGACGTGGAGGCTGGTGATCAGGGGAGGCTCATGTTGGTCCCTCTGGATTCCTTGCAGCCAAGAAGCCTCTGACTCACAGGGAAGGTCACATCCAACACACCCCCCAGAGGCAGCGCTTCCTGCAGTAGCCTTGCACTATTCACTGTGTAGCTTCCAAATGAATCTTTGGGGACAGACTTGACAAATAGCACAGCGGGTCTAGCCCACAAAGGGCTCCACAGCCTGTGATCTGTCAATCTCCATACCTGCCCCTCAGCAAGACTCTCAGCTTAACAATCAAAGCCACCATAGCTCTGAAATGCTCAAATATTTATTCCACTCACTCTCTACAATTTGTTCTTGTATGATTTCTTGAGCTGGAGGGTTTCTAACCCCAGGGAACAGCTTAGTTAGACCATTGCCGACTGCAAAAAGATTCAGTGCCCTTCAACAGTCACACATGAATGCCAGCCTTGTCCCATACCCTGTGGTAGGCTTTGGGAGCACAGAGATTTGAAAACATGAAAAAGGGGTCCCAGTGTGGTCATCCGAGCTACATGTCCCCCACTGCTGAAAGGTGTCTCATAGAAAACCACATGGCCAGTAACCGTATGAAATAATGCTCAGACTCCATCATAAAGAGAACCAAAACAGCAGCAAAATGCCACGTTTCATCCTTCAGATAGGCAAAAAGCTAAAAAACAGGAAAGATTCAATGTCTGGGATGTTATGGTGAAATGGACACCCTCACACACTGTTGGGTAGTTTAGACTGTAATGCTTTGGTGCAGGCAATTTGGCAGTTTCTGTCGAGAGTTGGGATGTTGTTCAATGACTTTTGATCCAGTCATTTCCTTCCAAGAGCCCATCACTAAAGAAAGAGGCAAATGGAGGAAGCAGCATAAAAATCCAGAGGTCTGTGTTCTGAGCACACGCGCCTTGGGCCTCCCAGTACAAGTCATGAAGGAATTGATAATCTGGATCTTCTATAGCACGAGATGGGACAGATCCTGAGAAATGTTGTTTGCTAAGTGTTTTATCACCCTCCTCTTGTCCCTGCCAGGTATGCCTCAGAAAACACTGGAATCTACCGAGCCTCCACCCTTGAGGGACTTATCATCCAGTATGAAAGACAAGTGCTTACCCAAAAATAAGGGACTCGCAGCAGAGTGGGACACATACTGTAATAGGGGGATGACACCAGGAGCCAGTGTTTATTGAGGTCGGGCTGTGTGCCCAGCATTCCGTTTGCATGATCTCAGCTAAGCCTTCTAAGAATAACTCAGGGGGTTAAGTGATATTATTCCCATCCTACTGATATGAAAACTGAGCTATGAAGAACTTAAGTAGCTCGGCCAGAGTCTCATGACTAGTGATTGGCCGAGTCAAGATTCTGGCCACACGTTGGCTGCCTCCCAAACCAGTCCCCCTCCCATGATAACATCGCTGTTCTCAGGGGCTTTCTCACCGAGGTGCCCAAATTCTGAGAACTTCCTTAGAGCAACCCCGAGAAGCCACTGTCTGGAGGCAGAGCCCTCCCTATTTTATGTGTTTGTACATCACTCAAAATGCAAAGGCATCCTATGGAGAGCAAGCACACGAGGAATCCCTGTTTATTTATTCCTTCCTTCAGAATGATGGAAAGGGAGATGACGTAGTGGTTAAGCATATAGGCTCCAGGGCCAGCCTGCCAGGGTTTGAATCTCAGCTCCCATTTACTAGCTGGGAGACCTTGGGCATGTTACTTAACCTCTCTGTGCCTTAGTTACCAACAAATAGCAGGTTTTGGCGAACTAAATGAGTTAATGTTTGTGAAGCACTTAGAATGGTGTCTGGCATGGTGGCGGGGGATGGGGCTCTTTGTTAAAGCCTCAGGAGCTGGTGGGAAATTTCATCTTTATTTTCCTGTATTTATATTGGAAAGAGATTCATTTTGATAAAATTTGACTATATTTAGGTAAAACACAGTGATGTTTTGGGAGGAGACCACACCATGCCCTTTCCTCAAAGGTCATGATCAAATAACGAGACATGCCCCACTAAGGTACCTTTCAAAGCGAGAGGTCTTATCCACCAAGGAGCCTCTGTTTTAAGATTTTATTTATTTATTCATGAGAGACACAGAGAGAGAGAGAGAGAGAGAGAGAGAGAGAGGCAGAGACACAGGGAGAGGGAGAAGCAGGCTCCATGCAGGGAGCCTGATGTGGGACTCGATCCCGGGTCTCCAGGATTACGCCCTGGGCTGAAGGCTGGCATACAACCACTGAGCTACCCAGGGATCCCCTCTCTGTTCTGTTTAGTCATCATGGATATTTGATTCTACCGCCTTGACCTCTGCGCCCTCCCAACAAAGTGGCTACAGGATCCAGAGCTCCAGATACCCTTACCCATCCCCAAGGCCACAGGCATCCACACCCCTGAGAACTGCCCAGCTGAGCTCAAGTTGATGGGTCAGTCATGTGTACCCAAGAAGAGCTAACTGGCCAAGAGTCCTCCCACACAGTTAGCCTCTCCAGTAGCCAAGAGCCAAAAGAGCAGAGCCTCAGAGTGAGAAGCCAGCTTCTACACTGACCTGTGTCTCCTCAACCTAGACCCAGGAGCCCCCGGGAATGGTACCTCCTCTCAGAATTTGACTCAGCAATGATTTCTCTCTCCTTTTTCTCTTTTTCTCTCACTCTTCCCTATCACCCTCTCCTTTGGCCACTCACAGATTCCCATCTTGGAAAGTGAGGCAGAAACTTCTGGCTGCCTACGCAACATCAATTCACCCCTTTTTCCTTCCAAAAGAACTCTGATAATGCCAGGAGAGCCACTATGCCTGGCTACAAAACTATATTTCCCAGATTCCCTCTCAGGGAGAATTCTGGCCAATGAGATGGAAGTAGAAGTAGAAGTTGCTGGATAAGTTTTCTGGTAAAGCTCTCTGAAAAGAGGCTGGCTCAGGTGAAAGTCTTGCTTCTGCTCCAATCTCTTCCTTCCTGCCACTTGACATGTGGGTGGGAGAGCAGTTGACCACTCATAACCATGAGATGACCTTGAGAATGAAAGGCATCTGCTGATGAGGGTGGGGCACAAAGCCAGAGGAACCTGGATCTCTGCTGACAATGCCAAGTTGTCTTTCCAACTCGGGACACCTGCCTCCAGATTTTTTTCATGGGAGAGACCATGCTTTATCTTTATAAAGCACTATTAGTTGGATTCTCAAGCAGAGACAGTTTGGTCTCCAAGGGGACTTTGGGTAATGTCTGGACATATAATATTTGGGTCATCACAATGTGGAGGAGGAGGACTACTGGCGTCTAGTCGGTAGAACCCAGGAACATTGCTAACCACCCTATAACATAGAGGCTAGCCACCCCAAGCCGCCCCACTTGGCCCAAGTGTCAATGGCCCAAGTGTCAATGGTGCCAAGGCTGGGGAACCAAGCTCTACAGGTACACTGTCTCAATTTTTAGCTGGACATAGGGCTGCCTGGAATAATGACCACGTGTGACCAAGTTCTGGCCAATGTACTATGAGGGACTTCTGCACCATGCCCTTAAAGGAAGAAGTATGCCCTCCTCTTCCTCTTCCCCCCACTCCCTGATGTCTGGAATTTGGACATGGTGGTGGCTATCTTGGAACTGAGAGATGGGATAGCATCTAGAGGAAGGCAGGCCAATGGAATGGGAGGCCCCTGCACCCCCTATGATGTCACAGACTGAGCCACCACACTAGCTGGGACTTTCACCTGAGAGAGAAAGACAAACCTTCATCTTGTTAGAGCCATGATTATTTTGACTTTGGGTTACAGCTGTCAAACCCTCGTACTAGCCAACACAACGTAATACCTCCCTCTCTCTTCCGCATTCAGAGAACTTCTGGTTCTGGTCGAGTATCAGCTTTGTTTTGGTAGCAGACCCCAAAGGTCGGGAAAGCGCTTTTGAACTGCAGTGTCATCACCACCCCGTAGCATTTGCTCGGTTAGTTTATGCCCACAAGTCCTCTCTATCCCAGGACATCAGTTCATCACATTCCCAGACTTTGACTCCGCTCCATTAAGTCTTTGCTTACAGGGCCTCAAGTGGTCTCTCTATGCACAAAAACAATCTCTGGAATACAGAACAGGTGCACATCTGGAATTTTGATCTGTCATCCTGGGGGGCCCTGAAATGCAGGGGTAGGTGCCCAGCCTCTGCTGCTGGGTTTGCTGCCCCTGCTGAGCACATCTCCCGTCAAGCCGCGATGCAAGGCTGTGGCCGATCACCCAGATGTCCTAATGATCTCCACGGAGTTAGGTCACCCATACTGTGTCTCGCAGTCCAGGGGCCACATGGCATGTGTCTGGGACACACTGAACACATTCAGAGGTGCAGTGGAGAAAAAAAAAAAGCCTGGCCTGGATATTGAGATGCGTGGTTTCTTAGTCCCTAACCTGCATTCAACTAGCTGTGTGATTCTGTTTGCAAGTGACAACACTTCAACTGGCTTTGGCAAAAGAATAGGGAATGTATTGGCTCTTGTGACAAAGTCCAAATCAAGACATGGCTGGAGCCAGGGACTAGATTCACTGTGTTTCTGTATCTCATAAATTTGTTGCTTTACCGTCTGTCTGCACTGCATTCGTATGCTGGACACACCTTGTTCTAGACAATCGGATAATAGGCCTCAGCTCTGAGTCACCTTGCCTTGGCCTCCTGCCTCTTTGGTCACCCTCACTCCTCAGGAGAACTCCTCCAGATTGCCTTGCAGGTACAAACCACCCTAATACCTCCCTTATCAGGCTCTCACACCTGGGGGCCACCATAAACCTACTCTGATCACTCCAGGGCCACGTAACAGAGACAGGCCCAGTGGCCCAGAGTCCATTGCAGTTATTCGAACCTGCTTACCCTGCCTCACCTGTTCCTTCCTGCAGAAACCACAATAAGGCTCTTATCCACAGACCCTCACCCAGCCCTGCCTGGTGACTGACCCTGGTGCTTCCCCATCCAGGGTGTCCCCCATCATGTGACATGTACTCTCAAGATCTGTGAGCATAACAAGTTATCTTTTTAATGGCACTCATCTCATCTGCGGACCTTGCCACATCCAAATAATAATAAAGCCTATAAAACAGGGATGCAGGGGATACCTGGGTGGCTCAGTGGTTTGGCGCCTGCCTTTGACCCAGGGTTGTGGTCCTGGGGTCCTGGGATCGAGTCACGCGTCGGGCTCCCGGCATGGACCCTGCTTCTCCCTCTGTCTGTGTCTCTGCCTCTCTCTCTCTCTCTCTCTCTATGTCTATCATGAATAAATAAATAAATAAATAAATAAATAAATAAATAAATGAATCTAAAAAAAAAGAACAGGGATGCAGACTGTCATCAGAAAGTCTCTCTCCTCTCTCTCTTTCCTTGGTGCTGGCATCATTCATAGACAAGAAAAGGTGACAGAGGTCTGCTGGCAGTCCCACTGCTCTCTTCGTAGAGTTCAATGACCCCCATGGAAGGAGGGCTTCTCTTGCCACCAGTAGTAGTCTTCTACTGATTTCTATTAGCCTAGCTTTGAGTGACACACTAAGATTCTATCACCAGCCACAGTTCTGGTCAATTCTGACACTGTCTACCTGGAGACAGCATCACATCTCACCGGTTAAGGGCTCAGTCCTTCAAGACTGACCCTCCACCTCCTCACCTGACTTCAGATGGCAATTGCAAATCCAGGTTCTCACCTGTACTTCTAACCAATCAGCTCTAAATTGCAGGTTTCCGTGACTCCCTTTGCAGGTTTGATGAAGTTGCTAGAGAGGCTCACTGAATTCAGGAAAACATGTGTTAGATCACTGGTTTATTATAAAAGCTCCTCCTTCCACCAGGAGCAGCCAGATGGAAGAGATGCCTAGGGCAAGGTAGGTAGGAAGGGGAGTGGAGTTTCCATGCTCTCTGAGCACCCCTCTCTCCAAATCGCCACATGTTCACCAACCTGGGAGCTCTCTGAACCCCATCCTTTGGGGTTTGTATGGAGGCTTCATTACATAGGCATGATTGATGAAATCATTGGCCTTGGTCATTGAGCTCAGTCTCCAGCCTCGCTCTACCCTCCCCAGAGACAGGGTGAGACTTCAATGGGGGAACCACTGAAAATTTAAACTCTATTCCCAAGGTCGGCTCCACTGGCAGCCTGCCTCCATCCTTAGGTGCTTGCCAAAGTCCCTCATTAGCATAACAATTGATCCCATCACAGGAATGTCCAAGGGTTTTAGCAGCTGTAAGCTGGGAACCTGTAGATGAAGAACACATATTTATTTCTTATTATAAATCACAATATCACATATACCCAGCCTTGAACCAATCACTGTAGTCAGGCAGACGGGGTATTCTGACTGTGTGATATATGAGGCTTCCAATCCTCAGAGCTGGGGAGTAGGATCTATCCCATCCAAGCCATGGAGTGGGAGCATGATGGCTGCTTCCCGGAACAGAAAGAAGGTATAGGATGAGAGAACCCCCTAAGTGGTCCCTACCTTACTTTGGGTTCTCTAGAATCATATCCCAGAAACAAGAATTTGATGCAAGTAGTTTATGTGAGAGGTAACCCCAGGAAGCACCAGCAAGGCATGAGAAGTGAGACAGAGAAGGGGAGGAAGCCAGTACAGGGTGCATTCATGAGTGGGTTACTGCTTAGGACAATTGGGACCCAATCCAGCGGGGGACTTCTGAGCGACTGTGTAAAACTCACCGAAGGTGTGAGGGAGTTGGGGCATTTATCCACCAGCCTCTGTCACTGCTGGAAGATGCTTGGCTGGAGTGATTAGAGAACAGATTCTTGAGGCCACAGAGTGGCCCAGACAGAAAGTCACTTTGCAGTAAGAAGCTGTGAGTCTGTACAGGGTGCTGAGAGCCCAGGGCCACACCAGCATCTGTTACAATCGGAGGCAGGTATTTCCTCATGCAGCACCTCCTAAGGTATTCTCATTTGTGAAATGAGATAATTAGACTATAGAATCTCTCTCATTTCCCTCTTCATGGGGAATCCTAAAGCTTCCTCTCTGGGTTAAGGCAATGTCAGGTGGTGGCTGAGTGTTCAAGTTCTGAGGCTGGATTACCTGGTGTCTCAGCCAGAAAAGCATATGGCACATGCTACAGTGTTTACTTTAAAAAGAATTTAAAGACTCGGTGGTACAGCAGGCAGGACGAGCAGACACAGGGAGCTGTACCCACCTCCATCTGTACAAGAAGAGAGGATGTGTCACCAGAGCCAGAGGAGAGCCAGGATCGGGGAAGAAGAGACATGACAGAGCCATGGCCGTGGTTGTACAAAACAGCAGCCAGGGTGGGGGGTGGAGGGCAAGAAGGCGAGAAACAGCCAGATCTCTTCCTGTCCCCCAAACTTCCCACTGGCTCAGCCCAACTGGAAACCAGAGAACAGGGAAACCAGTCATGGAGGTCAGAGTCCGGGAGCACAGAGTAGAGCAAGGAAGGCAGCCTTGGATGCAAGGAGACAAATGGAGAAAATCTGCCCTCCTGGATTCAACACCCAGCTCCTCTACTAGCTGTGCAACTTTGGGTGCGTTGCTTAGCCTGTCTGTGCTTCAGTTTCCTCATCTATAGTTTGATATCAGTATTAGCATCTACCTCCTAGGGTTGTTGTGAAGATTAACACCCATTGGGGCACCTGGCGGCTCAGTTGGTTACATCCTATTCTTGGTTTCGGCTCAGGTCATGATCTCAGGGTCCTGAGATTGAGCCCAGCGTCGGGCTCCACGCTCAGTGAGGAGTCTGCTTGGGGATTCTCTCCCTCTTCCCCTCCCTCCACTGGCACCCAAGCATCTGCTCTCTCTCTCTCTCTCTCTCTCTCATTCTCTCTTTCAAATAAATAAATCTTAAAAAAAAAAAGCAATATTCATACCCATAAAAGCACTTAAAACAGTGCCAGGCATTTTATAAATGATCAACAAATATTAGCCATTATTAATATTGTCATATAATTATATCACTTATCACAAATATTATCCGACCAGCTATTAGCATGTCATAGCTCTGTGCTAAGTGCTAAATTGCTGTGAAGTTAAAATGGGGTAGGATGTGAAGAGATCTGAAAATTCGAGTGTTTTCCCAGATGCTAAAAGAGTATTATTATTTGGCCTAAGAAGACTTAAAGAAAGAAAGAGACTACAGACGGAGAGAAAAGAGAAGACAAAGTGATCGGGGATGGGGTGGGGAGAGCTCCGGATTTTCCTTTCTCTGGGGCATTCCTTCCCCGTCCTGCGAAAAACCATCTCCTGCCTGCACTCCGGCAAGGGCAGATGTTAAAGGAGCATAATTTGCTCTTCATTGTAGCTAAGTCTAGATAGATCTTTCCAGATGAATAGATAGTTATCTCTGGGAAGTGGCTGAGAGGAGTCTGGCTCTCATGAAGTTCTGCCGAAAGCTTTTAAGACTGTGGGATCCCTTCCATGTTATTGTGGAGACCGCAAGGGGGGCATGACAAGCACACCAGACTGGGGTGGGGGTGTGGATCGGAACCCCTTCCCTGATTGCTTTCGGAGGGCCTGGCACTGTGCTGCCCAAATACAAGTATCAGCTCATTAATCCTTCCTGCAAGGTGTTACTAGATCCCCCATTTTACAGATGAGGAAACTGAGGCTCAGAGGGCTTATAGGAATTTCCCCAGATCGTGTGCAGCTAGTGCATGGTTGGAACCTATGTCCTCCAAACTCCAAAGCTCATGCTCTTTCCAGAACACCTAGATCTCATGCCAGCTCAACCATGAACTTACCTTGTAAGTGTATTCCTCTGTGATCTCAGGGAAGGCACCTCCCCACTCTGTGCAAACACAACAGGGGTGCAGCCGGTCTAGGTGCTAATCTCTCCTTCCAGCTCCATGTTCACGGCAGGGGCCACAGTGTAAGTTCAGCTGAAGCTCCTACCCAAGTAGAACCAAACCATAACATGAACACTGTGTGGCGGGCTATCTCAGGGCAGCCTCCTTTAGGTCAGCAATAAATATAAAAAAACATTTATATATTTAAAAATATATATGTGGGACGTCTGGGTGGCTCAGTGGTTGAGCATCTGCCGTTGGCTCAGGTCGTGATCCCAAGATCCTGGGATCGAGTCCCACATCAGGGTCCCCGCAGGGAGCCTGCTTCTCCCTCTGCCATGTCTCTGCGTCTCTCTCTGTCTCTCATAGATAAATAAATAAAATCTTTAAAAAAAAAGAATTTCTTTAAAAAAAATATATATATATATATGTGCATATATATTTTAAAGTTTGCAATGTAGATGTGTCAGCTGGAACTGAAAATGATGCAAATGTCTATCAATGGTAGAATGGGTAAATATCTTAATTCCATAACGGTTCGGGGTCTCACCTGGCTGAGGCCAAGGTGCCAACTGGGGCCGAGGTCTCCCTGAGGCTGGGGTCCTCTTCCAGGCCTCACTGGCTGTTGACAGAGGTCAGAGCCTCCTAGCTGTGCGCCCGGCCCCCTGGTCCTCTACACACACACACACACACACACACACACACACACACACACACACACGGCTGTTTGCTTCTTCGAGGCCACCTGGAGAGCATCGCCCAGGCTTTGCATTTCCTCATTTCTTCTGTCTCTGACCTCTAGGCCCAGATTCCAAGGGTTCCTGTGATTAAATCAGGCTCACTCAGGATAATCTCTTTTGGTAAACTGAACTTATTAGAGACCTTAATTACATCTGCAACATCCTTTCACTTTGCCGAATAATGTAACCTAATCAGCAAGCAGAGTGATGCCTCACCATCTGCCCAGATCCAGGCCACACTCCAGGGAAGGGGACCCGGGGTGGGGGGGGCGGTGCACACCGGGGTGCCACCTGGAGTCCTGCCCACAACTCACTGAGTGCTTCCTATGTACTAGGCTCTCTCCTAACTGCTTTCTATGGACGCATTTAATTTCCACACACTCAGGACACCTGGGTGGCTCAGTGGTTGAGCAGCTGCCTTCAGCCCAGGGTGTGATCCTGGAGCCCCAGGATCGAGTCCCACATCAGGCTCCTGCATGGAGCCTGCTTCTCCCTCTGCCTGTGTCTCTGCCTCTCTCTCTCTCTCTGTGTGTGTCTCTCATGAATAAATAAAATCTTAAAAAAAAAAATTTCCACACACTCCTACAAAGGAGGCTGTCCCTGTTGTACTGATGAGCAGGGTGAGGCACCAAGGTGTTGAGTGACTATGGTCACACAGCTAGTGAGTGGCAGAGCCAGACTTTGGTCCCCTCCCCCATTTCTCTTTCTGCGTGTGTGTGTGTGTGTGTGTGTGTGTGTGTGTGTATGTCCATGTGTGTGTGTCTAGCTCTTTTTCCTTTCCTCTCTCTCTTACACATATTCACACACATATATGCACACTCACTCACAACACCTCCCCCAGCCCTTTCCTTCTCTATCCTTTTGGTGAACGTTTGCCTTCAGAGAGTCCGTTTTGAAGGGTCCAAAGGGATGGGAATGTTTGAAGAAAAAAAGAGACAGGGAAGGGATCCCTGGGTGGCTCAGAGGTTTAGCACCTGCCTGCAGTCCAGGGCGTGATCCTGGAGGCCCGGGATCGAGTCCCATTTCGGGCTCCCTGCATGGAGCCTGCTTCTGCCTCTGCCTGTGTCTCTGCCTCTCTCTGTGTGTGTCTCTCATCTCTCATGAATAAATAAATAAAATCTTTTTTTTAAAATAATAAAATAAAAAAAGAAACAGACAAGGAATATATAAAGCCCAACCTTAGTGATGGGTGTGATGACTGAGCATTTACTGTGTGCTGTGCTAAAGCTATGCTCTTTACATCCATGATCTCACTCATCCTCCCAGCAACCCCAGTTGCTATTATTATACCTACCTGACTGACAAGGAGCTGGGGGCTCAGAAAGGTTAAGCCACTTACCAAGGTCACACAGTAAGGAACCAGGATGGGGGCCCACTCACATTAGTCCAACCAACTGCTAGCTTTCCTCTGTACCCCAATGCCTCTTCTCAGGGAGAGCAGGGCCCTGTGGTTTCTCTGCCATCGTAGTGAGCTGCCAAGACAGCCCTGCTGCCGGAAACCTCAGCTCACCTAGAAGGGGATCAAGAAGCAAACAGAAGGCCCTGGCTCTCCCTGCCTCCAGCAACCTCACCCTGCTTTGCATTCACGACAACATCAATCTTGTTCAAATCCCAGAGCCCACGAGCCCCACCACGCTGGCAGCCTCTGAGTCACCGCACACCGGCAGACGGTACTAAACTAATTTCCCAGCATCTTTGGGAAGGATTTGGTTTCTGTCTCCCCAGCTAAGGGCCATGCAGACAGTGGCAGGAGGCCGGCAGGACCCAGGGGCTCCCTTCCTGGTCTGGGAGAGCCCAGACTGAGATGTGATAAGATTCTGATTAGCAAAGTGGCTGGGGCTTGGAGAGGGTCCAGAGGGTCCAAACTGAATTAAGGGATGGGACAGTAGGTGCCAAATCATGGTGCTAATACATCCCTGGAAATTCAACCAGAGAGAAAAAATTGTCATTATCTTTTAGAATGACTCACAGGGCTCTTACATGTATACAGATGACTTCATTACAACCCTACGAGGCAGGTGCAATTTATTGTTACTGTCATACAGATGGGAAAACTGAGGCACAGAGCTCCAAAGTAACTTGCTCAAGGTCACAAACCTAGTAGGTGATGGGGCCAGATTTTTAAGCCTGACCACCTGACTCAACAGGACACCTCATCATTTTCCCATTCAGGTGCTCACATGTCTTGGTCAGTCCAACCCTGGTGATAGCATCCACAGAAGGAAAAAAAAAAAACAAACAGTAAGTCAGTTTACATCTTTTCCTCTCTGGAATCAGATTTGAATTGGTCCCCAAGTGGGTAGTAATGCTGGGCTTCAAACCAGGTCCACCCATCTTCCTGATTCCCTTAGAGGGCTCCAGGTGCTTCTTTCCACTTGCTAATTCCATCAACAGAGGCAGCATAAAGTAACAGAAAAAGCCAGAGCAGAGGAGCCAAGTTCAAATACTGACTTTGCCAATGCCTATGATCTTGGGCACTTCTCTCTCTCTCTCTTTTTTTTTAAATTTTGTTTATTTATTCATGAGAGACACACAGAGAGAGGCAGAGACACAGGCAGAAGGAGAAGCAGGGTCCCTGTGGGGAGCCTGATGTGGGACTCGATCCCGGGACCCCGGGATCACACCCTGAGCCGAAGGCAGATGCTCAACCACTGAGCCACCCAGGTGACCAACCCCCCTCTCTACACACACACACACACACACACACACACCATATATATAAAGGCATACAGTCAGGGGCACCTGGGTGGCTCAATCAGCTAAGCATCTGCCTCATGGGATGCCTGTGTGGCTCAGTGGTTAAGCGTCTGCCTTTGGCTCAGGGCATGATCCTAGAGCCCCGGGATGGAGTCCCACATCAGGTTCCCTGCGTGGAGCCTGCTTCTGTCTCTGCCTCTCTCTCTCTGTGTCTCTCATGAATAGATAAATAAAATCTTAAAAAAAAAATCTGCCTCTTGGTTTTGACTCAGATCATGATCTCAGGATCGTGAGATCGAGCCCTGCATTGGGCTGCTGCTCAGTGGGGAGTCTGCTGGAGATTCCCTCTCCCTCTGTCCCTCCTCACTTGCTCTAATTAATTAATTAACTAATTAATTAATTAAAAGGCACACAGTCAATCCTCAATCAATGACACTGCCAGAAGTGACACAGCAGTAATTGCTGCCAATTTTGCCTACGGGTTAAGCACCCAGACTCTAGAGCCGGTCTGGGTTTAAAGCTGTATAGTCCTTCAGATTTGTTAGTTAACCTCTGAGATCTCATCTCTGTAAAGGGGATACTGATAATACCCACATTTTAATTTGTTAACATATATAAAGGTTTATATATGCACACTAAATACTCATAATATTTAAAATTGTAATAACAGAGAGGTTGCATGTCCATTCGACCTTGACCTTGGCTTGGGCAGCTGGAAATTCAGATTCTGCTAAATGAATTACTTTTAACCAAATCCTATGCTACAGAGCAATCGGTAATACAGTGGATATTTTGAGTATAATTCAGTGGCATTGAGTATAAAATGGCAAATTCTATGTTGCATGATTTACCACAATAAAAAAAAAGTATCCATTTGTTCATCCTAACAGTGGCACGAAGTCTGAACTATTTTGGACAGATGAGAAGTGATCTGTGAGTCCTGTATTATTATTTTATTCAAAGGCTATTGCTGTCCATAGAGAGGTTTTTGAACAAGCAAAGAAGAGAGCAGTTGTCTCAGGCCGCAGTCTCGTGAAATTGCCCTATTAGCCTGACATCGGAGCCGTAAGGAAATACAGCCAGGGAGAGCTCAGCTCTGCTCAGAACCAGAGCAAACCAAAAACGGTGCGACTGTTCACAACCCCCACCCAAGCACCATCAACGACCTGTGTCAGCAGCCGTGGGAGTGGCCCCTTAGAAGCCGCCTGAATACATTTTTGAAATGATTTCTCCACGGTTCATGATGCATCATAAATTTATAAAGTTAGACATGCCTCCTCCAAAATGTCAGGCTGGAAAGAATATGACAGGCACCAGCATTTTAACACCCAGTTATCCAAAATGACCAAAATAAAGGCTTTGGAAGAATGCCACTTGTCCCATGTGCTTTCTCTCCAGGTTAAGAGCTGCCGTATGGCTTTTGGAACTGAAAACCTCAAGGCCTCTGGTATTAGAAAGGTGGCCGCTGCGACTAAAAGCCAAGTGCCCTCTGCTCATCTTACTTGGCATCATTATATTTTGGCAAGGCTTCTGCGTGACTGTTCGGAAAGGCACTGGCA
The DNA here is from genome assembly GCF_048418805.1 of Vulpes vulpes. Taxonomy (NCBI): domain Eukaryota; kingdom Metazoa; phylum Chordata; class Mammalia; order Carnivora; family Canidae; genus Vulpes; species Vulpes vulpes. Next base: position 101,049,844 of record NC_132782.1, read on the forward strand.
GTCCATGGGTCTGGGCATTCAGGTGGTAGCAGGTGGGGACCAAACGTGCCCACTGGCACCACCTGACATTCCCAAAGCCCTTGCTGAAGCACATATGGCTTGCAGGTGCTTTGAATGTGATGCTGGGTTTCAGTGTAAAAGCTAGAGTCAAGATCCATGCAGGAAAATCTTAACATTTATCTAAATTAAAAAAAAAAAAAAGCTTACAGATAGCAAAGAACTGCGTCTGTGATTGCCTGAGATTTTGTTTAGTTTTTATTTTCAGAACCAACCGAAGATTTTATTCCTTCCACTTAGAGAAGGCCAAATCCCAGCTGAGCCCTGTTGATCCCTATCTTGCTCTTGGATCACATCCTCTTTGGATAATTGGCATCAGTGAGCTCAAATTCCAGCCTTCCTCCTAGGAGAGTGGAATATGTAGCCGTAATAGTACTTTCTTGATTCTGTGGGGAATGCAGCCAGGCTTCTCCCTGAGACATAGATCTTGGCCTTATCAGGTCACCCCCATTTCAAATCCAGTTCTCAGCATCACTGGGAACAGCAGGGCTCCCCAGGAGCAAAGAAGCTATATTTTCAAATGGAACCCAACTGACCTGCAGTTTGAAGTAACTTGAGTTATTATTATTTTAACCATATCACTGGTAACTCCAATCTATAATACAACCAAGTCTTCTGGGCTCATTCTTTCCTTTATTTTTTTAAAGGATTTTTAGGGATCCCTGGGTGGTTCAGCAGTTGACCATCTGCCTTTGGCTCAGGGTGTGATCCCAGGGTCCTGGGATTGAGTCCCACATCAGGTTTCCTGCATGGGGCCTGCTTCTCCCTCTGCCTGTGTCTCTGCCTCTCTCTGTGTGTCTCTCGTGAATAAATAAATAAAATCTTTTAAAAAAAAATAAAGGATTTTAAAATTTATTCATTTGAGAGAGAGAAAGAACACAAGCAGGGGGAGAGGCAGAAGGAAAGGGAGAAGGAGACTCCCTACTAAGTTGGGAGGCCAACGTGGGGCTTGAGGTGGCCCTCAATATTTCCTTTAATAACAGTATTAGCTACAGTGCTTTCAGCTGGAAGCATCAAAGCTTGCAGAAAACCCAATTTAACTAGGTTAAGCAATGATAAAGGTGTAATCTCATATAACAGGATGAAATCATAAACAAGGCAAGAATGCTTATTCTCACCACTTCTTTTCAACATTGTACTAGCACTTCTTGACACTGCAGTAAGACAAGAAAAAGAAATAAAAGAATAAAGATCAAAAAGGAGGGGCACCTGGTTGGCTCAGTCGGTTAGGCATATGCTTTTGGCTCAGGTCATGATCCTAGAGTCCTGGGATAGAGTCCCAAGTCAGGCTCTCTGCTCAGCAGGGAGTCTGCATCTCCCTCTCCCTCTGCTCCTTCCCCTGCTCATGCTCTCTTTCTGTCTCTCTCTCTCCCTCAAATAAATAAAATCTTAAAAAGAGAGAGAGAGAGACCAGAAGAGAAGTAAAACAATCCCTCTTTGTAGATGACATAATTATTTACCCAGAAGAGCCTGAAGAATCCACACAACAACTACTAGAACAAATAAGTTTAACGAGGTTGCAGAATAGGATCAATATACAAAATAATCCTGTAACAAGATGCCTGAGGAGGGGAGATGTCCCTAATTGTTCAACAATATCATCAAATACCTAAGTTCTTGAGAGCTTTCCACATTGCCAAATACAGCGTTGTCTCTTATGGATGCACAATGACTGACACAGGTCCACAAATCACATCTCCACAAAGCAACATCCGAAGGACAGAGAAAGAAAAGAGGACATACTTCCTCCTTGTGTCCACCGATAAGATGTGGAAACTTTCACAAAGTCCCACCCCTTCCCCAAGTCTTTCCTTCATTGGCCAGAATGGTGTCACATGTGTATTTATGAACCATCACTGGCCAAGGCAGAGAATTACTATGATTGCCTTGAAATATTCAGGATTTACTCTCCCCATTCAATGGGACTGGGGAGGTGACCAGCATTCCTTAAAGCTCATGACTGCAGAATATCTGAACAAAACCAGAATATGGTTTATAAGAAGGGAAATTGTCTCCTAGGTAAGTAACTAAGAGTATCTACCATGATATCCTACACACAATTTCCAGTAATCAGGCCATTGGGAGACTCCAAGCTGGTCATGAATAAGATCTTAGCTTCTGTCAACATGGATGTCTGCTGCCTCTGGGTGGCCCCCAGGACCCTGGCTTTCAACGTAACCAGCAAAATCCCTTCAGCTCTTTATTTATATATTCTTGAATGATTTAAAATTAAAAAAATATATATCTGTTTTTTAAGTACATTTTTATTTTTTTAAAGATTTTATTGATTTATTTATTCATGAAAGACACAGAGGGAGAGAAAGAGAGAGAGAGGCAGAGACACAGACAGAGGGAGAAGCAGGCTCCATGCAGGGAGCTGGACGCAGGACTCGATCCCGGGCCTCCAGGATCATGCCCTGGGCTGAAGGTGATGCTAAACCACTGAGCCACCCAGGGATACCAGTGCTTTTTTAACGTTCAAGGCAATTTCCCATCCTTTGTTTTTTTTGTTGTTGTTGTTGTTTTGTTTTTTTTATGATAGTCACACAGAGAGAGAGAGGCAGAGACACGGCAGAGGGAGAAGCAGGCTCCATGCAGGGAGCCCGACGTGGGATTCGATCCCGGGTCTCCAGGATCACGCCCTGGGCCAAAGGCAGGTGCCAAACCGCTGCACCACCCAGGGATCCCCAATTTCTCATCCTTTGTATCAATCTCTCCACACAACCAAATCCAGAAACCCCAAGAGATTAAATGATGTCACTAGAGTCACCAGGAACAGACAAACCATGGTGTATTGATGACCTCCTATGCCCCAGAATCTGTACTAGGTGTTTTACATGCATCGTCTCATCTAATTCTCACTACATCTCAATAAGGTAGATTTTATTACTATTCCCATTTTAGTGAAGAAGTACTGAGGCCCAGAGAGGTTGAGTAACTTCTCTTTGGTCACACAGCTAGTGAATAGAAGATCCAGGAGAGACCTCAGGTCTATCTGAACCCCTAGTGCTGTGCTTTTTAACCCCCAAATTAGATTTTTAAATCATCTTGCCCCAAATACCTATACTCAGCTTGACTTATTTAGAGATTAACTCATTTAATATTTCCCTTGAAGTGTCTATCCATGTCAGCACAAATAAGAATAGTCTTGAAAGTCAAAAACGATGGAATGGGAAAAAGGGAGGCTATCTTTCATTTCTTTAATCTAGCAAGCCTCCTCCCAACCCCCACCTCCACCCTGCCTCAAGCCCCACAATCTGCAGTTCACTCACAGCCCCCCCATATCCACACATCCTACACAGTCTTGGTCCTACACTCATTGTTCCAACTTGTCTTCCAATCCCAAAGGATAAATTCTAGGCCTCCCTAAATTTTCTTTTTTCCAGCCACACGTCACTCCTTGAACACCTGATTCTTCGTGCCCTTTTTCTGGTCCAGCACTCTGGGAACCTGGCTATGTTGCCTTTCTTTCTGTGGGCAGAGATCCTGCCCAGGTCAGCCAAACCCCTAAGATCCCACTTCCAATAAGAATTCTCTCCCTGTCAGAGTGGAGAAACCAGCTATATTATATCCTATTCTTTTTTTTTTTTTTTTTTTTTAGATTGTATTTATTTGAGAGAAAGAGAGAAAGCGGGAGCACAAGCATGGGAAGCAGCAGACAGAAGGAGGGAGAAGCAGGTTCCCTCCTGAGCAGGGAGCCCAATGCGGGGCTCAATCCTGAGACCCCAGGATCATGACTTGAGCCAAAGGCAGATGCTTAACTGACTGAGCCACCCAGGCGCCCCTATTATATCCCATTCCTTAACATTCCCTGCTTAAAGCGTTAGCCTGGGGCTCAGAGCCTCTGGTGCATCTATGAAAGACACAGAAAGGGGTGCAGTTTTCAGATAACAAAAGATTGCATGCAGTCCAAACGTCCCTCCCTCTCCCCACGTGAACCCTCCTCCTTTCTTCACTCCTTTCTTCCCTCCTCTCCCAGCCCTGACTCTCCCTTTAGCCAGTCACACGTAACCATCCCCACACCCCTGGGCAGACCAGAGGCCAGGCCCCTGTAGCACCCGCTTTATACAGAACACTTCCTATCCTCAATTTCATTCTAAAAAGATAATATAAAAACATCATTCCACGTGTACTGTCTCCTATCTCTCCAAGCACAGTTTGAATTTAATTTTTCTAGGAGACAAGGAAGAACTCTCAATATCCTTCTTTTATTCTCTGATTTCATTATAAATTGTGAGAATTAAAGCAACATAATTGTATCACTTAGGGAAGGTTTTCAGGAAATTGACATTACGAGGAAATTGAAGAAAAAGAAAAACCTGTTCATTTTTTATCTATTCAGTAAAAATTTGGAAAGAATACTACTCTGTACCTACACCTGCCTGTTCTCTCCAGTTGATGCTCTCCAACAGCGTTTAGAAAGTAAATGACACCTGGGGTGCCTGGGTGGCTCCAGATCGAGTCCCACGCTGGGCTCCTTGCATGGGGCCTGCTTCTCCCTCTGCCTGTGTCTCTGCCTCTTTCTCTGTGTCTCAAATAAATTAATTAATTAATTAATTAATTAATTAATTGTAAATGACATCAATATCAAAAGTGGGAATGTATAAATACAAATATCCCCACTATTCTAATCAAAAGAAATGTAGTTTAGCAAGAAGTTTAAAGCAGTAAAGGCAAATTGGTGGCTCTCAGGCTGGATGTGGTCCATAGACACTCTGTGTGGTGGGATTTTTTAAAAAAATAATTGCTTTATAGTTTTCTACCCCAATAACTATTTCCAACTCCTTTCTCGCCAGTCATTGACTCTAGAGATTGAAAAAAGCCAGATACTTGTATTAATGTGTCATTTCCTGAATTTGATTATTCTACTGTGGTTATGTGTAAGAAGAAACTTGTACTTGGGAAATACACTCTGGAATGTGTAGAGATGAAGGGCATTCTTTTTGCAACTTTTTTTTTAACTTTTTTATTTTTTAAGTGAGCTCTAGGCTCAACGTGGGCCTTGAGCTCATGACCCTGAGATCAAGAGTCACATGCTCTACCGACTGAGCCAGCCAGGTGCCCCTGCATCTTATTTTTAAATAATTCAGAAAAAAAAATTCGATATGAAAAAATACAGAATTATAAAGCAAAGGTGGCAAAAAGTTAAATGTTGGGGGATGTGGGTGAAAGATATTTGGAAGTTCTTTATATTATTCTTACAAATTTACTGTTTGAAATTATTTCAAAATAAGGTTACCAAAATTAATAAAAATAGGGGAAATTTTTTTAAAAGAAAAGGGCAGCCCAGGTGGCTCAGCGGTTTAGCGCCGGCTTCAGCCCAGGGTGTGATCCTGGAGACCCGAGATCGAGTCCCTTGTCAGGCTCCCTGCATGGAGCCTGCTTCTCCCTCTGCCTGTGTCTCTGCTTCTCTCTCTGTGTCTCTCATGAATGAATAAATAAAATCTTAAAAAAGAAAGAAAAAAGTCAGATACTGTGTTACCCTATCTTGAAGCCAAAGGTGATCATGTGACCAAACTCTGATAAAAGGCACAGCCTGAGTGAGGAGCACTCAGGAATGCCATCCCATCCTCTTATTCCCAGCTGGAATGGAGATGTGATGCTGGAGCTATCGTGGCAATTTTATTGTCAGGAGACAAGACAAAGGGGAAAAAAAAAAGCCAGTATGGGAAGGATGACTACAGAGAGAAAAAACCTGGTCCTTGCTGGACACTGGAATTACTGGGTCAGCTCTGTGACTGCCAGTCGTTGGTTTCTTGTGTTTTTATGTTTTAAGTTGTTCATAGGAACTTGCAGCACAAAGCATTCCTAATATAGTTACTGTGCTCAATCTTTGTTTAACCTCCCAGCATTTAAACTCTCAAAATTAAGACTCTCCAATAGGTCCTTCTCCCATTTCAAGGAAGTCAGAGTGAAAGATTACTTCCTCCTTCAGTTCCTGGGACATGTGACCCAGGTGCACCACTTGAAGCGCACACTTAGTATTATGAATGGGGGAATCAGTTGGAAGATGTCAAAAGTAATGTGTGTGTTGGGGGATGCCTGGGTGGGTCAGTTGGTTAAGTGTCTGCCTTTGGCTCAGATCATGATCCCAGGACCCTGGGATCAAGCTCTGTGGCAGGCTCCCTGCTCCCTCTCCCTCGGTTCCTCTCTGCTGCTTGTGCTCTTTATCTCTATCTCAAATAAATTAATAAATAAAATCTAAAAAAAAAAAAAAAAGCCAGTGGGACTGATGGGCTGGGGCGGCAGGGGCATTGCCCAATGTCTCACAGCAGTGGTACCAATGTTAGCTTTTTACCAGCCACCTCTGTTGGCACAAACTGGCTATGTCCCCAGCTACTGGGCCTCTCATGGTTCTTGCCCATTTCCATTTTCCATCGCTCCCCACCTTCAGATCAATTTTCTGAGCTAACTGGTATACCTTTCCCATGAACCCTCCTTTAGCTTAAGCCAACCAGAGAGAATTCTATTCACAGTTGATAAACCCTACTGCTACAATTACACACATCTAAAAATCAGAAAATTCACATCAAATCCCACATTTCCGACTTGTTTTGAAAAGTCAGAAGATTATTCAGTAGTGGGGCTTACTTCCCATGCAGGAACAATAGACTGGTGCTGATAGCAGCTGCTTCCCACCTTTAAATGATATATTTTGAACAATAAATAAATAAATAAATAAATAAATAAATAAATGATATATTTTGGTTTTTGGGCTTGTGTCTTCCAGTCATGGCTATCCACATTAAATGTTTTCTTTCCTTCATTTAAATCTTATCAGAAATACTCAAAACTTCGACGCCTGGGTGGCTCAGTGGTTGAGCATCTGCCTTCGACTCAGGTCATAATCCTGGGGTCCTGGGATCAAGTCCTGCATCAGGCTCCCTGCAGGGAGCCTGCTTCTTCCTCTGCCTGTGTCTCTGCCTCTCTCTGTGTCTCTCATGAATAAATAAATAAAACCTTTTAAAAAGGGAGAGAAATACTCAAAACTATAACATCCAGCTAACCCATTTAAACTCTGTCAAAATTTACCAGAGATAGGTCAAGTTCAGTGACTGGATGTAGTAAGCACCACTAAAAATACACTAAAAGTGGGTGAATAAATGAATATAAAGAATGATTGTAGCATCTGGAGGTATCCAGCCTGAAGAAAAGGACACTAAGTCTGTAAATAACCAAAGAGATAATAGGTGAAAGAAGAATATGTGTGTTTTGGATTGACCCAAAAGTCAGAGCTAGAATCATAGTGTGGAATTTATACAAAAGCGAATTTCCATTTAGACTAAGAAAAACTGCAAATAATTTGAACTGCTCATCATGGAAGCGTCTGGCTCCTGAAGTACAGAATAAGACCCGAGGCTGGAGGCATTCATGCAAAAACTGAATCGGTATTGGGTAAGGATGTAGGAATCTCTGAGCTCCGTGGAGGACAAAGTAGGACTGCACAAAGTTGAATGTGCTGAGAAACCTCCCAGGAATCTTGTTAATGTGTAGACGGTGGTTTAATAGGTTTGGAATGCAGCTGGAGGATTTGCATTTTTTTAAATTGAAGAATAGTTGACGCACAACATTACGTTAGTTTCAGGTGGAAGATGTTCTGCATTCTTAAAATATTTATTTATTTGTTTGAGAGAAGAGCAGCACAAGAGGGAGAGGGAGAGGGAATCTGAAGCCGACTCCACTCGGCACAGAAATATTAAAACCCTGAGATCCTGACCTGAGCCAAAACCAAGAGTAGGATGCTTGACTGTCTACACCACCCAGGTATCCCAAGAGGTTCTGCATTTTTAACAAGTTCTCAGGGAATGCTGATGTCCCTGGATCCAAGAGCACACTTGGAGTAGCTAAGAGGTTCTCTCCGGAACCCCTGAGGCCCCTAACGTTCTATGAACCTACTAAGAATGTCTGTAAGCTCCAAACCAAAAGAAACCACACCTGTCTTGTATTTTGTTATATCCCAATACCTAGCACAGAGCATGGCACATAGTAGGTGCTCAAAAAAAATCTGGGGATCCTTGGGTGGCTCAGCGGTTTGGCACCTGCCTTCGGCCCAGGGCATATTCCTGGGGTCCTGGGATCAAGTACCGCATCGGGCTCCCTGCTCGGAGCCTGCTTCTCCCTCTGCCTCTCTCTGTCCCTTTGTGTCTCTCATGGATAAATAAATAAAATCTTAAAAAAAAAAAAAAAAAAACAATGTCATTGAGGAATACTACTCAGCAAAAACAAAACAAACAAAAAATAAAAACAACAAAAACCCATAATTGAATGACAAGAATCAGTCTCAGAATATTATCTAATGTTGTGCACTCACATCTATATGACATTCTTGAGAAGATAAAGCTGTAGCTTATCAGCATCTGCCAGGAGTTAGGGATGTGGAGGTAGAATGTAATTATAAAGGGAAAACACAGCAGAGTTTGTGATGGAGCTGCTTTGCATTCTGATGGTGGTGGCAGCTATAGAGATCTACACTTATGTTAAATTTCATTGATCTGCACATCAATCAAGGCCAAATTTACGGTATGATGATTTTTAAAATAGATATTTTTCAAAAATGACTTTTATTATTAAACACGACATGTTTGGAATCACATTAATTGGATACCTACCCTGGGCCAAGCCAGAGCCAGGTACTGAGGATTCAAAGACAAAGAAGACAAAAACCCCTGCCCCCAATCTGGTTCCTGGTTGTTACTAAAACAACTCTAGGACAACAATGATCCAAGAGCCATATGACCCGTGGAGGTGGAGAAACCATCGATGCTTCCATCAAGTCGTAATCATCATTGGTGACACTGGGAATTAGGACAAGTGCTGATGACATTCTGCATGTTTGATGGGCTTGGAAAAAAAAAATCCAGGAATGCTGTTCAAATTGCCTTATTTATTAGCCAGGCCCCACTTGACAAGTCCACACGCTTGCCTCCGGACTCCACCTCGTAGACTGTCAAATCCATCCAAGGGGGGAAGCCAATTCGCATAATCCAGTCTAGCTGCCAACTGACAGATGAAAGAGATCCAGCCCAGAGCAGAGGGGATCTTGACTCAGAACTTGTAAAAATTCAAATATAGAAATCTAAAATGTAGAGACAGCCACTGCTGACAGTTTGGTATATATTCCTCCAGAGGTTTTGTTTGTGTGTGTTTTTTTTCCTATGCACGTACTAACATCGGTACAGAAATTATTTGTTCTACGTCATGTGATCACACTGAGAGCACTGTTTCACAACTTGCTTATTTTTTGCACCTACAACAATATGAACAGTTTTCCATCTCAGTTTTAGAGATGGATTTTTGTTTGTTTTGGCAAGAGCTGCACTAAAAGACTGTTCTGGAAATATACCATCATTTATTGACTCAGTCCCCTAATGACAGATACTCGACTCTCTTCCAGTTTTCACTGTTACAAACTCCGTCGGTTGGGAAGGGCCGGGTTAGGCTGCTGTAATTAGTACCTCAAACTGTAGTAACTGAAGACAAGGAAGGTTTATTTCTCGTTCGTGATGTATTCCCATTATTTCCGGCCACAGCTCTGCCCTATGTCATCCCTGCTCCAGGATCCAGCCTGATGGAGGAGCCATTATCTGAAATGTGCAGCCACAGTGTAGCATGGAGAAAAGAGAAGGTGACAAGACACACACTGGCTTAAAGCTTCTGACAGGAAGTGACACGTGTGACTTGCTCACTTTGGGGGGGAAGGGGGGGGGTGCGAAACAAGTCACATGACAAAGCCATTGGTTATTCTTTGCAAATGGCAAAGAAGTATAATTCTCCTACAGAGAAGGGAGCCAGTTGGGGTAAAAAGTCAATCTACCAGTGGACATCCTCCCACATGTATCTATATGTTCCTGGGTAGCTTTTCAGTAAGACAGATTCCTACACGTTGAATTGTTGGTCAAAACAAAGGCACACACTATATGTGTTTACTTGAACCATTGAGTAATAGATAGCAAAGGTGGAAACCAAGGTTTTCATTGTTGGAGTGGGATATTATAAATAAGCAAGCAGAGGGGTGCCTGAGTGGCACAGTCAGCTGCGCAATGGATTCTTGGTTTTGGCTCAGGCCATGATCCCAGGGTCTTGAGATCGAGCCCCACATCAGGCTCCTCAGTCAGCACAGAGTCTGCTTGTGTTTCTCTTCCCCTCTCTCTCTGTCCTTTCCCCTGTCCATTCTCTCTCTCTCTCTCTCTCTCTCTCTCTCTTTCTAAAATAAATAAAATAAATATTAATAAGTAAAAAAAAATAAACAACCAGAGAAGGCTAGAATGACCTGTGCGGTAATGGTCTACAGTTGGAAAGATCAGTGGAACTCACGTGGAGTTTAATATAATTCAGATGGTTCCATATAGAAATATTTGCTATTATATAGTATATAGACAGGTTAGTGTACAGATACTTTGCTTTACACTATTCTCTGAGAGGACCAAGAGGCAGGGACACCTCAGTAGCAACAAGCACATTTAACTCTCAGATGCAGGTTTGGTTGCTTTTTTAAAAGATTTTATTTATTTATTTGAGAGACAGAGAGAGCATAAGCAGAGGGAGAGGGAGCAGCAGGCCCTTTGCTGAGCGGGGAGCCCAACATGGGGCTCGATCCCAGGATCCAGAGATCATGACCTGAGCTGAAAGCAGACGCTTTGTATGAAGAAGAGCAGTGGGAGGCACCTGGGTGGCTCAGTGGTTGAGCATCTGCCTTCAGCTCAGGTTGTGACCCCGGTGTCCCAGGATGGGGTCCCACATCAGGCCCCCCCGTAGGGAGCCTGTTTCATCTTCTGCCTATGTCTCTGTCTCTCTCTGTGTCTCTCATGAATAAGTAAATAAAATCTTTAAAAAAAAAAAAAAAAGAAAAGAAAATGGAACCAACTGAAAGAGTCCCAGTAGCCAAAGCTGAAATAACTTGAGATTCAAAATAAATCAAATAACATTGGATTATAGCCTAAAGTTTAAAAAAAAAGAAGAAAAGAAAAAAGACTCAAGAGCACATACTGATGTAAATAAATAAATAAATAAATAAATAAATAAATAAATAGGGAGATTTGACAAGAGATTCTCAAGGTGAGAGAATTCTAAATAATTTAGATAAATAAATAAATAAATAAATAAATAAATAAATAAATAAATAAATAATTTCGATCAATACTTTGCCCGGAAGGAGGCAGAGCAAAATGCTGTACTCGTCAAATGGGAATTGCACATCCTGACTTCCTCCCAGAGAGCACAGTATGAAAAGGGGAGCAGGCTCGTGTAAGCCACTCTGATTATCATCTTTTACTAAATGAACCCCTTCCTGCACTCAGAACAGGGGAGGTAGCCTCCTTGGGGGGCGGGGACGTGCAGATCAGACATTTCCTAGCTGTGTGACCCTGAGCACTTTGTTTCTCTGAGCCTAAAAATGCTTATACAGTGCTGGGAGCCAAGTAGACGTTCCATAAGTGCTCCATTCTAGTATACGTGAGTAGGGCAGCCTAGAGCACCTCAAGGGTGGGTATCTGTGGTTTAAGCCATCAGTGCCACTCTGGTCTTGAGACAAACTATAACCGATGGGGAAAAATAAAGTCCAAAACTAGTATGTGTGAATCAGTTGTGGGGGGCGTCCATCAACAAGTGAGAGGAAACCCAACTGCCTGTGTCTTAAATCTAAGCATTCCATGGGCGTCCCAGTCAGTTAAGCATCTGCCTTTGGCTCAGGTCATGATCCCAGGGTCCTGGAATTAAGTCCCATATGGGGCTCCTCTCTGTCTGCCACTCCCCCTGCTTGAACTCTCTCTGTCAAATAAATAAATAAAATCTTAAAAAACAAACAAACATAAGAATTTGAGCAGCAGAGAGCATCCAGGGCCAGTCAGTTCCGTGGCTCAACAAAATCATCCAGTCCTTCTGTCTTCCTGCTCTGCCACCTGCGTCTCCTCCTCTGATTGACCTGTGTTGTCACAAGACGGGTACTTCAGTTCCAAGCATCGTGGGCAGGCAGGAGCATGTTCGGGCGGTGGGGAGCGTGGGGAGGAACAGGAGACTTTTTCTTCTTTGTGTAGATCTTTTGAAAAGCAAAGACCCTTTCCCAGAAGCCCCCAGCAGACGCCCCTCATGTGCCATTGGGCCAGACCACCAGGTTTAGATGGATCAGGATTAACTCTGAAAGCACATAAGGAAGGCTGGGCAGCAGGTAAAATTCAGGACTCAGAAGAGCAAACGTGGTCTTCTCCAGCATAGCCTTCTGCATACAAGCAAGAATGAAGAGAATGCTTCCTTGTGTAATTAGAAAACTGAGTGAAGGGGTCCCTGGGGGGCTTAATCAGCTAAGCCCTGGACTCTTGGTCTCAGCTCAGGTCTTGATCTGAGGGTCCTGAGTTCAAGCCCTGAGTTAAGCCTACATTAAAACAACAAAACAAAACAAAACAAAAAACCCAAGTTAATAACCATGTTCCCATGACCACCACATGCACCTCCAAAGCTAGATTTTCTCTAGAAGTCAGGCTACCTATGGTCCTACCCAAATGCAGAGAGATGAAAAAGATTATCATTTGAAGAAGACCTTTCTAATCTAAAGAGGCTAAGATTCTAAAACCTCATCTGTCTCTTTGACCTTGGACAAGTACCTGCCTTCCCTCTGAACTCCAATGTCTTTGATTATACGATAAAGGTGATACTATGTCTAATTCCTCACTTTTTTTTTAAGATTTTTAAAAATTCATTTATTCATGAGAGACAGAGAAGGTAAAGAATAGGCAGAGGGAGAAGCAGTCTCAGGGAGCCCGATGCGGGACTCAATCCCAGGACCCCAGGATCACGACCTGACCCAAAGGCAGACGCTCACCCACTGAGCCACCCAGATGCCCCTAATTCCTCACTACTTTTTTTTTTTTTTAATTCCTCACTTCTTGAACTCAATGCTCACAGAGATTCCTTTTAAATGGCCAAGTGTAGTCTTCTAATTAATATTTTGTCATCAACATTATTACATTTATTAAACAGGCACACAGCCAATTGATTAAGCATGCAGACTGTAGGACGATAAATCCCCAATTTACAGCAAATCCATTATCAGTGGCAGCGTGACATTAACTAGGTTAATCACTCACTTTGAACTTCCATTTCCTTGGCTGTAAAATATTACCATTTGCCTCCTCCTAGAAGAATCATATGAGATGAGGCCTATGAGGTGCCTGAGATGTGTCTGGCACATAAACACTCGATAAACGGGACTCCTTGTATTCACGTTGAATCCATACTGGTGTCCATGCTCCCATTTGTATCTTCTCTTCTGCCATCATGTGGACACAAATTAGAATGCTCAGGTGAGGGGTGCAGGGTGCATGTGACAGTGAGAATGATGGCCACCCCAAATATGCCCACATCCTAATTCCCTGGAACTTGTGACTATGTTACCTTAGATGAGGGAAGGGCCTTTGCTGAGTAGCCTGGATCATCCAGGTGGGCCCAATCTAATCCCTCAAAGATGGTGGAGGAGGGAAGAGAGTCAGCCAGAGGGGTTAGATGAGAGAGATTCAACTCAACGACACTGGCTTTCTGGACGGAGGAAGGGAACCAAGGAAGGCACCGGCTTCTAGAAGCTGAGAACAGCCCTCTGCTGACAACCAACAAGAAAATGGGGGCTTTGGCCCCATAATCACAAGGAACTTAATTTTGCCAAGTCAAACAGCAGGGAAGGGAATCTCCCTCAGAACCTTCGCAGAGAGGCAGCCCTGTTGAGCCTTGATGTGAGCCCAGTGAGACCTATTTTGGGACTTCAGACCTACAGACTGGTAAGACAATAAATTTGTGGGGTCTTCTTAAAATTACCGTGTGGTAAACAAATAAACAAACAGGCAAAAACTCATAACAAAATTTACCATCTTAACCACTTTTAAGTGTACTGTAATGTTAACTACATACACGTTGTGCATCAGATCTCTTGAACTTTCTCATTTCACAAAACTGAAACTCTGCCCTTGGAACAAACAAGGCCTCATTTCCCCGCCTTCCTCCCCCAGGCTCTGGCAACCACTGTTCTTCTTTGTTTCTTTCTCTCTCTCTCTTTTTTTCTTAAATTTTATTTATTTATTTATTCATGAGAGACAGAGAGAGAGGCAGAGACACAGGCAGAGGGAGAAGCAGGCTCCCTGCAGGGAGCCCAACGTGGGAATCGATCCCAGGACCCTGGGAACATGGACATGAGCCAAAGGCAGACGCTCAACCACTGAGCCACCCAGATACCCCTTACTTGGTTTGTAAAAAGGCGACTACTTAAGGGGTACCTGTCAAGAGCATGCGATTCTTGATCTTGGGGTCGTGAGTTCAAGTTCCACGTTAGGTGTAGAATTTACTTAAAAATAAAATCTTTAAATATAAAAAATAAGGGGTGTCTGGGTGGAACAGTTGGTTAAATGTCTGACTCTTGATTTCGGCTCGGGGCATGATCTCAGGGTCGTGGAATCGAGGTCCAAGTGGGGCTCTGCACACAGTGGAGGGGTCTTCTTGAGGATGTTGTCTTTCTCCTTCTGCCCCTCCCCCTGCTCATACCCTCTCTCTCTCAAATAAATACATTTGTTTTTAAGGATTTTATTTATTTATTAATGAGACACACAGAGAGAGAGAGAGAGGCAGAGACACAGGCAGAGGGAGAAGCAGGCTCCATGCTGGGAGCCCAAGGTAGGACTCGATCCCGGGGCCCCAGGATCACGCCCGGAGCCGAAGGCAGACAATCAACCGCTGAGCCACCCAGGCGTCCCACAAATAAATACATTTCTTAAAAATAAATAAATAAAAAGCTGACTACTTTAGATACCTCATATAAGCAGAATCACACAGTATTTGTCCTTTTGTGACTGGCTTATTTCACCTAGCATAATGTCCCCAAGGCTCACCCCTGGTGCAGCGTATGACAGGATCGCCTTCTTTTTTAAGACTGAATAATATTCCATTGCATGTGTACAGCACATTTTGCTTATCCATTCATCAGTTCATGGACATTTAGGTTGCTTCCACCCTTCAGCTATTGTGACTAATGCTGCAGTAAACATGGGTATACAAATACCTCTTCAAGATCCTGTTTTTAATAATAAAAAAAAGATCCTGTTTTTAACTATTTTGAACACATACCCACAATTGGGATTGCTGGATCATATGGTAATACTATTTATAATTTTTTAAGGAACCTACATAGTGTTTTCCATAGCAACTGTACCATAAATTCGCGTTATTTTAAGCCACTAAATTTGTGATAATCTGTTATGGCAGTGATTGGAAACTAATATGGAGACTTTATTGATTTTCCTTTTTTTTTTTTTAACCTCTTGATGTATAACACTCACGCAGAAAAGTACAAAGTACACCTACTGCAAGCACACAGCTTTATAAATTTTCACAATCTGAGCACACCTGTATAACCAGTATCCTGATCTAGAAACGGAATTTTTCAACCTTCCACCCCCACCCAGGACTTCCTTCTTGCCTAGAGGGTGTCCAGAAACCATCTCTTCTGACTCCATTCTACAGAAGGAAAAACCAAGGCCCGAGAAGGTTACAGGCAGTACATATATTTATTTTTACACTTGATCTTAGTCAAAAGGCTGCGAAGTAACATTTATTTCTTAATTATGTGAGTTTCATGGGGCACCTGGCTGGCTTAGTCAGTGGAGCATGTGACTCTTGATCTCGAGGCTGGGAGTTCAAGCTCCACGCTGGGTGTAAAGATTACTTAAAGATAAAATCTTTTTTAAAAATTAAAATATGCACATTTCAAATACAGAGTATTCTTCAAAAATATTTAATACATGAGATTGTTAGGGGCAAAAATTAAAATATGCACATTTCAAATACAGAGTATTCTTCAAAAATATTTAATACATGAGATTGTTGGGGGCACCTGGCTCAGTCAGTTAAGCATCCACCTCTTGGCTTCCCGTTCGGGTTGTGATCAAGCCCCAGTCAGGTCCCACACTCAGCATGGAGACTGCTTAAGATTCTCTCTCCCTCTCCTTCTGCCCATCCCTTTTCCCTTTTTATTTCTCTCTTTCAAATAAATAAATAAGTCTTTAAAAGAAAATAGATGAAATTGTTGGAGGAAAGAAAATCTTTCCTCCTCTAGGGAAATTCATTTAAGACAACCATCTTTAAATGATTTTTAAAAGATCCCCGAGAGGACTTTTAATGTGCCATGAACAGAAATCGTTCCACAAATTTGTGGAAAATTTGTATAAACCATTTCTATAAATGCAAACCCACACATGATCTAAATGAATGTGAACACAGGTGTTTTTTGTTTTTTGTTTTTGTTTTACTTTTCAACTATGGCCTAGCCTCTTGCGCCACCTGCTGGTGTGTTGTGGGAACCTCGTCACCGCATCCTGTTGTAGGCAGCGGTTTATTTTTTCAATAAATGCGTCTTGAGCACACAAATATCTTGCAGAGGAGACAGACGCTCATATACATGTAATCAATGTAAAACTACGAGTTTAGTAAATTCAATGATATCAAGTGATTCTCTAATCTGGCTGTTCATCATATTTCCTGTAAAAATGTTAGAATAAACTTTCACCAAAAAACCCACTCCCAGAGATTTGTGTCCACTGGTCTGGAGTAGAGTCCAGGAAATTGGTGTTATCTGCCAACACCCAGTAAGACTTTTGATGCACAGACACATGTGGACAAAGTAGATGTGTCCCACATCGGGCGCCCACAGGGAGCCTGCTTCTCCCTCTGCCTATGTCTCTGCCTCTCTCTCTCTGTGTCTCTCATGAATAAATAAATAAAATCAATGAAAGAAAGAAACAAAAGAAAGAAAAGAAAAGAAAGAAAGGGACCCCTGGGTGGCGCAGCGGTTTAGCGCCTGCCTTTGGCCCAGGGCGTGATCCTGGAGACCCGGGATGGAATCCCACGTCAGGCTCCCGGTGCATGGAGCCTGCTTCTCTCTCTGCCTCTCTCTCTCTCTCTCTCTCTCTGTATGTGTGACTATCATAAATAAATAAGAAATAAAAATAAATAAATTAAAAGAAAGAAAGAAAAGAAAAGAAACCCATTGAATGGCTGTAGAGCATACAATAATGTGCTCTGAGGTCAGGTTGCACAGTCATCCCTTGTCAGAGGGACGAGCACCTGAGCACAATGGAACCAAACTGCTGTACTTCAACTTTCTGACACATTGATTGATCCAAGATGTGGTCATGTGACCCCAAATGGGCCAATCAGCATCCTTCCTTAGTCTTTTGAACATTAAGTTCCTCCTAAGAGGAACTTACTCTGGAAGCTTTCCTTCCAGCTTCACCAGTCTGTAAAACTAAAAACAAGTCCATTTCGAATTTTCCCTTTTTTTTTGGTTTTTGAGGGTTTTTTAAAGATTTTATTTTTAGGGGATCCCAGGGTGGCTCAGTTATTTGGCGCCTGCCTTTGGCCTGGGATGTGATCCTGGAGTCCCGGGATCGAGTCCCACGTTGGGCTCCCTTGGGCTCCCGGCATAGAGCCTGCTTCTCCCTCTGTCTATGTCTCTGCCTCTCTCTCTCTCTCTGTCTCTCATGAATATGTAAATAAAATCTTTAAAATTTTTTTTTTATTTGTTTTTATTCAGAGACAGGCAGAGACATAGGCAGGAGAAGCAGGCTCCCTGTGGGAAGCCTGATGAAGAACTCAATCCCAGGACCCTGGGATCACCACCTGAGCCAAAGGCGGGTGCTCAACCACTGAGCCACCCAGGTAACCCAAGAACAAGCATTTGTTAAGCACTTTTTAAAAAGATTGATTGATTGATTGATTGATTGATTGATTTGAGAGACAGAGAGATTGGGAGAGAGCACAAGCAGGGGGAGGGGCACAGGAAGAGAGAGAATCCCAAGCAACTCCCTGCTGAGTGTAGAGCCTGAGACAGGACTCGATTCCAGGACCCTGAGGTCATGACCTGAGCCAAAATCAAGAGAGGGCCACCTAACTGACTGAGCCACCCAGACACCCCTAAGCACTTTTTGTATGCCAAGGAATATGCTGTATGTAGTATTATGTCTCAACAATCTTAGAAGATAGGTAATTTCCTGTCTCCAATTTTCAAATAAAAAAATTAAGGTTTATCAAAAATGAAGCAATTTGCCCAAGGTCAAACTGCCAGGAAGTGCCCAAGTTTGGAATCAAGCTTAAATTTCTTTGACTCCAGAGTTTAAGCTGGTACTTAATGGCTGAACTGACCTCATCTACATGATTTTCTCTAAACACATCCCTAGTTCATTATGATTTCTTTGAAAACGCCATTTCTAATGACTACATTTTCACATTATGGATGTAGTATAATTTAATTCCCAAGTGTTGAATATTTCAGATATTCTCAATATATGCCATTATGAATGACATTTTGTTCTAAATCTAAATCAGCAAACTATAGCTTTGCAAGCCAAATCTGGCCCACCATCTATTTTTGTAAATAAAGTTTTATTGTAACATGGCCACATGCATTCATTTACATATTGCCTAAGGCTACTCTCTGCAGAGTTGAGTAGTTGTGACAGAGACTGTATGTCCTACAGAGCCACAAATATATACAATCTGGTTCTTTACAGAAAACGTTGAGGGCACCTGGGTGGCTCAGTTGGTTAAGCGGCTGCCTTCAGCTGAGGTCAGGATCCCAGGGTACTGGGGTTGAGCCCCACCTCGGGCTCCCTGCTCAGCAGAAAGCCAGCTTCTCCCCCTACTTGCTTATGCCTTCTCTCTTTCTCTGTCTCTGTGTCAAATAAACAAAATCTTTTAAAAAAGAGAAGATTTGATAACCCATATTTTAAATATTTGTGTCACTGATTATATTTTAGGATAAACATATAGAATAAGAGTCGGGCTAAATTGCTTTCCAGAAAATTGGTCCTGAACAACTTTGCCACTAGCAGTTTATCTGAAGGGTCCATTTCCCATACCTTCCACCTTTGCCAGCACTGGCCTTTATGCAAAGAGATGCAAGGTATTCCACTGTTCTAGGCACCAGAGAGAGCAGCGACCAGAACGTGCAAGTCGGTGCCCTCATGGAGCTTGCAATATTCTAAAGGGGTGAGGACATATTAAAAAAAAAAAAAAAAAAAACCACCTGCCAAGTAAACCTATTATTTGTCAGACTGTAAATAAGGTGCTGTGCTGAAGACAAAAGTGGTAAAGAGAACAGTGACTCTGAGGAAGTTGACTTGGGGGCGGGGGGAGCTCAAGGGGAGATCAACCACTTGTCACTGATAAGATGATATTGAGGCAGGGGATCCCTGGGTGGCTCAGCGGTTTAGCGCCTGCCTTTGGCCCAGGGCGTGATCCTGGAGTCCTGGGATTGAGTCCCTGCGTGGAGTCTGCTTCTCCCTCTGCTTGTGTCTCTGCCTCTCTCTGTTTCATGAATAAATAAATAAATAAAATATATTTAAAAAAAAAAAAAAAAGATGATATTGAGGCAGAGTGGAAGGAAGGGTATCCCAGATAGAGAAGAAAAATATACTGAACGTGGTGTTTTCAGAATTTACAGAGGAAGCTTTTCTTTTTCCTCCCCTCTACTCCCCTTCCCTCTTTCCTTTCCTTTCCTTTTTTCTCTTTTCTTTTTTCTTTTCTTTCTTTCCTCTTTCCTTTCCTTTCTTTTCTTTCTTTCCTCTTTTCTTTCTTTTTTTTTTCTTTTTGGAAATATATATATATATATATATATAGGAAGTATTTTTAACTCCACAGTAGCATTGTGCAGTGGCATAACTTCATGGAGCCTGTAAGTCAGAAGTCATTTCTATTTCACTCTGAAGTCCCTCGTTCTTGGGCAGCAGTAGCTGATTTGCTTCGAGATTAGGTTATGCTAAAGCTAAAACCGAAATTAGTTTTCATCTCCCTAAGTAAACAGCAGCTGGCAGTACATTTGGGGGTGGAGAGCAGCCCGAATGAGCTGGGTAAAAGAAAAGAACCACCAGGGATTTTGTATTTTCTGGGGGAAGGACAGGCAGGGATCGGTGGCTGCAGGAGATACTGCACATAACGCAACCGCTGGGGTAGGGTGTTTCCCTAAAGCACAAGAAACCCTGCTGTCATCTAAGATACTTCCCCTTTTCTCATCCTTCTCATTCATTCAATCACCAAATCCTGTAACGTCCGCCTCAAGGAGAGCTCTTGATTTTGGAGCCTCATCTCGCTCCCCCTTATCGCTGCTGATCCGGGAGGGCTACTCGCCCCTCATAACTCCTCTCCAGCCTTCTTCCTTCCTGACCACATGGTCATCCAAAAGAAAGACTACATTTCCCAGCCTCCTTTGCCGCCGGCGTGGTCACGTGACCACGTCCCGACCTATCATATGTGACCAGATGATTGCCCGCAGTTTCCAGGTTGGGATCGTAAGGTGGCAACTGTGGTGGAGAATTCGAAATAGGAAGGTAGAAGAGCACCTCAAACCTCTCGCGCACGATTCTAACCCCAGACCTCCAAAAAAAAAAAAAAAAAAAAGATGGAAATGAACATCTTATTCTAGCACCGTCCTCAATGGCCACTTTATCATTTACATAGCAATGTGCCCAGATGGGTGCCTGCAAAAAAAATGTAAATATACAAGGATATTTGCTGCTGCACTATTGTAATTAAAAAGAAATAGCAGGGGCACCGGTCTGGCTCTTGATCTCCATATCCTTAGTGCAAGCCTCAACTTGAGCAAAGAGCTTCCGTTAAAAAAAATAGCAGGGGCACCTGGGTGGCTCAGTGCTTGAGCGTCTGCCTTTGGCTCAGGTCATGATCCCAGGGTCCTGGGATCGAGGCCTGCATCGGGCTCCCTGCAGGGAGCCTGCTCCTTCATCTGCCTATGTCTCTGCCTCTCTCTGTGGGTCTCTCATGAATAAATAAATAAAATCTTTAAAAAGGGGGGGGGGGGCTTGAGGAAGAAGCAAAGTGCCAAGACGCACATAAAATTGTGATCCCAATTGGGGGGGGGGGGGGATGGTGACATGCTTGTATATACATATAGGAAAATGGAAAATTCTGGAATTTTATGAAATACCCAAGCGATCCCACCTAGGATGTGCGAAAGCACGTGGGTGGAAACTGACTTTTCCTACTCAGATAATTCAGAACTACTTGAGAGTGTAACCATAATCATAATTAACTTATAATGACAATGTTTAACGTGGGATGACCTAGACAGCCCTCCCTGCACCCCAAGTGGCACACGCTGAGATAGACTTTCCGGTTTGAGTGTGAATGAATTTGCACACCTACCCTGTGCAACTGAAATGGACCGTTCCTGCTTGTGATAGGGAACAGGAGGGCAATTGTCTGTCCTTCCGCACGTGGCCAGGAGAGGGCGCGCCAGAGTAGCCCAACCCGCCGAGGACCCAGGAGGTCCCCACGGAACCATTCCTGAGCAAAAAACCATCTTGTTTTCAAACGGCTGATAGGGGTTCCCACAGGGTGTTCACACTCGGTCTCCTCATAAGTAAACGACGTAATTGCAATTTAATTTCTTCCAAATTGCATGAACAATTAAAGAGAAATTACTCCCTTCGCCCTTTCTTTTTTTCTTTTTTTTTTTTTTTTGCAATAGGCTCCTGGTAATTTCAGCAATTTAATGAAGTCCTTTGTGGGGGAAACAATTGGATTCCAATGACTTTCTCCCTGGAGCTCGACCTCTGGGTAGGATCTGCCTTCTCCATCTATTTTTGATTTACTGTGAATCTCCCAACATCTTAATGCATCGTTTTGCCTTTGTTGTCAGTTAATAAATAACCTCCTTCCTGAGAACTAGGCATATAAATGTCTCTCTGTGGCCATCATGATTCATTTCTTCCAGTTCAAAAGGCAGAAAATAGAAAGCTTTTCTCTGGTTCCTCCCTTCCTCCCTTACAGTGCCTTCTACCATAATTGCTTCTCTGGTCATTCATTCTTTTGATCTCAGATCTACAAGTCTTTTAGCAATGCCTATTAGTATCAGGGAGGATGGAAATTAGTAACACCTGGCCCACCTTTCCTTCCTCCATTCTAGGCCCTGGGAAAAAAAAGGGGGGGGGGGGTAGACAAAAACAAAAAACAAAAACCCTGCCCTATTTCCCAGACACCAAAAGATAGGAACACCCAAATGTCCGCAAATGAATGGATAAATAAAATGTGGCTAATCCATACCATGGAATATTATTCACCCATAAAAAGAACCGAAGCACTGATCCATACAACAGAGTGGTTAATCTCAAAAACATGTTAAGAGGCCAGACACATGTGGGAGGACTTCGTTTGTATGAAGTGTCCAGAATAGCCAAACCCATGAGACAGAACATAGATGAGTGATTGCCAGGTGTGAGCTAGAGGGGATAACGGGAAGGATTGCTTCCCCGGCACCCGAGTCTCCTTTTGGTGATGAAAATGTCTTAGAACTAGAGAGGGATGATGCTTGGAAAACATGAATGGCCCTAATGCCGCTGAGTTGTACGCTTTACAGTGGTTCACTAATGTGAATTTCTCCTCAGTTAGAAAAAAGCCTTGCTCTCAAAAGACTTTGCATCCTATTAGGAGTCGCTGAAAATAAAGAATATGTCACATGAGTTGAAGTCATGTAGGAGAGACAGACAAGTCAAGAAGTCATTTTATTCTAGTATAGGCAGTGTCCTGGCAGACACATGCTAAGCGAAGGAAGACATTCCAGATAACAATACTGTGCTGCAGAAGTTTCCAGCAGGCTCAGCTGGCATCCTAGGGTTGAGCCCCGGACCTAGCTAATGGCTACATGGCCTTGGGCAAGTCATGTATCTATGTATCTTTATTCATTTATTTTCATGAAATACATCGAATCTGCAGGGATGCTGGATGCTTCTGAGTCATTCTGTTCTTTCTGCAGGTGTCCGTCTTCTCTGTCCATTTTCAAAGTCTTACATGCTGTTTTAACCAGTTACAATTGGACAACTGTGTTGAGTGATGTTCTTCTGGGGACTCGGAGTGCACTCGGGTTTCTAAGTAGTAGGGCCTTCTTACCTGCAGGATATAAAGGGAGAAAATAGGAGGGAGATTTACTTGAGATTCTCACCTTCCTGATTTCTGCTGCTTTATGGGAGTCGGGGGCATTGGTTTGAGTGACCTGACCAGGAATCTTGAGCCACAGAGTAGACACTCAGAAGCCAATAAATAATCTTGGTCAGGATCCTCTGGAATGCCAACTCCCAGTCCTTAGTGACTCTGATGATATGGAAGCCTGTCCTCTCCCCACCCTGGTGTTTATTCCTGGTTTATTCCAGGGGATCAAGGTGACAATAAACAGTGGCTGCTTCTGGGGAAATTTTGTGGCTATTGGGGACACAGAGGTAGTTTATATTTACATACAAACAATATAAATTATATATAAATTTAATAAGGGCACACCCTTTTTTAAAAAAGATTTTATTTAGGATCCCTGGGTGGCTTAGCGGTTTGGCACCTGCCTTTGGCCCAGGGTGGGATCCTGGAGTCCCGGGATTGAGTCCCACATCAGGCTCCCGGGCATGGAGCCTGCTTCTCCCTCCTCCTGTGTCTCTGCCTCTCTCTATATATATATAGAGAGAGAGATCTATATATATATAGATCTCTATATATAGATATCTGTATATATAGAGATCTATATATAGAGAGAGATCTATATATATAGAGAGAGATATCATAAATAAAATAATAAATAAATAAATAAAATCTTTTTTTTTAAAGATTTTATTTATTTATTTTACAGAGAGAAAGAGAGAGCAAGAGAGCAAAAGCAGAGGGAGAGCTCCACCCCAGGATGCTGAGATCATGACCTGAGTTCAGTTAACTGACTGAGCCACCCAGATGCCCCTAATTAGGGCCTATCCTAATGATTTCATTTTACTTAATTATCTCTTAAAAGGCCCTCTCTCTAAATACCATCACATTCTAAGGCACTAGGGGTTAGGGCTTCAACATATGAATTTTGAAGGGACACAATTCAGCCCACAGTACTCTTTAACATACATAAGCATCTGGTATTATAGAGTCTTCCACCAACTCAAAAAGATTTCTGACTCACCCTCCTCACCTCTTTCTGGTCCAACCACCTGAGTCAGACAGTCTGGTCCCTGAATACAGCTGTCCCCAGAAAGTGACCATCAACTCTTGGCTGCTTCCTGAGTAAGGATCAGAATGAAAGGGGGAGTGGCTTGACTTATTTTGAAAATTCAGAATTCCATCTTGACCATTTCTGGGCTATTGGTAGCCCAGACTATCCCTTCCTAGAGTGTAGTCTGAGTTCTCTGGAGAAACAGAAACAATAGGAAATAGAAATCCTATATGTATAATTATGAAAGCTAAGAATTCTAAGATGTTGTAGGCAAGCTGGAGACCCAGAAGACCTGATGGTATAAGTTCCATTCCAAGTCCAAAGGGAGGAGAAGACTGGTGTCCCAGCTTGAAGACAGTCAAGCAGAGAGAAAGAATTCTTACTTGCTTAGTCATTTATTCTATTAAGATCTTCAGTGGGTTGGATGAGGCCCACCAACACTGGGGCAAGCCATCAGCTTCACTCATTCTACTGCTTCAGATGTTCGAATCATCTGGAAACACCTGAGACACACACGGAATAATGTTTGACCAAATGTCTGGGCCCTTTGGGGCCCAGTCGGTTGACACATAAAATCAACCATCGTAGGGTAGAAACCTGGCCAAAGAGAGCCAAAAAGAATCCAACTTCATTCTACCTCAGCCACCCGGACTCTCTTTTTGGATTAACATGGTCCTAGATCACAAAGAGAATGAACATTTCACTGGGTCCCCTGCTCGCTGAGTCCCCCTCGAGTAGCACCCTAAAGTGGGGCCTGTGGTGGTTCTCTAATAAGTTTTATAAAAATGCCCTAGTCCCCGCACCAGCCTTTCAGACAAGAGGGCTTTGTGTGAGCAGGAGATGATTGGAAAAGGTGAAGTCACTGGAATGGACACACTGATTTTGTGGCTGTTGAGGAAGAGCAAAGGGAAATGCCCTCATTTCCAAGCTGCCGCAAATGCCTTAGATCTGTCTACTGGATTGGCCACCCCTCCCTCGCCTCCCCCTCCAGGAGAAGCCTTTGATAATGATTTCATGAGCACTGTTCTCTTTAACCTTACTGAGAAATCTGTTGGGAACACCAGGCTTGGCCCCAGCTCCTGTGCCTCCCACACAAAACACCTGTCAACCTCTTTCCAATTCCATTCCCACAGTCACTGCTCAGTCATGGGGGGGGGGGGCGGGGAGGGGTGTGAGGATGGTGCAGGGAGAAATGCCCCAGCTGGTGGCCTGACAGACAGCACAGGACTGACTGCCCTCTGGTTATTCCTCAACAATTCAAACTGTATTGGTGCCTTTGGGTCTACTCACTGGCCAGGAGATGTCTGAGACAGTGTCATCCTCTACCCTCTGACTGGTGTGGGTTCCATGTGGGACAATTGTGGGAGGCCCCAACAATTGTAAGCAATGCTCTCTTTCCACAAGGGTCATGTGCACTTCTCGTGTGGAAGCCAGGCATTAATTTGTCTCTCTCCTGAAAACACCATGACTTACACCATAGGGGTAGTCATAAGATATCTTCAGGTGTTAAGGAAGTATCACAAGTAGATCCTGTAGCCTCCATAGATCAGCAGAGATCTCTCCCAAATGAGGTACCCTACCACTCCCAGAGCCATAGCTGGCTCATTCTTTTTCACACCCTGTGGGCAGTTATCCCTGCAATGGAAGTCATCCAATTAGAACAGGTGGTATAAAACTTGTCCCTGACTTTAGCTGGTGATCAAATGATACCACCTCATCCTTGGAAGACTTTCAGGTCAGCCTCAACTCACTGGCCAGAGTTGTTATGGATGATGTAAGTGCCCTAGGCTTCCTTTCTGCAGGCCACAGGGGGATCTGCGCAATTGCTAGTACATCCTGCTATATCTGGATCAATGCCTTGGGCCAAGAGGAAAGGTCAGTACAAAAATTTAAGGAGAAAGCCACCTGGCTTTCCAAGGTAGATCCAGATGGTT
The DNA here is from genome assembly GCF_048418805.1 of Vulpes vulpes. NCBI lineage: Eukaryota > Metazoa > Chordata > Mammalia > Carnivora > Canidae > Vulpes > Vulpes vulpes. Next base: position 101,075,833 of record NC_132782.1, read on the forward strand.
TATGGGATTTGTTCAGCTGGCTGAGTCCAGGACCAGGGGTGGGAGGATTGCCAAGGCCAATACTTTTGCTTAGAGTCCTGTGAACAGTAACCTTAATTAAATGTTGTTGAGGCAAAGTAAATAGATTTGGTTCTACCTTCTGTGGGTCAGATGAATCAAAATGGCCAATGGAATGGCATACTCATGGGAGAATTTGCCAAAAGCCATGACATTGTAGAAATAACAGGCGTTGTTAGGAGACAATTCTCTATGCGTCTCAGGTGTTTCTGCTTGCTTTATGAACGGAGCTTTTCCAATTGTAAGATTGTATAGCAAACAGCCCTGGAAGATAGAGATAGTATCTCCTTCCAAAACAAAGGACAAATTTGTTTACTGTCCAATGTAGAATCCTAATGTCTCCCTCTGGGCAAAAGCCAGGCAATTTTATTTGGGGCCTAAGCTTAAGCTTCTTTTTCTGTAATACATCCCATTACATGCGGGCATCCCTTGTTCCTTTTGCCCTGCCCTTTGGGAATGGGGCTCAGGAAACTGGCACAAATGCTGGTACACCAGTCATTGCTCTTGCAGTGAATACTTGTCTTTTGGTCTCTGATGTAGGAGACTTGTGCCATCTGCTAGCATTCATGAAGATGTGGCAGGCTATCTTATTCTTTATTTTTATTTTTAAGATTTTATTATTTATTTCAGAAAGAGCGAGAGTGAGAGTGGATAGAGAAGCAGATGAGGAGGGAGAGAGAGGGGGAAAGAATTTCAAGCAGACTCTGTGCTGAGCACAGAACCCAAATGGGGGTTCAGTTTCATGAACCTGACATCATAACCTAAGTTGAAACCAAGAGTTGGGCACTCAACTGACTGAGCCACCCAGGTACCCCCCCCCCTTTTTTTAAAGATTTAATTTTTATTGAGAAACAGAGAGAGAGAAAGAGAGAGCACATGAGTAGGGGGTGGGGCAGAGGGACAGAATCCCTGACCGTGGAGCCTCCTGTGGGTGGGGCTCAATCTCCACCTCAGGACCCTGAGATCATGACCTGAGCCAAAATCAGGAGTCAGTTGCTTAAGCAAATGAGCCACCCAGGCGCCCCTGGCAGGCCATCTTATTAACTTGCAAGTAGAAGAAGATCTCAGACCCTCCAAAGTTCTTGACAAACCCACCTAGAATGTTTTTATTGAGAATCTATTTCCTAAGTACTTCTGTAAATGTTGTGTCTACAGAAATGAACACATCAAAGTCTCTATCTTCATGAAGCTTATATTCCAATGGGACAGAATGTGGGAGGGTAAATTAGGGCATCCTTTATGCAGAGCAGTTTGGCAAAGCATACTTAAAACCTTAAACACGGGGTGCCTAGGTAGCTCAATGGGTTAAGTGTCTGCCTTTGGCTCAGGTCATGATCTCAGGGTCCTGGGATCAAGCCTCATATTGGGCTCCCTGCTCAGCAGCAAGTCTGCTTCTTCCTCTCCCTTTGCCCCTCCCCCCTGCTCATTTTCTCTCTCTCTCTCTCTCTCTCTCTCTCTCTTTCAAAGAAATAAATAAAATCTTAAAAAAAAATAAAACCTTAAACATGTGCCTACTTCTTGAGATTTTTTTTTTAAGATTTTACTTATTTATTCATAGAGACAGAGAGAGAGAGAGGCAGAGACACAGGCAGAGGGAGAAGCAGGCATCATACAGAGAGCCTGACGTGGGACTCGATCCAGGGTCTCCAGGATCAAGCCCTGGGCTGCAGGCAGCACTAAACCGCTGCACCACCAGGGCTGCCCACATCTTGAGATTTTATAAGGTTTCATCTCAAATGAATTGTTATAAGAATTCATCATGGCAAAAAAATAAAATAAAAAAGAATTCATCATGGCTCAGGCAGTGGGGCATGTGACTCTTAATTTTGGGGTTGTGAGTTTGAGATTACTTGAAAAAATTCATCCCAGGACACCTGGGTGGCTCAGTGGTTGAGCATCTGCCTTTGGCTCAGGTTGTGATCCTGGGGTCCTGGGATTGAGTCCCACATCTGGCTCCGTGTAAGGAGCTTGAGTCTCCCTCTGCCTGTGTCTCTGCCTCTCTCTGTGTCTCTCATGAATAAAATAATAAAATCTTTAAAAAACCAAACAAAGATTAATAAGCTGAAGAAAACTTCTGGGAAAACTTTTGCCTTGTGAAATCAGGCCCTGTCCCTTTCTGCTTCCTGTTAGTTCCTGCTGGCAATACAGATATAGGGCTGCAAGTGGAGCAGCCATGTCACAATCAAGGAAATGTATTCATGAAGGCAAATCCAGCATGCTGAAGATGGCAGAAAGGAAAGAGGAAAGGCCTGGGTTAGCATTATTATTGAATACTTCCCCAGGCATGGGCCACCTGCCTGCTTTCAGACTCCCTGTTTGAAAAGAAACAAACCAACCAGAAATGCCTATTTGACTAAGCCACACAGATATATCGGAAGATCAGTTCCAATTATTTCCTGCCCTGTAGTAGAATTATCCATCTATATTAGCCTCATGGAGGGTATCCCTCCCCATGTCTTGACTTTGGTCTTCGTCATGTGATTTGCATTGTATAATGGGATATTGACTGATGAAATGTAAGCAGGGCCTTAAAATATATATGCTTGTGAAGCTTGGGTTGCCACCTTTTGCTTTCGCCATCTCCATGAAAAGTACATGCCTTGAGAAACCTGTGGGTCTCAGAAGGGCTCTTTCTTTCTTTCTTTTTCTTTCTTTCTTTCTTTCTTTCTTTCTTTCTTTCTTTCTTTCTTTCTTTCTTTCTTCAGGACTTAAACTCATGGCCTGGCACTAACCCAACCTACAATAGTCACCTTCAGCCAATCCACACATGTATGAGTCAGAAAAAAATGTTGGCTATCATATGCCACAGAGATTTAGGTATTGTTTGTTTTCCAGCAATAGCTAATGAATACATCCATTATAGTCACATATCGTTACTTGTACTCAAAAGCATTCTTAACATATATAAACGAGTTAACACACGAAGAGTGCCTGGTACCTATTAGATATTTAATAAACATCAATCACTTTCTTTTTACCCTCCCACACAGGATCATTTCTGGAAAAGGAGGATATTTCTTTGAGTGTTAGTTGGCCTTTGGTTTTAGTCTATGGCTCTTTCAATGGATTTTCACCTGGGATTCAATCATTCCCATTGGGTCTATCTTTCCACTATAACATTATTCCAGACTTCAAGGAAGAAATTAAAACCAGCCCTCAGAAGCATGGGCTATGGACGTAAAATTGAAAGAACTGAGGTTTCTTGGCATGGGATTAATAATTATAACCAAAAGATCTATGGAAAGTATCAACATACTGACTTTGTGCTCAGTCATAAGAAATAGTAACTTAAATCACTCTGTGAACTTTCCCTTTATTTTATTTTATTTGTACATTTTATGTGTGTGCTGAGGCTATAATACAAGGCGACTGCTGTGTAATGGTCTCTTGCTGCTAGTAAATGCTCAGGCCAAGCCACAGAGATTGTTTGCATAGCAGGAGACATTGATCTCACGACACTGTCCAATTACAGTGACTGTGTGTATTATTCTGAGCCACTGAGGGGCTCAAGTGCATTTGACTTCAGGGTTCTGTTCTTGGGCAGCTGCCCTTTCAGGAGCTCAGGGGACAGAGCTGTTGGCTGTGTAAAGTGAACTGCTAAATCAAGAGCAGGCTACTGCCTGGACTTGCCACTTAGTATGCTCCAAGACCATCAACATCCGCATAACCCAGGAATAGGTTAGAAATGCAGAATCTGAGGTCCAGCCCCAGACCTAATGACTCAGAATCTGCATTTTTAACAAGATCTCCAGATGAGTCTTTTTTCAGTTTAAAAAAAAATTGAGAGGGATCCTGGGTGGCTCAGCTGTCAGGGGGCGCCTGCCTTCGGCCCAGGGCATGATCCTGGAGTCCCAGGATCAAGTCCCATGTCAGGCTCCCTGCATGGAGCCTGCTTCTCCCTCTGCCTATGTCACTGCCTCTCCCTCTGTGTGTTTCTCATGAATAAATAAATTAAAAATCTTTTAAAACATTGAGATATAATTTGCATACTGTACGTTCACCTTTTTAAAATGTACAGTTCTGTGGTGTTTAGCTTATTCACAAAGACGTGCATCCATCACTGTCTAATTTCAGAACATTTTCATTAGCCCAAAACAAACACATCCTCATTAGTAATCATTCCCCATTGCCCCCTCGCCCAGTCTCTGGCAACTACTAGTCTACTTCCCATCTCTATAGAGTTGCCTTTTTTGGACACATCACATACGTAGAATTTAGCAGCCTAGGGCCTTTTGTGTCCAGCTTCTCTTCTCTTTTTTTTTTTTTTTAAGATTTTATTTATTCATGAGAGACACACAGAGAGGCAGAGACACAGGCAGAGGGAGAAGCAGGATCCCTGCAAGGAGCCCCATGCGGGACTTGATCCCGGATTCCAGGATCACGACCTGAGCCAAAGGCAGATGCTCAAGGGCGTCCCTGGTTTCTCTTCCTTAACAAACAAAATGTTTCAAGTTTCATTCATACTATAGCATGTGTCAGTACTTCATTCTTTTTTATGGATGAATATTATTTTGTTGTATGGATATATCACATTTCATTTGCCTATTAATCAGTTGATGAACATTGGACTTATTTCCATATTTTGGCTATTATTAATAATGCTGCAATGAACAGGTAAGTACAAGTTTTTATGTGGGCATATATACCCATTTCTCTTGGGTATATACATGTAGGAATTTGCTGGGTCAAATGGTAACTCTATGTTCACCCTTTAGCGGAACTGTTCCTAAACTGGTGACACCATTTTGCAATCTCATCAGCAGTGTTTGAGGGTTTCAATTTCTCCATATCTTCATCAACACGTGTTATTGTCCTACTTTGTTGTTGTTAATTATGGTAAGATATATATTAACTAACCATTTGAGGGGTGTCTGGGTGGCTCAATTGGTTAAGTGTCTGCTTTTGGCTCAGGTCATCATCCCAGGATCCTGGGATGGAGCCCTGCATTGGGCTCCCCGCTTGACAGGGAGCCTGCTTCTCCCTCTCCTTCTGCCTGCTGCTCCCCCTGCTTGTGTTCTCTCTCTGTAAAATAAATGAATAAAATCATTTTTAAAACATTAACCATTTGAACCATTTTTAAGTGGATAGTTCAGTGGCATTAACATTCATATTGTTGTGCAACCCTCACTACCATCCATCTCTAGATGTCTTTTTTGTTGTTGTTATTGTTGTTGTTGTTGAAGATTTTATTTATTTATTCATGAGAGACACAGAAAGAGAAAGGCAGAGACACAGGCAGAGGTAGAAGCAGGCCCCATGCAGGGAGCCCGACGTGGGATTCGTGGGATTTGATCCCGGGTCTCCAGGATCACACCCTGGGCCGAAGGCAGGCGCCAAACCGCTGAGCCACCCAGGGATCCCCTACATTTAGATCTTTAATTCACTTTATTTTAATTTGCATATGGTGCTAAATTAAGACCAACTTGATTCTTTTGCATGGGAATATTCAGTTTTCAGAGCCAGCGTAGTTTCGAGTACTTTGTTCTTTTTTTTTTTTTTCATGTACTCTGTTCTTATCCTTTACCTTTGCCCCTCACCCTTGAGAGCTTTTCCTCCATGCATCCCACTCTTTTAATATCTTCATACTCTCTCTCTTGTTTTTTTTTTTAAGATTGTATTTGTTTATTCGTGAGAGACACAGAGAGAGGCAGAGACACAGGCAGAGGGAGAAGCAGGCCCCAGGCAGGGAGCCTGATGTGGGACTGGATCCCAGAGCCCCGGGATCGCACCCTGAGCAAAAGGCAGATGCTCAACCACTGAGCCACGCAAGCATCCCCCTTTTTTTATTTTTAAGAAAGCTCAAGCCCAGTGTGGGGCTTGAACTCACAACCCCAAGATCAAGATTACATGTCTACCAACTGAACCACCAGGCACCCATCTTCTTCATACTCTTAAAAAACTAAAGTCAATCAAGTAAACATGAAAGAGCAAACTGGTATCATTCAATGATTCATGAATCCAGCAGCATCCCCACAAACAAATAGAAAGAAGGTCCAATGAGTCATACAAAATGGGAGGTTCTTATAGGCGAAGAGGGCAGAAAAGCAAAGTTTTCTAACAAAGAATGAATTGGCAGGCAAGGTCATCTTCTTTAGGGGAAAGGGGCCTTCCACCAAGCAAATTATCTCACTAGCACTAACCAGTTAATTTCATGTTGATGGTTGAAGGTTACATTCCTGAGTGAGGCTAAAGTTGCAATTAAGTTAGATATTAAATCTTGGTTTGCTGACATGGGGCTTTGCACAAATGAGTCCATTTTGGGCCTATTGTCTCTCTCTTTTGTTTCCTTCTTTAACAATACCACTGATTAAAATGAATTGTAATTGCCTATTTACTTATCTGTCTCCTCCACTAAACTACAATCTCAGTGAAGGGAAAAACCATGTATTTCTTGTCCTTCCCTGCAACCCTCCATTCTATCTCCAGCACTTGTCATAGAGTAGATAATCAGAAAATATGTACCAGTGTGTGATATAATAAAATATATATATATTTTTAAGATTATATTTATTTATTCATGAGAAACACACAAGAGAGAGAAAGAGAGGCAGAGACAGAGGCAGAGGGAAAAGGAGGGTCCATGCAGGGAGCCCGATGTGGGACTCAATCCCAGGACCCCGGGATCACTCCCTGAGCCAAAGGCAGACACTCAACCACTGAGCCACCCAGGCGTCCCAATAAAAATTATATTTGATCTTTGTCTCTGGTTCCTGGCACAGAGCTCCAAATTCTCTTGTAGTCTCCAGAGTGATGGGAGCATCCTTTGTTATTCCTAACAAGCCCCTTTCATCAAGTCTGAGTTTATGCTAATAAAGTGATTATGGGTGGGACCCTTCAATAGCCTCAGGATGGGTCAGGTTGCCACAAAGACCAAGCTTGTGCTTAAAGGGTGGAAATTTTCAGCCCCCCTGCTGACCTACAGGGAGGGAAGAGGAGCAGGGAGCTAGAGATCAAGCTGTGTAAAAACTCTGGAACATGGAGTGGTGGTGAGATAGGTGAACTTTTGAGTTGGTGAACATATCAAGATGCTGGGAGGGTGGCACACCTGAGGAGAGCATGGACACTCCATGCACTTCTCCTTCCATACTTTGCCTGTGCATCTCTTCCAGCGGTCTGTTCCTGACTTTTATCCTTTGTAATAAATTAATATAAATAAGTGACACATATTCCTGAATTCTCTAAAACATCTAGCAAATTATTAAACTTGAGGAGGAAGTTGTAAGAACCCCTGAATTTGTAGCCAGTTGGTCAGAAGTTGTGGGTGAACCGGGACTTGTGCCTGGTGTCTAAAGTGGGGACAGGGGCGCCCGGGTGGTGCAGTTGGTTCAGTGTCTGACTCTAGATTTCCACTCAGGTCATGATTTTATGCTCATAATTTCAGGGTCGTGAGATAGAGCCCCATGTCAGGCTCCGTGCTGAGTGGGGAGTCTGCTTCTCTCCCTCTCTCTTTGCCCCTCCCCCCGCTCTCTCTCTTGCTAAAATAAATAAATAAATCTTTTAAAAATAACTAAATAGAGGCAGCTGGGTGGCTCAGTCAGTTAAGCCTCTGCCTTCAGCTCAGGTACATGATCCCAGGGTCTTGGGATCGAGTGCTCAATGGGGAGCCTGCTTCTCCATCTTCCTCTACCTCTTCCCCAGTTTGTGTTCTCTCTCTCTCTCTCTGTCTTGCTCACCCTCTTAAATAAATAAAATCTTTAAAAATAAATAAATAGAGTGGGGGCAGTCCTGAGGCACTTGGCTGACTTAGTTAGTGGAGTGTGTGACTCTTGATCCCAGGGTTGTAGGCTTGAGTCCCATCTTGGGTGTAGAGATTATTTAAAAATAACATCTTAAAAAAAAGTGGGGGCAATCTTATGGGGACATAGCTTTTTAACTTGTGGGATCTGACACTAACTCCAGGTAGCATTAGAACTGAATTGTTGGACAGCCAGTTGGTGTTGGAGAATCAGAGAACTGGTGCTGGAAAAAACTTCATGCAGCCAGATATATGGCAGGTGTCCAGTGAATAGCAGCTATTTTTGTAATCATTATTACCAGCCCCCTACTCCAGCCTTTTCCAACTCACACAGAGATATGTGAGTATTTTCCATTCGTGTTTCCTTCTGTATAGAATGTAAGCTAATTTAGACATCTATGTTTCTGATTAATGAGCTAGAGATAATGCTTAAATCTGGTGCTAGATCTCAAGATGGCTCTTTGAACTTTTCTGAAATTGTCTACTTTAACACCTTTGGAAGGAAAATGCATCCAGAATGATAACATCAAAGTAAAGAACTTCATATCCATTTAGTGATCAAAAAAATAAAGGATAAAAACACATCTTGAGATTAAAGCAGTCTTCTGAATATGAGAGAGAAAGGCAGGGGATGGTAAGGGGGCATTTGCAGTTAATTGAATTGAATATTTCCTTTTCATCCTTGGCTGCTAAGATTAATGTTGGTTTTGAAGGCAGGATACAGTGGCTGGGAGAAAATTCGGCATGAAGTTTGCTGGAAACAATTACAGAAACTGTAGACATATCAACTTGGAGACCTTTGGTGTGTGGGACTAGCAGGGCAGAGATTTCATTCAACTCAAGACTGGATTAAGTCCTTTGGGAACCTTAAACCTTTTATTTTATTTTTTTTCTTAAACCCTTAAAATATTGCAGCCTATAATGCCTTCTTACCTTTCTGATAAGGGACGAATCATCTAAGAAGTGTTCTTACCCCCAGACAGCCTGAATCCTATTAAGCCTATAGAACTAACTCCCCCACCCCCCAAAAAGAACTAACTCCCAGTTTGTCCAAAGGACAGGCAAGAGAGTTAACACCTGATTCTTTGAAAAGTTAATGTTATTCATTTCAGAAAGTTCCTTGTTAGTGTAAAGAAACACTGATGATGCCTGGGTGGCTCAACGGTTTAGCGCCGCCTTCAGCCCAGGGCCTGATCCTGGAGACCTGGGATCGAGTCCCACATCGAGCTCCCTGCATGGAGCCTGCTTCTCCCGGTGCCTGTGTCTCTGCCTCTCTCTCTCTTCTCTCTCTGTCTCTCATGAATAAATAAATAAAATCTTTAAAAAAAGAAAAGAAACACTGCTGATTTTTCTATGTTGGTTTTCTATCCTCCAACTTTAATGAATTTGTTAGTTCTAATCTGTGTGTGTATATGTATGTGTGTGCAGTGTTTTAGGGTTTTCTTCCTATAGCATCAGGTGATCTGAAAACAGAGATAATTTTACTTCTTCCTTTCCACTTAGATGTCTTTTATTTATTTTTCATGTCTATGCTCTGGCTAGAACTTGCAGTACTGTGTTGAATAGGAATGGTTAGAGTAGGTATTCTTATTTTATTCCTGCTCTTAGAAGAAAAGTTTTAGTTTTTTACCAATGAGTAAGATGTTACCTATGGGCTGTTCCTATGTGGTCTTTATTGTGTCAGGGTAAATTCCTTAAATATCTAATTTGTTCAGATTTTTTTTTTAAGATTTTATTTATTTATTCATGAGAGACACACAGATAGAGAGGCAGAGACACAGAGGAGAAGCCGGCTCCATGCAGGAAGCCCAATGTGGGACTCGATCCCGGGACTCCACGATCACTCCTTGGGCTGAAGGCAGGCACCAAACCACTGAGCCACCCAGGGATCCCCAGATATGTTTTATCATGAAAAGATATATTGAATTTTATCAGATGCTTTTTCTGCATCAATTGAGATGATCATGTGATTTTTATCCTTCATTCTATAATTGTGGTGTTATCTTACTGATTGGTTTGGGTGTGTTAAACTATCCTTATATCCCAGGGATAAATCCATCTTGTCAAGGTGTATGATTCTTATAATGTGGGCTTTTTTTAAGATTTTGTTTACTGGGGCACCTGGGTGGCTCAGTGGTTGAGCGTTTGCCTTCAGCTCAGGGCATGATCCCAGGGTTCTGGAGTTGAGTCCTGCATCAGGCTCCCCACAGGGAGCCTGCTTCTCCCTCTGCCTATGTCTCTGCCTCTCTCTCTCAAAATTTTATTTTAATAAAAAAAAATATTAAAATAAGATTTTGTTTATTCATGAGAGATACAGAGAGAGTGGCAGAGACACAGGGAAAGGGAAAAGCAGGCTCCCCTAGGGAAGCCCGATGCAGGACTTGATCCCAGGACCCTGGGATCACAACCTGAGCCAAAGGCAGATACTCAACTACGGAGCTACCCAAGTGCCCCTCTTATAATGTGTTGTTGAATTCAATTTGCTAATACCATGATGAGGAGTTTAGCACCTATATTCATCAGGGATATTGGCCTATAGTTTTCTTATCATAGCTTTGTCCAAAAAAAAAAAATCTTTGTCCAGCTTTGATATCAGAGTGATGCTGGCCTCATAAAATGAGTTTGGAAGTGTTCCCTCTTCTATTTTTTGGAAGGGTTTAAAAAGGATTGATATCAATTCTATAACATAGATGAACTTGAAGGACATTATGCTAAGTGAAATAAGCCAGATACAGAAGAACAAATACTACAGGTTTCCACTCATATCGGGAATCTAAAAGAGTCAAACTCAGAAGCAGAGTGGAATGGTGGTTTCCAGGGGCTAGAAAGAAGGGGAATCCAGGAGGTTGTTGATCTAAGGGGACAGAGTTTCAGCCATGCAAGATAGAAAAGTCCTAGAAATCTGGGATCCCTGGGTGGCGCAGCGGTTTGGCGCCTGCCTTTGGCCCAGGGCGCGATCCTGAAGACCCAGGATGGAATCCCATGTCAGGCTCCCGGTGCATGGAGCCTGCTTCTCCCTCTGCCTGTGTCTCTGCCTCTCTCTCTCTCTGTGTGTGTCACTATCATAAATAAATAAAAATTAAAAAAAAAAAGAAAAGTCCTAGAAATCTACTGTACAGCATGTAGTGCTCATACATATAGTTAATGATACCGTATTCTTAAAAATTTGTTAAGAGGGTTGATCTTATGTTAAATATTCTTATCACTAAATCGGGTCACCTGGGTGGCATAGTCAGTCAGTTAAGCATCGGATTCTTGGTTTTGGCTCTGGTTGTGATCTCAGGGTCATGAGATCAAGCCCCAAGTTGGGCTCTGCACTCAGCAAGGAATCTGCTTAAGATTCTCTCTCCCTCTGCCCCTCTGGCTTATGTGCTCTCTCTGTGTCTGTCTGTCTCTGTCTCTTTAAAATAAATAAATCTTGGGACACCCAGGTGGTTCAGTGGTTGAGCAACTGCCTTTGGCCCAGAGTGTGATCCTGGAGTTCCAGGATCAGGTCCCACATCAGGCTCCCTGCGTGGAGCCTGCTTCTTTTTCTGTCTCTCTCTCTCTCTCTCTCTCTCTGTCTGTCTTTCATGAATAAATAAATAAATAAATAAATAAATAATATCTTTTAAAAAATAAAATAACATAAAATAAAATTAAAAATCTTTTAAAAATATTCTTTTCACCAAATAAAAGGAGAGAGAAAACTTTTAGAAGCAATGGTCATGGTTACGTCACTGTTAACTGTGACAGTTTCACAGATGTAAACTTAACTTCAAACTCAAGATATATACATTAAATATGTACAGCCTTTTTTGTATAAAAAAAAAAGTCCATGTCATTGAGAAAGTAGATCAGTGGTTGCCAGGGGCTGGGAGGAGGAAAACAGGAAGTTAATGTGTAACAGATGCCAAGTTTCAGTTCTGTGAGATGAAAAGTTCTGGAGATGGAGGGTGGCGATAGCTGCACAATAATGTGAAGAACTTAACGCTGTTCAACTGTACACTTAAAAATGGTTAAAATGGCAAATCTTTTGTGTGCTTTTTACATTTTTTATATTAATATGAAAAAGGGAAAGATGGAAAGAGATGAGAGGAGTGTTCTGGATAAAAAGAAATTCGAGACCATAATACCTGGCACACTTGAGTTTTAACGGCATCCTGGTTTGAGAAAATGAAGTAGTCTCAAAGGTATTCTAAAGACAACTGGGGAGATTCAGATGTGGACTGCATAGGAGACACAGTCCAGAATTATCATTAATTCCCTTGTGCTGGATAATGCCCAGAGATAGTGTAGGAGAATGTCTTTATTCCTATAACACACATGCTGACGTATTTATGGATCAAGTGTCCACAATGCCTGCAATTTCCTTTCAGTTGGGTCTGAAAAATGAAGAATTAAGTCCAATAAAAACAAAAATAAATAAATAACAGAGAGCAAAAAATGACGAATGTTAACAATTGTTCAATCCAGGTGGAAGGTGCATGGCTACTCATTGTATCCTCTTCCTGAATTTTAGAGGTCTCTGAAAGTTTTCATAAGAGGATGATAGGATATGATTATGATTCCTCTTTGTCCTTAGGCAGTTCAAGATAGAAACAAAAGCAACAGCAAGGTGGTGGGAGGAGGGATGAATAGTTGAAGCATGGGGGATTTTTTTGGGGCGGTGAAACTATTCTGTGCAATACTGAAAGGGTGTGTACATGACATTTTTGGCATTTGTTAAAACCCATAGAACTGCACACCACAAGGAGTGAAACCTAATATAAATAACTAACTTTAGTTAACAATAACATACCAATTTTGGCTCCTCAACTTTAACAAAGGTACCACACCAATGTAAGTTGTTAATAACAGAGGACATTTAAGGGAAGAGAGAATTATTGAGCAGAGAGTACAATTTTTCTCTAAACCTGCTCTTTTGTGTAAAGCTGCTCTAAAAAATAAAGTCTAGGGATGCCCAGGTGGCTCAGCAGTTGGGTGCCTGCCTTCGGCTGGGGTCGTGATCCCGGGATGGTGTCCTACATTGGGCTCCTCATGGGGAGCCTGCTTCTCCCTCTGCCTATGTCTCTGCCTCTCTCTCTCAGTCTGTGTCTCTCATGAATAAATAAATAAATAAATATTAAAGAAAAAAAAAGCCTAGGGATACCTGGCTGGCTCAGTCAGAAGAGCACATGACTCTATTTTTAATTTTAATTTAATTTTTTTTATTTTTAAAGATTTTTAAAAAAATTTATTTATTCATGAGAGACACAGAGAGAGAGGCAGAGACACAGCAGAGGAAGAAGCAGGTTCCCCACGAGGAGCCCGATGTGGGTCTCTATCCCAGGATCATGACCTATGGCAGATGCTCAATGGCTGAGCCATTCAGACATCCTGAACACACAACTCTTGATCTCGGGGCTGTGAGTTTGAGCCCCATATTGGGTATAGATATTACTTTAATAAACTTAAAAAGGAAGAAAGACAAGACAAGACAAGAAAAGAAAGACTATCAATTAAAACAACAACCATAATACAGTTAATCTTGAAAAATAAAGATAAAGAAATCAAGAAGAAAAACAAAGGTGTAATAAAAATAATCCAAAAAGGTAGTAGTCAGAAATGCATGCTCTGGGGTACTATACGATAATAAAATATGGACCACAAGTGTGGCTCTGGGCTTCACAGAAACACATAAAAAACATTTACTTAATAGAGAGTAAGATGTTTTTTTTGGAAGGAAGGGAATAAACAGGAAAGAAGTCTCTCCCATGGGTCCAAAAAAATCTAATAAAAGGTTCTGTTATTGTTCATCCTTGATATTCCCAAAATGTACTCAAAACCAAGCTTCATATGTCAATTATTACAAATAATATTGGGAACATAATAATGGAGGGGAAAAAAAAAAATAATGGAGGGGAACCCTCTGGATAGCAAAAGGAGTGTAAGGAAGTACACAAAATTCTCCTTTCTTCTATTTTCTCAGAATGACAACTTCACATTGCTTTGATCCGACTATCAAATATCACATTCTTTGCGGCGGGGGTTCCCCTCTTTGGCTCTTGGTCCTAAACTCAGTTGGGTAATCCAGCCCCAATACAGCTCTTTCCTTTAGCAAACATACACTCAGCAAATATTGACATTTTGATATTTGTCAAGTGCCAGGCATTAGATTTGGTTCCGAGAGCACAAAGGTGAAAAACAAAAATTCCTGCCTTCAAGGAATTGATACACCACAGGGAAAGAAGGGGACTAACCAGCAAATCTCACTGTATTATAATAAGCCCAGAATGATCTGGTGTCAGGATGACTGTGGCAGCAGCAAGGCAGCTCACTATTGAGAAAGTGAGTCATCAAAGCTTGAAAAAGAGGAGCCACCTGCCAAGGCAAGGGGAGGGAGAGGCACCGGTGCAGCGGTCAGGGCAGGCAGTGCTGTGGACTGTACTGGAGTTGAAGCTGGAACAGTGGGCAGGGACCAGGTCTGGGGGCTCCAGAAAGCCTCTTTCTAGAGTTCAGACTTTCACATGATGGTGACTGGGAGGCTGTTATGCAGAGAAGTCTCCTAGGCAGAAGTAGGTTGTTTGGGAAAATATCCCCTGGCTATTTTGGAGGAACCCAAACTGAAGGTAGCTAGACCAGTTCTGAGCTATTGCTGCAATGAAGAAATCACCCAGGAATGGAGTCAGAGGAAGGGGCGGATTCACTGGGCATTCTGGAATAGAACCAACAGGACTTATAGATGGATTATATGCTGGGGAGAGAGAGGGAGGAGAGGTAGGCTGACTCCTACACTCCAGGCAGGGCCCTGGGGTGATCCTGGGTGTGGAAACCAGGTGAAGAGCTGCAAAAGGAACAGAGGAGGTAACCTGTAGGTCTGGGACACCTTGAGTCCCAGGGGACTTGTGGATTCCAGGTAGACATGGTGAGCTGGCCACTGTGGGCAGGTGTGATGTTCTAGAGAGACCATGGCTGGGCTGAGAGCAGAGAGTGTGCTGTGGGCCCAAGTGTCCCAGCAGGGGTCTGTGGAAGGACCACACGGGCCCCTCCTCAGCAATAGGTGTTCACACCATCAATGGTCTGTGTGCCCGCCCGGACCTGCCCAGAGGATGGAGGTTGTGAAAATAAACAAAGACTATCCAAAGGAGAACAAACCAATGCTATTTACTCAGAGCTGGCTATGGCAAGGGAATTGGCCACCATTATTTGTGTTTTGACAGAGTCTCAAAGGCAGACAGAGGAGTGGGAGAGCTTTATTGTTAAAAAAAAAAAAAAAGTAGGGGGAGGGGGCACTTGGCTGGTTCAGTTGGTAGAGCAAATGACTCTTGATCTCAGGGTTGTGAGTTTAAATCCCACATTGGGGGCAGCCTGGGTGGCTCAGCAGTTTAGCGCTGCTTTCAGCCCAGGGGGTGATCCTGGAGACCCAGGATCGAGCCCCATGTCAGACTCCCTTCGTGGAGCCTGCTTCTCCCTCTGCCTGTGTTTGTGTTTCTCTCTCTGTGTGTGTGTGTCTCTCATGAATAAATAAATAAAATCTTTTAAAAAAATCCCACTTTGGGTGTGAAACCTATTCAAAAGATGAAAGTGAAAAAATTATTAAAACTTTATTAAAAATAAATAAATAATGGGACTCCTGGGTGGCTCAGGGGTTGAGCATCTGCCTTTAGCTCAGGGCCTGATCCTCAGGCCTGGGGATCAAGTTGCACATCGGGCTCCCTGCATGGAGCTGCTTCTCCCTCTGCCTGTGTCTCTGCCTCTCTCTCTGTGTCTCTCATAAATAAATAAATAAAATCTAAATAAATAAACAAATAAATAAATAAATAAGAGAGGGATCCAGGTGTGCCCCCATTGGAGGCTGTTGGCATGATGACTTCAGAAGTGGGCTAACTTAAAAAAAAAAAAAAGTGGGCTAACTAGAAGCAGAGCATCTTATGGGATTGGTGAGTCTTTCTCAACATTCGGCTTTCTCTGGTTGGTTCTGCGATAGAAGCAGGGACAAAACTCAAGGAAGCCGTCAGTTACTAATCAAATCCTGGCCTTTTGGGGCTATTTGTTACAGGAACTGTTGTTTGGTTCCCAGGCTGGTTATTATAGAAAATGGGTTGGTTTCCAGAGCTGCAGACTGAGGGTCAGAGTTCTATTTTTATATAAGGTCTGGCCATTGTCTGCTCATCTATTCAGTCTAACAAGTTTTAAAAGAATCTACTATCTCCAGCTCTGGCCCTCAAGGAGGGTCCAAGGAGGTGAGACAAGCATGAAGCAGGCACATGAATCCATTATCAAGACCCTTCCATCCAGGTCTCAGTCCTTTCACTGTCCTTTTCAACTGGTTCGTTTCTTTTCTTTTCTTTTCTTTTTTCAAGATTATTTATTTATTTATTTATTTATTTATTTATTTATTCATTCATTCATTCATTCATTCATTCATGAGAGACACAGAGAGAGAGAGAGTCAGAGACACAGGCAGAGGGAGAAGCAGGCTCCATGCAGGGAGCCCGACGTGGGACTCGATCCCGGGTCTCCAGGATCAGGCCCTGGGCTGAAGGCGGCGCTAAACCGCTGAGCCACCCAGGGTGTCCTGGTTCATTTTGTTCAAAGACACACAGCAAGATCTCAAAGGATCTTCATACTAGAACTCTGGCAGGTTTTCAAAGAAAAACGTGTACATAAATGTTCATCACTGAGCTGTTTGTAAGAGCTCCAAAGTGGAAGCAACCCAGATGTCCATGAGTAGATGAATGAATAAGCAAAATGTGGTATATCCATACAATTAAATATTATTCAGCCTCTGCAAAGGAGTGAAGTGCTGATCAAGAAGACAACCTTGAAAACATTATGCTTAGTGAAAGAAGCCAGACACAAAATACCATATACTCCACTTAAATGAACCATCCAGAACAGGCAAATTCCTAGATATAGAAAGCAGATTAGCTATTGCCAGGGGCTGGAGTGAAGTGGAAGCATGGAAATTGACTGCTTAATGGGTACCAGGTTTCTTTTGGGGATGATAAAAAAGTTCTGGAACGAGGTAGTGGTAATGACTGTACTACATTGTGAAAGTCCTTCATGCCACACAATCATACATTGTAGGGGCGCCTGGTGGCTCAGTGGTTGAGCATCTGCATCTGGCTCAGGTCATGATCCCTGGGTCCTGGGATCAAGTCCTGCATCAGGCTCCCCAGCAGGGAGCCTGCTTCTCCCTCTGCCTATGTCTCTGCCTCTCTCTCCCTGTCTCTCTCATGAATGAATGAATAAATAAATAAATAAATAAATAAATAAATAAATAAATAAATAAATTTTTTAAATCATACTCTTTAAAATGGTTAAAATGGCAAATGCAGTTCTGTGTATTTTATATGCAGGGTCAGTTCTGGAGATTTAATTAGATTAAAAATATTTACAGCCAAATATTTTATTTGGTCAACTTTGATCAAGCAGAAGAAAGTTAAATTTTTTAATGAAATATCAGTTCCTGGATAATTAATGAATTTCAAATATAAAAATCACAGTGATATCGTAGAAAAGACAGCTTTAGCTCAGTATGGACAGTTCACTTTCTCAACAAACTCAATTATTATTTATGCCAAATGGGTTATGATTTCTAAGGCTTTTATGTGATAACAAAGCCAATAGTTAATAATGATGAGTAAAAAGGTGATTGTGTATTTGATAAATATCACAGTGTTCACATTTAACAGTTATCTTATGTAGAACAATAACTCAGTTTGAATAACTGCAAAATGACTTTAATGACATAATAATGTAACCACTTTAAGGCAATAGCAATGAACATTTTTTCTTTTGAGTCAAATGATTCTACTGCTTTGTTGTTTTTTTGAGAGAGAGAGAGAGAGCGCATGTACAAGCAGGGAGCCGGGGGTGAGGGGCAGAGGAAAGGAGAGAGAGAATCTTTAGCAGACTCCGCACTGAGAGTGGAGCCTAAGGCAAGGCTTGATCTCATGACCCCAAGATTATGACCTGTGCTGAAACCCAGAGGTAGATGCTTAACTGACTGAGTCACCCAAGCACCCCTGGATTTTTGTTGTTGTTGTTGTTATTCATGGAAAAACCCTATCAATCTCACAAAGTGATTCCCAGTCTCACTTTCCTATTGGTACAATTTATCCTTCACTTTCTGGGCACTCAGTTGTGGGCTGTACATAGCCACGTAGTTTACATTATCACAGTTCCCTTGACAGGTAGGATTTCTTTTCTGGATTTTATAGAGAGGTGATGTCCTTTGCCCAAATTCTCTCTGATAGTTAGCTTTCTTTAATCCTAATCCTATTCTTTCTCTCTCTCTCTTTTTTAGAGATTTATTTATTTTAGAGAGAGCATGCATGAGCAGGGGGAGGGGCCGAGGGAGAGGGAGAGAGGGAATCCTCAAGCAGACTCCCCCCTGAGCATGGAACCTGCTGCAGGGACCCTGCGATCATAATCTGAGCAAAAATCAAGAGTCATCTGCTTAACCGATGGATCCATCCAGGTGCCCCAATCCTAGTCTCTTAATCAACAAATTTACTCCAGAAAGGGATAGATAGTAAATATTTTAAGGCTTTGCAGCCCATGTGGCCTCTGTTGCAGCTACTTAACTGCCTGGTAGCACAAAACTAGCAGCAATTTCAAAATGTAAAAACCATTCTTGGCTTGCAGACCACACAAAAATAGACAGCAAACCAGATATGGCCCAACAGCTATGGTTTGCTGACCCCTGCTCCTGATCTCTGCAAGGTCCCCAAATCCAGCATGTACAGTGGACAGTGAGATGATTAAGGTGAATGAAACGGGCCAGGCGATACATTCGTGGTTAGTGGAAACTGTGACTAACAGAGGAGCCCAGGACTTCCTAAGGGAAGCTCTCCATCAGCTCTTAACTCTCATGCCCTGTGTTCATACAATGCAGTATTGTCCATCCTCACAGGTTCTCAAAGGACAGAAACTAGAAATTCATGTTTGTATTTACAATCTCTCACTTGTAATATTTTTTAAATATTTTATTTATTTATTTTTAAAAGATTTTATTTATTTATTCATGAGAGACACACAGAGAGAGAGAGAGAGAGAGAGAGAGAGAGAGAGAGAGGCAGAGACACAGGCAGAGGGAGAAGCAGGCTCCATGCAGGGAGCCCGATGTGGGACTCGATCCCAGGACTCCAGGATCAGGTCCTGGGCTGAAGGCAGCACTAAACTGCTGAGCCACCCGGGCTGCCCAAGATTTTATTTGAGGGAGAGACAGCACGAGCAGTGGGGAGGAGGAGAGGAGGAGGAAGGAATAGGCCCCCGTTGAGCAGGGAGCCTGACATGGGACTCGATCCCAGGACCCTGAGATCATGTAGTGAGCCCCAGGCAGATGTTTAACCCACTGAGCATTTAGGCGCCCTCTCTGTTGCAATATTAGCAGTGTTCAAATTACTGAACGAGGGGTTCCCAGGTGGCTCAGTTGGTCGGGTGGCGGGCTCTTGGTTTCTGCTCTGGTCATGGTCTCAGAAGCCTGGAATCAGGCCCTGCATGGGGCTCCATGCTCAGCCCAGGGTCTGCTTGAGATACTTCCTCTCTCTCTCTCTCTCTGTCAGCCCCTCCCACCCCAAAACAAGTGAATACCTTTAAAGTTTTTTCTTAAATTTCTGAAAGAAAATACTGCCTATCAAAAATAAAATCTATGATATTCCAAGCACATCTTGAATCAGACATGGCCCACAGGTCCCCTTGTCTGCAACCTCCTTACTCTGGTTGCATGGGTTCTCGACTCTGGCTATTCTTGGGAATCACTTTGGACTAAAAAAAGCCTCGGAGAAATCACTTTGGACTAAAAAAAGCCCTACCCCCAGAGATCAGATTTACATGGTCTGCAGTGGAGCATCTGTATATTTTTAAAGCGCCCCAGTTGATTCTGAAGTGTAGCCACTACTCCCTGCTTCAGCCAATTACACATACTAATCCCCGGAGCCCCGTACAATACACACCGAAGGAGGGCAGACTTCAGTGGCTCTCGGTCCAAAAGTCAATTCATTTAACCTGTTCTGTGCTCGCCTCAAAGATGTTGCCTATAAATACTGTCATAAAGGACTGGAGTCTCTGGCTCATTAATCCTTCTACCTGTGAGAGAAAAGCACCTCTTCTTGCCAGGACCATTTGCCAGTGAAGTCAGAAGGCAGAGGGAACTAGCTTGGGGCAGATTTGGGAAATAGTCTGACAGCAGCTCTCTCTGCATGGTGCCCTGGTCCATTTAGGATCCTGGGGTACTTGAATCCTGGCCATAATCCAAGGAGCACCACCCACAGATGGAGACCAGTTGCCTGGTTCAGGGGCCTTTGACAGCTTCCCTTCCTTTACCTTGGCTTCCATGGTCTGGTCCATTCTATCAGTCAGGGTTCAACTCAGAAACACGGTAGATTATGGGATGAGAGATTTATTCTAGGAATTAGACTTTACAGAGCTGAAGGAGGAGCTGAGAAAGGGACCATCCAGGAAGGAAGCTAGAGGATCAAAGGAAGTCCTGACCAGTGCATCTGAGCAGCCAAGCACATTTGACTGCCAAAATAGAACAGCCAAGGGAAGGCCCTGTGGCAGGCGGTGCTTCCATGTAGCTACTGCCACCGAGCATCTGGTGGTGGGACAGGGACTGCTCTTGGTCAGCAGGGTCAGCAGTCAGAAGAGCCGGATGCAGAGCAGAGGAGAGAAGAGACAAGTAGAACCTGCGGGCATCTCTGCTTCTTGTCATCCCTCACTGGGTCTGACCACAGTGACTTTCAGGCATGGCTGCTGCCTCACCTGCGCTTGCCTCTCTTGGCCACATTGAACAGGGAAACAGATTTCCAACTTAATCAAGTTGACCTGGTACAAACCACACATGCCTGCATTCCTCTGTTGCCTCTTCTGGCCATTACTCTCTGTGATGGCTAATTTATGTGGTATCTGGAGCTGGGCCATGGGATGTCTAGACGGACACCTCATTAAACATTGCTCTGGGTGAATCTGTGGGGGTGTTTTGGGAGGAGATTAGTATTTGAATCAGTAGACCCAGTAAAGCAGATTGCAGTCCCCAGTGTGGGTGGGCTTCAGCCCAATTGTTGAAGAAGAGAGAATTCTCTAGCCCGGCCTGAATGTAGAGCTGTCACATTTGTTTCCTCCTGCCTTCAGATGGGCACTCATGCCACCAGCGCTCCTGGTTCATGAGCCTTCAGACTTGGAACTTACACCACTGGATCCATTGGTTCTCAGAACTTTGGGTTTATTACTTATTTTTTTAAAGATTTTATTTATTCATTCATGAGAGACACAGAGAGAGAGAGAGGCAGAGACACAGGCAGAGGCAGAAGCAGGCTCCCTGGTGGGGAACCCGACGTGGGACTCGATCTCAGGACCCTGGGATCACGACCTGAGCCAAGGCAGACACTCAACCACTGAGCCACAGGCGTCCCAAACATTCAGGTTTAGACTGCAACTACGCCATTGGCTCTCCTGGGCTTCCAGCAGATTGTGGGATTTAGCCTCCAGAATTCTGTGAGCCAATTCCTTTCTCTCTCTCTCTCTCTTTCCAATGGGTTTTCTTTCCCTGGAGAATCCTGAAGAAGACACTCTCTCTCCTACACACTCTTTAATTTCTCAGAAGTTCCCAAATTCTTTCCCACCTAAAAGACCTTTCTCTTGAAGATGAAATGTATTTCCTCCCCACCAACCCCTCACCGGGCTCTTCTTTTCTCATCCTCTCTGGCATAGTTGAAGTCACTTTCCCTGGCCTTCCAATATAAGTTATCTGCCCGTTATTCTTGTTTCATATGTACAACTTGGGGTTGTATATATACAACAAAGATGGGGGCACCTGGGTAACTCAGTCAGTTGGGTGTCCAATTACTGGTTTTGGCTTAGGTCACCATGTCAAGGTCCTGGGATCAAACCCTGCATGGGGCTCCTCACTCAGTGTGGGGTCTGCCTGCGGATTCTCTCCCTCCTTCAGCCCCTCCCTCCACTCACGCTCACTCTCTCTCTCTAAAATAAATAAATCTTAAAAAACAAACCAACAAATAAAGAGAAAAGGATCAATACAGAGCTTGGGTTGTATATTTACTTGTAGCATCTCTTTCTTCTACTAGATCTGGAGTTCTTTGAGGTCAGGGATTGTGTATATTTTGTTCACCATTATAAACCTAGTGCCTGGCACACAGTAGGTTCAAAACAGACCTACTAAATGAACAAACATAGTCATTTTCTCTCTCTCTCTCTCTCTCTCTCTCTCTCTCTCTCTCTTTTTTAGTAATCTCCATACCCAGCATGGGGCTTGGACTCACCACCCTGAGATTAAGGGTCCCATTCTCCACCGCCTGAGCCAGCCAGGTACTCCCAAACAGTCATTTTCAAGGCCAATGTTTGATACAGTGTTTTAGAGGGGAAAAAAATGGTCCCTTGTGTAATATGTGGCTTTATTTTGCTTTATAATTTATGATGTACATATGTCAAAACAAACCAAAGCAAAAATACTTAGTCTCTGTCAGCAGGCAAAAATTAACCTTACTACCCACTAACTCTGCTGGGATCCCCCACTGGCCTGGTAAAACCATTAGAAGCAATAGCTAAAACTTTGTTTGTGATGTAATTTAATAACTAGCTCTCAGCAGGAGTTTTAATAGTCACCATGCAAGGTCTAGAAAGTTTTTATGGCTTAATGGCCCACATACATTCACAGCTCTATATACTTTAGTGTCTACATTATTTTCTCTGTGAGAATGCTTTATCCAAATAGACTACTTTGCTTAAGAACATGTTTTTCCAAAAAAAAATTCCAGACAATTATAATCCCAGTGCAAATAATCCCACCACAATACATGAACTAATGAACAGTACATGAGCAAAGAAGTTTATGGCATCCCTGAGACATCCCTTAATAAATATTAAGTTTCCCACATCTCCAGGGTTATTTTTCTGTAAGGATTCAACAAATTGGCAACAGGTAGTAAATTAGTCCTAGAGATGTAATGCATAGTAATAGTGAATACTATTATCTAATGCATAGTAATAGTGAATATAGACCACAGTATTGTATCACAAACATCAAACTTGTGAAGACAAGATTCTCTTTTTTTTAAGATTTTATTCTTTTTTAGATTTTATTTATTCATGAGAGACACAGAGGAGAGAGAGAGACAGAGACAGAGACAGAGACACAGGCAGAGGGAGAAGCAGGCTCCATGCAGAGAGCCTGACGTGGGATTTGATCCCTCGTCTCCAGGATCACGCCGTGGGCTGAAGGCAGTGCTAAACCGCTGAGCCACCAGGGCTGCCCTTAGGATTTTATTCTTAAGTAATCTCCACACCCAACATGGGTCTCAAATTTATAAGCCCGAGTTCAAAAGTCACTTGCTTCACTGACTGAGCCAACCAGGTGCCCCAACAAAGAGGCTAGATCTTAATTATTTCAACCACTAAAAGAAAATAATTATGTGATGTAATAGAGGTGCTAATTATCAGTACAGCAGCAATCATATGACAGTACATAAACATATCAAATCAACATGTTGTACACCTGAAATTTATACAGTGTTATTTATCAAATTTATTTCAGTTTTAAAAATGCTACTGAGGGCAGTCTGGGTGGCTCAGCAGTTTAGTGCCGCCTTCAGCCCAGGGCCTGATCCTGGAGACCTGGGATCGAGTCCCACATCGGGCTCCCTGCATGGAGCCTGCTTCTCCCTCTGCCTGTGTCTCTGCCTCTCTCTCTCTCTCTCTCTCTCTCTCTCTCTCTGTGTGTGTCTCTCATGAATAAATAAATAAAATCTGTAAAAAAAAAAAAAAAAAAAAAAAAAAAGAAATGCTACTGAACTCAATAACTGATTATGCAAATGTCCATGAAAGAAAATGAATAAGTAAGTAAAGGACTTTTCTTTAGGGAAGATAAAAATGAATATTTAAAAAGAACTGCTGGGGGATCCCTTGGTGGCGCAGCGGTTTGTCGCCTGCCTTTGGCCCAGGGCGCGATCCTGGAGACCCGGGATCGAATCCCACATCGGGCTCCCGGTGCATGGAGCCTGCTTCTCCCTCTGCCTGTGTCTCTGCCTCTCTCTCTCTCTCTCTCTCTCTCTGTGACTACCGTAAATAAATAAAAAATAAATAAATAAAAAGAACTGCTGGGCCTTACCATTACTTTGTCTTGATGCTTAGCTGTAAATCTGTAGCATGCTTTTTTCTTTTTTTGTAATGTAAAAATAAAGAATTAAAAGCTGGCAGAAACATTGCATAGACTTGGAAAATAACTCTTTGGAGTAAAGAGTTCAGTATTTTCAGGAACTTATGTTGAACATTCTTCCATCTGGTTCCCATAAGAGAATTCTTACTCCTTCCACCACTTCTCAGTGTCCCTGTGGTTACAGCTGAGTTCTTCTCCGCTTTGCCTAAGAAACAAGGAAGCGAGAGTACCTCTGGAGTGGAATCAGGGGCTTCACTGAAGCAAGTGTGGATGTTCTGCTACCAAACAGACTTGGTGGGAAATCTCCAGCTTGTCCAGGGCCAGGCATTCACTCTCACCATCAGCACCACCTCTCTGGGGACGAGGAGGCCACCAGCTTCTATTCTAGAAGGGCTACAACTGGCCTGAACCATCACAAAGCGGGTTGTCCACATGGAATGGACAGGCTGGAGAATGACAAGGCTTGTGGCATAAAGCAGGTTCATGCGCTGCCTGTAGATGGTGGACGGTCCTCTCCGGGTGGCAAGGCAAGGACAGCCAGCATAGCTTCCAAGCACTGGAAACTTATGCTTACATAAGTGCTAAAGTGAAGATCAATGTCTCCCCAGGACACACCTCTGTGTTCTCTCTTTCCTAGCCCACAGGCAATGGTTCTGCAAGTGTGTTCCCCAGACTGGCAGAATCAGCAGCAGCACTTTGTGGGAAATGCAAATTCTCAGGCCTCACCCAGACCAACAAAAACCCTGCAAGGTGGGGCCCATTGGTGTGTGTGTCTTCACAAATCCTTCTGATGATGCTGAGATACACTAAAGCTTGCAAATGGCTGCTTTAGTCTGGGGCAGTGTTTCTCAAACTCTGCATTGTAGTAGAATCTCCTGGGAAGCTTTGGAAAATCCTAATGCCTGGGCTTCACCCACATAAATTAGGTCAAAATCTGGCGAGGAGAAGATCAGTAGTTCTTCTAGATTTCCCGCATGACTCAAATGGACAGTTTGAGAACAAGTGGTCTATTCTAGGGCCTTGAGGCCCAAGAGTCTCTGGACCTGCAGCTTCTGCGTGGTTAGAAATGCAGAGTCTCAGGCCCCAGCCCAGACTTGCTAAAGCAGTCTGCACTTTCATAGGATCCCCAGTGATTGGTAAAGCACATGAAAACTTGACGAGCACTGGGGTGCCTGGGTGGCTCAGTCTATTAAACATCTGCCTTTGGCTCAGGTCATGATCTCCAGGTTCTGGGGTCCAGCTCCCTGCCCTATGGGGAGTCTGCTTCTCCTTTTTCCTTCCTCTCTCTCTCTCTCTGCTCCTCCTCCCCTCACCCCCACTCATGCTCTCTCTCTGTCTCTCTCTTTCTCTCAAATAAATAAAATCTTTAAAAAAAATGTGATGAGGCACCTGGGTGGCTCAGTGGTTGAGCAGCTGCCTTTGGCTCAGGGCATGATCCCAGGGTCCTGGGATGGAGTCCCACATCAGGCTTCCTACATGCTGCATGGAGCCTGCTTCTCTCTCTGCCTGTGTCTCTGCTTCTCTTTCTCTCCGTCTGTGCCTCTCATGAAATAATAAATAAAATCTTTAAAAAAAAACCTTTTATATTTATGGTGAATATAATGAATAAATAAAACCATATATATATATATATATATATATATATATATATATATGACACACAGAGAGAGGAAGAGACACAGGCAGAGGGAGAAGCAGGCTCCATGCAGGGAGCCTGATGTGGGACTCGATCCAGGATAATGTCCTGGGCTGAAGGCAGGTGCTAAACCACTGAGCCATCAGGGATCCCCTAAAAGGTTTTATATTTATTCATAAATATATTCATATATATATTTATTCATAAATATATTCATATATATATATATATAAATGTGACAATCACTGACCTTTGGGGCACAAAAAACACATCTGAAGTTTCTTACTTACAGATCAATGATTTACTGAGTTGAGTCCAGAGGTTGTTTCTTTTGTTTTTGCTGATTCTCTGGTGACACTCCTGCCCCATCAAAGGATGCTCTGGTTGGGGGAGGGGAGAACAACAGAGAAAGAGGAATTAAATTCAGTGAGCACCTCAAGGGGGCCCTACAGAATGAGTAAGGAAGAAAGAAACATTTTAATTAACATTTGGACACATTCTGGAGGTACCTGTTCACCAGATTATTAAGCACTACATTATATATTAACTACTCTTGGGAGGCCTCCCCATAAACCAACTGGTTCTTGCTCTCCCACCTCCAATTTCCAATTTCATTTCTCACCATCTCACCAGATCACTACTGAGTGATTTAGAAAGTGAAACCAAGGCTGGCTCAGAATTGGAGTAAATATTAACCAGGATTTATTATTTCTTTAAAGAATATGAAGAGTTCCAGATTAGAATAGACCAACTGTGGGGCGTCTGGCCGTCTCAGTAGAGAATGTGACTCTTGATCTCTGGGTCATGAGTTTGAGCCCCATGTTGGGTGTAGAGATTACTTAAAAAACAAAAAAAAGGGGATCCCTGGGTGGCGCAGCGGTTTGGCGCCTGCCTTTGGCCCAGGGCGCGATCCTGGAGACCCGGGATCGAATCCCACATCAGGCTCCCGGTGCATGGAGCCTGCTTCTCCCTCTGCCTGTGTCTCTGCCTCTCTCTCTTTCTCTCTGTATGACTATCATAAAAAAAAAAAAAAAAAAAAAAAAAAAAAAAAAAAGAAAGGCTGACTTTGTGACCAAGGGCGATAGAAATTTTATTTTGATTTATTTTTAATTACAAGGTTTTTGAAAATTATCTCAGTCTACATTTTTAGTTTTTCCCTCATCTTGAAAATGAGATGTGGCTATACACTCATCTCTGTATGTGTGTATTTATGCACAGTCATGACAGACATGGATTTTTACCATGTCGCATATCCTGGGCAGCAGAGTGTGGGGAAAGGCTGGAAGTGAACTTCTCTGGATCCCTTATAGCAAGTCACTATACTACACAGGGCCTCCATATTCTCACTTCTATAACAAGGGAGTTTGACAGTTGAGGTTGCAAATTTATTTTTTTTTAAAATTTTTTATTTATTTATGATAGTCACACACAGAGAGAGAGAGAGAGAGAGAGAGAGAGAGAGAGAGGCAGAGACACAGGCAGAGGGAGAAGCAGGCTCCATGCACCGGGAGCCCGATGTGGGATTCGATCCTGGGTCTCCAGGATCGCGCCCTGGGCCAAAGGCAGGCGCCAAACCGCTGTGCCACCCAGGGATCCCGAGGTTGCAAATTTAAATGTCTTCAGGAGCTTAGATGGAAATCTTTTTTTTTTTTTTTAAGAGTTTATTTATTTATTCATGAGAGACACACAGAGAGAGGCAGAGACAGAGGCAGAGGGAGAAGCAGGCTCCCTGAAGGGAGCCGAATGCGGGACTCGATCCCAGGATCCCGGGATCACGACCTGAGCCAAAGGCAGATGTTTAATTGACTGAGCCACTCAGATGTCCTTTTGTATTTTGGTGTTTTGTTTTGTTTTGTTTTGTTTTACAGAATTTGAAAGCCGCTCGCAACTCTCCTGAGGCCTAGCCCTACCTGGGGCCAGCCAGGTAATGATCTCAACACTAAGTGATATCCCAGGATTCCTAGAATTCCATGCTGTTCCTTAAATGAAACTGTTTTTTCTGTGGTCATATTTGCGTCTTTCACTTATTCTTTCAATAAATATTTGAGCACCTACTATAAGCTAGAAACCAGTCTATTTAAAAAAACGAAAGAAAAAAAATGACATAGGGTTTCTCCTTTTAGGTGAGCAAATGAAAGAGCCAAGTGAAATGCAGTGATATAGAATAAGGCTTCCCAAATAATTAGGCTTGTTGAAAAGGCTTACAGGAAGGCAGACCTGGTTCTTTAGCCAGACACACAATTTTTCTGAGGCTTGATATTTTTATCTATAAAATGGGGGAGAATAATAGCTCTCCATCAAGACTGTGTGAATGTTAGAATTCTGTCTATAAAGTGCCTGGCATGTGGTAGATGCTTAATAAATAATGCTAATCAGCACTACTACTGTTATTATTACATTATAAACTCCTTGGAGGGGCACCTAGGTGGCTCAGTGGTTGAGTATCTGCCTTTGGCTCAGGTTGTGATCCGAGAGTCCTGGGATGGAGAACTGCATCAGGCTCCCCACAAGGAGCCTGCTTCTCCCTCTGCCTATGTCTCTGCCTCTTTCTGTGTGTCTCTCATTAATAAATAAAAAAATGTTTAATGAAAAATAAATAAATAAACTCCTTGGAGTTAGGGGTTGGGTCTGGTTAAAATCATGCAGTGGCATTTCTTAACCTGCAAGCAGCAGGTTGCTTTCACAAAGGACATACTTTGTTTCCCCTTGGAGACGGCATCAACTGGTATTTCCTAAGACAAATCTGGAAATGCCTATCTAAACTATAGGGTAGCCTAAATATTGCACAATTGTTATTTTTCTAAAAACCAGAAAGCAAGTCTGATGTGATGCAAATGCATTAGAGAAGATTTTTTCGGTCTTTTTCACCAACAATGAGAGGAGGCTTTTTTCTTCTTGTGAGTGGTGCTTGAGATTCTAAGGCAGGTTTAATTAGAATACCAAGAGCAAGAGTTTCATACTTGGTGATTTTGAAGGGGGCTTCTAGAGATGTGTAAGGGCCATTAGGTTGGATGATTCGTTGTTGTTGTTTTTTTTAATTTTTCTAATTGCTCTTGAAAATGTATAACTTTCCTTTTTCTTGAGACACTTATTTCTAACACTGATTTCACACTTACCCTTAAAGCACCATCTCTAAGCTGATGACTCTTGAATTTGCTCCTTCAGGCCATGTTCTCATACATCCAGCTCCCAGCTTGCATCTCTCCTTGAAGATCTCATACACATCTTGGATTTGGTCAAAACAGAACTTTTTGCCCAAATTTGCCTCCTCTCAAGCCTTTCCTATGCCAATAAGTGGTATCATCATACACTGGTTGCTCAGGTCAAACGTTGGGAAATATCTTAATTTTTTTACGTCACACTCCACATCCTATCCCACACATAAGCCTTTGTGCTTTGACTCCGATATCCCATAGTGTTATATGGAAAGTGTGATCACTTCCTACCACGTGTATTTGATAGGTCACTTCAAAGCTACTATTATCTCTACTCCAAAAGCCTGCTAACCAGAGTCTCTACCTCTTCCACTTCCACGCTTACACAGCAGCCTGAGTGATCTGAAACCATAGATGGCGTTTGTCCCTTCCTCACAATCCTCCAAAGGCTTTCCCTTGCAGGTGGAATAACACCCAGACCTGTTACGATGCCCCACAAAGCTCTGTGTGATTTTGCCTCTGCCTCTTTTCCCCTAGACTGGCCCTACTTGTGTATGTCAAATGTGCCAGGCTTTTAGCAACACAGGGCCCTTACCAGAAAGTTCTTCTCATGGCCTCTCTCTCTTCTCATCATTATCTCTTCCTCAGAAAGATCTTCCTTGACCCTCTTGGCAGAGACTTCTGGTTGTCCACCCTTGTCCATAGAAATGGAATCTCTTATTTTTAGTTGGACCCATAATTGCCCTGCTTCCCTTAACTAGTTATGACCACATGACTAAGTTCCAGCCAATGCAACATAAGTAGAAATATAGGGATCCCTGGGTGGCGCAGCGGTTTGGCGCCTGCCTTTGGCCCAGGGCGCGATCCTGGAGACCCGGGATCGAATCCCACGTCGGGCTCCCGGTGCATGGAGCCTGCTTCTCCCTCTGCCTGTGTCTCTGCCTCTCTCTCTCTCTCTATCATGAATAAATAAATAAAATCTTTAAAAAAAAATAAGCAGAAATATAATGTGGCCATTTCTTTTTAAAAGATTTTATTTATTATTTATTTGAGAGAGAGAAGGAGAGAGAGAGAGAGAGAACATGAGTAGGCAGAGGGAAAGGGAGGAACAGCCCCAATGGAGGGCTCAATCCGAGGACCCTAGATTATGACCCGAGCAAAAGGCAGACCTCCAACTGACTCAGCCACCCAGACGCCCCAGGAACCATCCTTAAAAAAATCATTGTCACATACCCTTCTTTACCTTTCTTTCGAAACCTTTTATTCATTCTGCTGCCTGGAATATGACATGATGGAGGCCTTTATGGAGCAAGAACACCATAACAGACCTGGATGACTTGTTCCTACTTGAGAGAGAAACAAACATTTATTTCATTTAACCCACTGTTATTTTGGATCCTACTACCAACCTAATTCTAATTGATAGATTAGAATCTTTGGCTAAGGCAGCCTTATTTCATGTTCATCTGTACTCTCTTCTTTAAAGCACTTAGGACCTGAAGTTACCCCATATATTTATTTATGCTTTTATTACATTTTTATTGTCTGTCTTCCTCCCTTCTGGATTGTAAACTCCTTAAGGCCTGCTATATCCCCTCCCCTTGGAAGAGTGCCATAATAGGTGCTTAGTAAATATTTGTGGAATGAATCACTGAATGAAGATCTACTACGTGCCAAGGAATGGGGATACAGAAATGATTCACAAGTGTTTCCTGAGTCCCTTACCTGCGAAGCTCACCACGTAACAGGAACTCTCTAGTTTGAAGTGGCAGTCATTCTCTTAAGAAGCATCTGAAACAGTGGTTCCTGTTCAGGGGCACTTTTGCCCCCAAGGGACATTTGTCAATATCTGGAAATATTTGGATTACAAGTTGGGGACTGCTACCGGCATCCAGTAAGTAGAGTCAAAGAATGCTGCTACCCATCCTATGAGGTGCAGGACAACCCCCACAACAGATAATTTTCTTGCCTCAACTGCCAGGAGTGCTGAGGTTGATAAACCATGACCTGGCAAAGGTCAATGCCAGTTAGATTTTTCAGGGAGAAAGTTGTGTGGGCTGCATGAGAGTAGAAGCTATGGAGTGTAGGAAACACATGCCATGTGGCCTCTTTGGTGTCATTAGTAAGCATGTGGGATTAAGCCCCAAGTAGAAGTTGGCTGAGTTGTCAAATTCTGCAAAGCTCTCCATTGAGAGGCCAACCCCAACTGTCAACATTCTTGACTTGTCACAGGGCCCACATTGTGAGGACAATGTCAACTCAGAACAGGTGAAATTATGTCCAGAACTCTAGAAATCATGCCAGAGAAGCTCTTGGAACAGTATCATCATTAACATAAAGAAGTCCAACATGAATTTTCACTTTGCCCGGTTTTCTCAGGAAGGCTGAGAGACCCCTGAGGATCTACTGTTCTTTGTCGTCGTACATCTCTTCTCTAACAGGTGATAGAAGTGTATCCACATTCATGGCCCTCCTGCAAAATGTAATTATCTGTTGCAGGTAGATAAACAAATGATAGATGAGAGTAGACTAAAGGCCAGGAGACTATTGAAGTGATAGTTTATGTTTTAAATTTTTTTTTTTTAAGCTTTCAAATTTGTTAGTCACCGATGTACTTGGTGACCTTGGGCAGTGTACATAATCTTCCTGAGCTCCAGTGCCCTCATCAGCAGACTCAGGTTGGGATCAAACCATGGCTTAGTTGTCTTCCATTCTAAGGAATCATAATCATATCTACCACCTGTTACTATTAGATAATCGAACGCAAAAAAATTTTGCCTGGGTTTGAAGAAATAAATTTTTTTACTTCTATTTTTTTTAAGATTTTATTTATTAATGGGAGACACACAGAGAGAGGCAGGGACATAGGTAGAGGGAGAAGCAGGCTCCCTGAGGGGAACCCGATGCAGGACTTGATCCCAGGACCCTGGGATCACGACCTGAGACAAAGGCAGATGCTCAACCATTGAGCCACCCAGGTGCCCCAAGGAAATACATTTTGAAGTAAAGAAAAGACTGTAGTGATTACTAGCATCAGTGTTCACCACCACTGTCACCACTAACACTTTCAAAAATAAAAAATCAGCATTAATCTTTGGAACAGTATTTCCTAAAATATGTTTATTAGAACATAGATACTTAAGATATGAAAATGGGACTCTATGTCAGAAAAACTGGGAAGGGTACTAGATCCTCTTCTTGAAGAATAACAGTAGTCATTTTAAGTTTTGTAAACCCAGTCTTTTCACTTATTTGACTAGAGAATTCACTTTTCCTTGAATAATGATTAGCATCCTACAGAACTGGTGTTACTTGAAAGACTTTTGGAGACTCTGCCGTGGTATGTAATGACATTATCTTTTGCTCTGTACCTACTGGGGGAGGGAATGATAATACTAGAAGAGAATGCCAAGGAAAATAAGCAACATGCTTCCAAACATCCCTGGCCTGCAACAAAAACTTGAGAATTCCCATATACCTGATATCAGGCAACAATAAATACTTGGACACACTATTAATAAAATCATTTATTGACCTAATTCTGTTAAATAGCCTGTGATGCAAAGAGAGAGAGAAATTTGATCTTGTGCCTCTTTGTTGAATTTACTCTGTTAATCCTATTCACTAAGTGTATTACAAGGGTGACAATGAGGTTTCTTTCTCATGACAACTTTGGTCAATGGATAGTGGCTGCCTAGAGCTCTATATTGAAAATGAGAAGACCTTCATTGGGTTTGGAGGGAACATATGCTGTGATTGATTCTTAATGTCTGTTCTGGGGGTAGCACTGTGATTTTTTTTTTTTAAGATTGATTGATTGATTGATTGATTTGACAGAGAGAGAGAGAGAGAGAGAGAGAAAGACAGAGGGAGAGGGAGAGTGTGAGTTGGGAGGAGGGGAGGAGGGAGAAGCAGACTCCCCACTGAGCATGGAGATGTGAGGCCTGATCCCAGGACCCCAGGATCATGACCCTAGCAGAAGGCAGACGCTTACCCAACTGAGCCACCCAGGTGCCCCTCTAGTGCTGTGATTGATTGTTGATGTATGTTGTGAGTTTAGACTAATAGAAGGCATATATTACTTGTTGTATGTTTCCTTACCCAAAATCAGAAACTTTTACGATTTTAATTACTTTTATTATTTTTTTATTTTTAAAGACTTTATGTATTTGAGAGAGAAAGTGAAAAAAAAAAAGTGAGCACAGAGGGAGAGTGAGAGGCAGAGGGAGAAGCAGACTCCCTGCTGATCAGAGAGCCCGATGTGGGATCGGATCCTAGGACCCTGAGATCATGACCTAAGCCGAAGGCAGATGCTTAACTGAGCCACCCAGGTGCCCCTATTTATTTATTTGAGAGAGAGAGAGAGAGAGAGAGAGAGAGAGAAAGCATGCATGAGTGGAATGAGGGAGCAGAAGGAGAGGGACAAGCAGACTACAATGAGCGCTGGAGCCTGACATGGGGCTCAGTCTCATAATGCTGAGGTCGCCACCAGAGCTGAAATCAAGAGTCTGACATTTAATCAGTTGAGACACCCAGGCATCCTATTTTATTTTATTTTTTTAATTAAAGATTTTAAGTAATCTCTACACCCAACATGGGGTTTGAACTCACAATCCCAAGATTAAGAGTTACACACCCTGTTGACTGAGCCAGCCAGGCACCCCAAAGATTTTTTATTTTTAAGTAATCTCTACACCAACAATGGCTTGAACTTAACAACCCTGAGATCAAGAGTCATGTGCTCTACTGACTAGCCCAGTCAGGTGCCCCCCAAATCAGAAACTTATTATAAACTACTCACTTTGGTTTAATTGGAGAATTAAGACTTAATGTATTTACATGTCAAACTGAGTGGTTAAGATAATTCTATAGGGTCCGAAAAGGGAGATTTCCTTTAGGTCTTAGGATAAAGATAGATTTTAAATAAGAGTTGATTTCCAGAGGCGGGGGCTGCCTGGAGGCTCAGTTTAGTTTCAGACTCTTGATTTCCGTTGAGGTCATGATCCAAAGGTCATGACATCTAGCCTGAGTCAGGCTCCATACTGGGTGTGAGCCTGCTTAAGATTCTTTCTCTCCTGGGATCCCTAAGTAGCTCAGTGGTTTAGTGCCTGCCTTCTGCCCAGGGCACAATACTGGAGTCCCATATCGAGTCCCATATCGAGTCCCATATCAGGCTCCCTGCATGGAGCCTGCTTCTCCCTCTGCCTCTCTCTCTACGTGTCTCTCGTAAATAAATAAAATATTAAAAAAAAAAAAAAAAGATTCTTTCTCTCCCTCTCACTCTGCTCCTCCTGCCGCCTCTCTCTTAAAGAAAATAAAAATAAAGAATTGATTTGGGCCTTGAAGGGTAGAAAGTTAAGGTCTTGTGAGGAGACCTGGGGAGATGATTCTTGGCAGAGACTATGATGAACTAACCAATGCCCCTGGGATAGATTGTATCTCTAGAGCCATCCAGATACAGTATCAGCATCCCTTAGACAGTGCTCAATAAAGGATACATTCTTATCCTTTATCTACCCCAGCATTGTCCAACAGAAACATAGTTTGAGCCACATATACAATTTTAAACTTGCTACTGGTCACCTTTAAAAAACGAAAGTGAAGTAAGTGACATTATTTTTATTTTATTTTTATTTTTATTTTTTTTAGTGACATTAATTTTAATAGTATACTTGACCTAACCCAATGTAGGTACAATATTATCAGTTCATATAATCAATATAAGAATTATTAATAGTATATTTTATACTCTATTTTTACATAATAAGTCTTTGAAAGCTGGTGCCTATTTTACTTACGGCATGTCTCAGTGAAAACCAGCCACATTTCAAGTGCTCAATAGCTACAAGTGGTCAGTGGCTTCCATATTGAATAATACCAATCTAAACTACCACTCTTTTTTTTTTTTTTTTTAATAAGTTCTAGGCCCAGTGTGGGGCCTACAGAGATTGCTTAAAAATAAAATTAAAAAAAAATTTTTTATCTATATTGTAGCCTATGTCAGAATTTCCTTCCTTGTTCTCATTTTTCTTTCTTTCCTTCCTTTTTAAGTCTGGTTAATACTCCACTCTACGTATATACTATTTGGCTTATCCATTCAACCATAAAAGGACACTTGGGTTGCTTCTAGCTTTTGGCTATTGTGAGCAATGCTGCTCTGCACGTGGGTATATATATAATCTGTGTGAGTCCCTGCTTTCCATTCTTTTGGGTACATATGCAGTTGAATTGCTAAATCATATGATACTTCTATTTCTTAATTTGTTGAGGAGCTTCTGTACTGTTTTCCATAGTGGCTGCACCATTTTATACACTCACCAACAAAGTGCAAGGGTTCTGATTTCTCCATATCCTCATGAACACTTGTTATTTTCTGCTTGTTTGTTACTTACTTATAATAGCCATCCTAATGGGTATAAAGTGCTATCTTACTGTGTTTTGTTTTGTTTTTTAAGTGGGCTCCACATCCAACATGGGACTAGAATTCATGACCCTGGGATCGAGAGTCACATGTTCTACTCCCTGAGCCAGCCAGGTGCTCCTGTGGTTTTCTTTTGAATTTCTCTAATGATTAGTGATGATGAACATCTTTCCGTGTGCTTTTTAGCCATTTCTATATATTCTTTAGAGAAATGTCTAATCGAATCCTTTGCCCATTTTTTCAACTGACTTGTTTGTTCTTTTGTCATTGTTGAGATGTAGGAGTCCTTCATATATTCCGGATATTGACTCCTTTTTTAGGTATATGATTAGCAAATATTTTCTCCCATTCTATGGGTTTCCCTTTCACTCTGTTAACAGTGTCCTTAGATGCAGAAAAGTTTCTAAATTTTGTGGTAGTCCAACTTAATCTACTTTTGTTTTAATTGCCTCTACTTTTGGTATCATATTAAATCGGTATCTTTTTTTAACTTTATTTTTTTATTATTTTTTAAAAGATTTTATTTATTCATGATAGAGAGAGAGAGAGGCTGAGACACAGGCAGAGGGAGAAGCAGGCTCCATGCAGGGAGCCCAATGTGGGACTTGATCCCTGGTCTCCAGGATCGCATCCTGGGCCAAAGGCAGGTGCTAAACTGCTCCGCCACCCAGGGATCCCCTTTTAACTTTTTAAAAAAGATTTTATTTATTCATGAGAGACACACAGAGAGAGGCAGAGACATAGAGGGAGAAGCAGAACCCCTGTGGGG
This sequence comes from Vulpes vulpes, assembly GCF_048418805.1. Lineage (NCBI taxonomy): Eukaryota > Metazoa > Chordata > Mammalia > Carnivora > Canidae > Vulpes > Vulpes vulpes. The sequence continues at coordinate 101,111,747 of NC_132782.1, forward strand.
ACCCCAATGCGGGACTTGATCCCAGGATCCCGGGATCACAACCTGAACCAAAGGCAGATGCTTAATTGACTGAGTCACTCAGGTGCCCTTTTGTATTTTGGGTTGTTGTTGTTGTTTTAAGATTTTATTTATTTATTCATGAGAGACACAGAGCAAGAGAGAGAGAGGCAGAGACACAGGCAGAGGGAGAAGCAGGCTCCACGCAGGGAGCCTGATATGCTAGTCAATGAACTCTGCCACATAGTCTAAAAGTTAAACAGAGAGACCCTTAACATTTTAATCTATTGGGACACCTGGGTGGTTCAGCGGTTGAGTGTCTGCTTTCAGCTCAGGGCATGATCCTCAAGTCCCAGAATCGAATCCCATATCAGGCTCCCTGCGCAGAGCCTGCTTCTCCCTCTGCCTGTGTCTCTGCCTCTCTCTCTGTGTGTCTCTCATGAATAAATAAAATCTTTAAAAAATATATTTTAATCTACTGACCCTTTTCATGAAGTCTGTTTTTTTTTTTTTTTTTTCCTTCTGGAAAACATTGTGAAATCTTTTGAATGCATGTACTCAATACTACTTCCAAATAGACTTTCAGAAGTTGGCTTATTTATGGGTACAACCTCTCCTTCCTGTGCGGAGCCTGGGCCTGTTTGTCCCCAGAGCCATTGCCCACCTGCCCTGCTCTGTCACATAGACATTGATCTTTGAAGGCTGCAATTTCCAGGCTCTCGTGTGAGCTGACTCCTAGCTGGGTTCAACCAGTAACAATCACTGGCATGAGACTGGAGGCCAAGAGGATGGCATAAGCCAGGGCATTTATCTTCTTCTCTGCCTCTGCCTCTGCCTCTGAATCACCTTTATGGCTCCATCGCGAAATGGAAAGACCTGGCCCACATCTATCAGGTGTGATCCGGACTGCGTTCTCTGGCAGCATCACCTTTTGTCTTTCCAGCTCCAGGAGCGGTAGTGGCTCCTGCTGATGTGACTCCTGGATTACCTCACTCTATCAGTCAGGGGCTTTCAGGAAACAGATGGTACAACCGACCAAGGAAATAATAAGAAAATTTACACAACTATTTACAGAGGGATGGGCAGAGTTCCGATACACTAACAAAGGAGACACCTTAACCCAGCAAGGGGCCTCTACCACCCTTAGACCCTGGGACAGGTAGCTGGATGAAGACAGCTGTAGGGCAGGATGTGTGGCCTTCGGTGGTAGGATGCAGACACTTCCCGGTGAGCTGCAGGGATGAGGCCGGAGGAATAAGCATCCAGACATCGCTCTCCTCTCACTCTTCCATCCAGGGAAGCCTCCGATTGGCAGAACTCAAACAGAGGATGGGGACAAGGACCCTGCCAACGCAGTCTGTACAGGTCAACCTCTGGGGCCCCCAGCAGAGCGGAGAAGCCAAACAGCAGATCTGGACGGACAAATGGAATGTAGCAGGGACACCCACCTACACGTTGTGCCTGTTTGGCTTCTAAGCAGCCAAGGAACACATTCCGATGGCCCATGTGTGGAAAATGGACTGCGTTATGATTATCATCCTTATTACTTTGCAATGACAGGCCTTTAAGAAAGATTGTGCTCTACCAGGGATGGGCCAGCTATAGCCTGTAGGCCAAATATAGCCAGCTGCCTGTTTTTGTGATTTGATTTTTTAAAAAGATTTTTAAAATTTATTTATTTATTTATTTATTTATTTATTTATTTATTTATTTATTTTTAAGATTTTATTTATTCATGAGAGACACAGAGAGAGAGAGAGAGAGAGAGAGAGAGAGGCAGAGACACAGGCAGAGGGAGAAGCAGGCTCCATGCAGGGAGCCCGATGTGGGACTCGATCCCCGGACTCCAGGATTGGACCCTGGGCCAAAGGCAGGTGCCAAACCGCTGAGCCACCCAGGGATCCCCTGTGATTCAATTTTTTACTGAATCACCACCCACTCATTCGTTGACATGGGCTGTGGCTGCTTTTCCACAACTGTGCCAGAGTTGAGTAGTTTCAATGGATATCACACAGCCCACACGGCCTAAAATATTTACTCCCTGGCCTTTTACAGAAAAAGTTTGCTGACGTCTGTGCTATACCCATTATACCAGGTAGAACGGTTACATAATTCGTAGGTCTTATTGAAAAATGAAAATGCAGGGCCCCTTCTTCAAAATCCATTAGATATTTCAAGATGGTAGCAGCAGAGCATGAAGGAGAATTTAAGGCTTTTCTAAGTGCGGGATTATATGGAGCTGCACAGATTATACCCCTATGCGTGGACACCTATAGAATGCTTTCTAGCCAAATGCCACGGCTGCCTGGAAATGCAGTTATTCCGCTATTTTTTTTAAAGATTTAATTTATTTATTCATGACAGACACACACAGAGAGAGAGAGGGAGAGAGAGAGAGAGAAAGGCAGAGACACAGGCAGAGGGAGAAGCAGGCTCCATGCGGGGCGCCCAACATCCCGATATGGGACTCGATCCCCGGTCTTCAGGATCACACCCTGGGCTGAAGGCGGCGCTATACCGCTGAGCTACCCGGGCTGCCCCACTGTTTTTTATTCTTTAAGATTGTATTAATTTATTCATGAGAGACACCAAGACATAGGCAGAGACACAGACTCCCTGCAGGGAGGCTCCCTGCAGGGACCCTAATCCTGGACTCAATCCCAGGACACCACCGGGATCATGACCTGAGCCAAAGGCAGACACTCAACCACTAAGCCACCCAGGTGCCCCAGTTATTCCATTATTGATGGGAGTTTGAGGAACAGGAGATACAGAATTTGCTATAATAGGCAACCAGGAGGGATCCCCGGGTGGCTCAGTGGTTGAGCGCCTGCCTTCGGCCCAGGGCGTGACCCTGGAGACCCGGGATCATTCCCACATCGGGCTTCCTGTGTGGAGCCTGCTTCTCCCTCTGCATATGTCTCTCTCTCTCTGTGTGTGTGTCTCTCATGAATAAATAAATGAAATCTTAAAAAAAAATAGGCAGCCAGGAGGCATCATGTGTTCTAGGGGTGCAGAGATCTACCAATTCAGGAGGATTGTTTGAAGGAGAATTTTCACAATGTAACATTTTTTCAATTAGAGAAAACTTAGAGACTAGAACAAAGAGACCAAGAGACATTAACAGTCCCAATATTTTAATATATAACTGCTACTATCCTTCTGGGGTACCTCCCACCACTTTCTCTAGATGAACATTTATCGAGAAAAAAAATTAAAGCTGGTGGGATGCCTGAGTGGCTCAGCAGTTGAGCATCTGCCTTCAGCTCAGGGTGTGGTCCCAGGATCCAGGATCGAATCCCACATCGGGCTCCCTGCATGGAGCCTGCTTCTACTCCCTCTGCCTGTGTCTCTGCCTCTCTCTCGGTTTCTCTCATGAATAAATAAATAAATCTTAAAAAAAAGTAAACCTGGTTCTCCGAAACCTATCTCACTGGTAAGAATGACTAGGTGTTTAGAATTCTACGCATCATTTTGGTACATTATAAGATGGTCAGAAAAATGGTCCTCCTTATATGCTCCTCAGGTGGTTTTCAGGTAGGGAGTGACTTTGGCATTAGGTACCCAGTTTCTGTCACTTACCTAGCTGTGTGGCCTGGGGCAGTTAACTCACCACATTTTCTGAGTGCAGTTTCTTCTGATGGAGGAGGAAAAAGGATTTGATAATATTTACCTCCTAGAGTTTGATAAATAGTGACGGTTATAAACAAATATAATTAAGATGAATGGTCATTATTATTTTAACAAAATGGTGGAAAGGGTGGGTTCTGCTCTTAAATTGGGGGGCACAGGGCCAGGCTTTGTCATTTATTAGCTCTCTACTATCCCTGGGATTCGCTGATAATAAACACTTCCCAAACACTCACTGATGATTTGGAGATTAGGCTATTATTTTTCTACATCCTTTTATTTTTGTACTTATTTCCTTTACCCGAGGTGATGTAATGCTCGGCCATCTGCTTCCCCTTCATCCAAAAGCCACCTGAAATCATGCTTTTTCTGAGAAGCTTCTTCCAGGGCCCAGCAGGAAGGATCCCCTAAGAGGTGGCATGCTTGGGGGACAGTTCAGATACCATGCCAAGCAGTGTGACCTTCAAATCATGTTAGCACAAAAGACCTTCCCGAATAAGCCTTCATTTGCTCCCTTGGCATAGGACGAAGGGATTGTTTCACTTATGACACATACAGCAGTCCACCAAGAGGCCGAAAAATTCTATTTCAGCAAGATGCTCTGGAGGGAAATATTTATCTCTGTCTTACTTGGTAGGCAATTTAACTCTTTAGCTGAAATGAATTAAACTACTGACACCTGAGGTCCCTGGCTAGCTCAGTTGGTAGAGCATGCAACTCTTGATATCAGGGTTAGAAGTTTGAGCCCCATGTTGGGTATAGAGATGACTTAAAAAAATCATTAAAAAAAATTTTAAATTCTATGTACTAGCAGCATCAGCTTGGGCAAGTTGTGTCTTTTATAACCTCTGCTATATCATCTATAAAATGAGAATAAAAAGAGTAACCAACTTTATGTGGTAAAGATTCAGTGAGCAATGAGCTAGGTATGTAAAGTCCTTAGCATGGGACTGGCAAGTTACAACCAATAAATGTTACTTAGTGTTATTATGAATTGTGTGTCATCAACATCATCATCAGATTTGGGTGACTTCTAAGCAGTGATGACCAAAACTGAAGGCACTATTCTCCTTTACCCTGACTTTAACTTCCATTCCATCTGTATTCTCCTCCTGTCCCTATCACAAGGGACAACTCAGTTGTGGGGGTCCCTGACTTCAGGCAAAAAAATATTTTTTAAAGATTTTATTTATTTATTCAAGAGAGACACACACAGAGAGGCCTAGACATAGGTAGAGAGAGAAGCAGGCTCCCTGTGGGAGCCCGAAGTGGGACTGGATCTCAGGACCCCAGGATCATGACCTGAGCCAAAGGCAGAGATGTTTAACTACTAAGCCACCCAGGCATCCCTAGGTAAGATGTTTAAGAAGGCTTTTACTGGTGAGGAACTCAGGGAAAGATTCTAGAAGTGAGGGATTAAAACACAAGGAAGAATCTTAGGGCCAGACTGCTAGGACCTCCTTCAGAAAGCCAGCGACAAAGGAAGATGTGATACTTCTGGCCCAATAGACCTTGACGATTGGCATTCAAAGTAAAAAGCTCTTCAGAAAAAGATTGACCAGGTAAAGGAAAGAGATATACACAGGGTATCTTTTCAAAATGTTAAATGATAGAGATGCCTGGGTGGCTCAGTGGTTGAAGGACTGCCTTTGGCCCAGGGCATGATCCTGGAGTCCCGGGATCGAGTCCCACATTGGGCTCCTCCATGGAGTCTGCTTCTCCCTCTACCTGTGTCTCTGCCACCCCCCCCCCAAAAATGAATAAATAAAATTAAAAAAAAAATGTTAACTGTACCAACAAGAGATGGTAATTTTATTTACAAGTGATTTTATTTACAAAATCTACATTTTATTTACATATGTCTCAGATATTGCTTTAATCTTGAGAGGCAAAGGAGCTGGTTTCTTTAGTCGCAGCCAGGCAAATCCCTGGGTGCCTACAGGGTCAACCATTGGAGAAGCTCACCCTGTGTTTTCTCTACTTGGTAAGTCACAAATAGCTTTGGCTGGGCATCATCGTCCTTCCATTTTATTGTTTGGAGAATGCATGAGCCACTGGGCAGCACGTCTTGTGCCCTGATTCATAGAAGCTTGGCCCTTGCCTCAAGCTGAGGCAGCCCGAATGGAGATTTCAAATGTGTCATGAGTTTCCTGGCCAAATTCCTTCAAGCACCAACTCGAAAACTCAAAAATAGCCCTTACCAAGGGAACTTGACCTGTGACAAAGATTTCCTAGCTGGGAGCATGTATAAGAGGGCAGCTGTTTTTCTTTTTAAAAATCTGCTTTAATGTCTCTATGATGTGAATTGGCTTTTAAGATTGTGTTTGAAAAATCACTCTTATACTTGAGTCTCCTGTTTGAGAATGGAGTTCCTCAATTCTTGGTGCCAAATTGGGGTTAATCCTGTGCCAGATCTAAGGATTAAAGAAAATAAAAGAGAAAGCCTTATCTCTTGTTTACTGAGGGTATCAATCTAAGTTTCTATCTAGGAAATTTGGAAGATCTATCTAGAAAAATCCCGGTGGTTAAGGACTCCAGGGTTGCCTATGTTCAAGTTCTGATGCCAGAGTCTTTTAGAAGTTAAAGGCTTAGGTCGGTTCAGAGATTTTGAGGTTCTGATATAAAAAATATAAGAATGTATAAGAAATTAAAAATGGGACAAAATTTATGGTACATTTTAGGATTTCTCTTTTTACAACTGAGTGCTTTTAACACAGAGGGGGAAAAAACAATAATGCAAGAGAGTTACTGATTCACCAGGTAATTATCATTATTAGGAAATATTCATGCATTACCCCTACAGGTAAGTGGACTGGTAAGGGTGCACTATTTTATTTTTTATTTTTTAAAAGATTTTATTTATTTATTCATGAGAGACAGAGAGAGGTTAGAGACACAGGCAGAGGGAGAAGGAGGCTCCCTGCGGGGAGCCCAATATAGGACTCCATCCCATGACCCCAGTATCATGACCTGAGTCAAAGGCAGATACTCAACCACTGAGCCACCCGGGTGCCCTGAGAGAAAATTTTCAAGCAGACTCCCTGCCAAGTGCGGAACCCAACACGGGACTCGATCTCACAACCTTGAGATTATGACCTGAGCTGAAATCAAGAGCCCATCGCTTAACTGACTGAGCCACCCAGGTGCCCACTCCTCCTTTTTTTAAAACTGAGTTGAGGAAACAGTACATGTTCACTTTTGAATCTCATGATTTTTTTCAGCACGTTATTTTTTTTAATATTTTATTTATTCATGAGAGACACAGATTGGGAGGCAGAGACATAGGCAGAGGGAGAAGCAGACTCCATGCAGGAAGCCCGATGGGGGACTTGATCCCGGGACAGGGATCATGCCCTAAGCCAAAGGCAGACGCTCAAACGCTGAGCCACCCAAGTGTCCCTTTTTCAACACATTAACATAATATTTTCCTAATTTCATTAAGAGTTCTTCATAAATATAAGTTTTAATGGCTGCAGAAAATTCCAACTATGAATAGACTATCCCCTAATTAATTTTCTATTGTTGAGCATTGAGATAATGTTCCTTTTTTTTTTGCTAAATAAGTAAAAATGAGATTAATACTTTTGTATCAATCTTGGTCCATATTTTAGATCATTTCCACTTCATTTATCCATTAACAACTATTTTTTGAGTGTTTACTCTGGCTCAGGTGCTATGCTGTGTGCTGAGGATCCGAGGGTAGAGATGGACAGGTGTGGACTTTGCTTTCACGGGTAGAGCTCCTATTCTATTAAAAAAAATTTTTTTTTTAAAGATTTTATTTATTTATTCATGAGAGACACACAGAGAGAGGCAGAGACATAAGCAGAGGGAGGCTCCCCAGGGAGCTGGGGATCATGACCTTAGCCAAAGGCAGATGCTCATCCACCGAGTCACCCAGGTGCCCCTTGAGCTCCTATTCTAAGGGTGAGACATAACAAATGTGCAAAGAAATGCAATACTTGCAGATGGTGATCGGTGCTACCTAGACAAGAAATAGGCTATGTGACAGAGTGTCCAAGCATTGACTAGCTTTTCTGGGCAGGGAGGTCAGGGAAACCTCACAGAAGAACTGAGATGGACTATGGAAAACAGTGCAAGGACTAAGGTGAGGCAGATGAGATGCCTAGACCCCCAAATATTAGAGGGAGGCGCTCACTGGCAGGTCTGTGTCTGTGCAGGGTTGGCACTTGCGTGACCTTGAGAGTGAGTGCCTCCTTAAATTTGGCACCCTAGGCACTTCACTCACCTCACCCACGTCCCAACCCTGATGGCAACAAATGTAGGAAAGTCATTCTAGGCAGGAGTAGCAAGCGCAAAAGCTCAGAGTCTGGACAGGCCTGGTGGGCTTTAGGAACAGAAAATCAATCCCTATGACTAGAGTGGAGGGGAGAAGTGCTAATGGAACCTTGAAGCAGAACCACCAAAAGAAACAAGATAACATTTTTTGAAGGGTTTGAGAGTTGATCACATTTGATGTATTTTTTTCTTAAAGTATCTAAGTAGTTGCCACAGGGAAAAACTGGGCTTTCACTTTTTTTTTTCCCCAGTGGTTTAGAATTGTTTTTAAAACTCACATATATTGGGAGGCAAGGTTGGAGATACAGGGACACCAATAACTTTTTCAGGGCTTAATGGCTTGAAAGTGGTGTTTTTCAGTCATGGTTGTACTTTAGAATCTTCTGTGGTGGGGTGCCTGGGTGGCTCAGCAGTTGAGCGTCCACCTTTAGGCTCAGGGAGTGATCCCAGAGTCCCGATATTGAATCCCACATTGGGCTTCCTGTGTGGAGCCTGCTTCTCCCTCTGTCTATGTTTCTGCCTCTCTGTGTCTCTCACGAATAAATAAGTAAAATCTTAAAAAAAAAAAAAAAAAAGAATCCCCTGTGGAAGCCTTAAAAATATACTTCTACTCAGGGGCACTTGGTTGGCTCAGTCTGTAGAGCATGCAACTCTTGATCTGAGGGTCATGAGTTTGAGCCCCACATTGGGCATAGAGATTACGTTACAAAAAATACTGACACCTGAGATTCAGATTTAATTAGTCCAGGGTGCAGCCTAGATGTGGGGATTTTACTATGCAGACAAAATTGATAACCTCTATGAGAATCTTGTTCTGGATATGAGCTATTTCGGTAGGATGTTTGCAGTGTAGAAAAAACTAGCTTTTATAGACTCTTGCAGGCTTTTAGTTTTATCTTAAGAAGAATGGGAAGCCATTAATGGGTTTTAAGTAGGATGATGACACGATCTGATTTTTATTTAAAAAAGAAAATCATGGGCAGCCCGGGGGGGGGGGGGGGGGGGGGGCTCAGCGGTTTAGCTTCGCCTTCAGCCCAGGGCCTGATCCTAGAGATCTGGGATCAAGTCCCACATCCGGCTCCCTACATGGAGTCTGCCTCTCCCTCTGCCTGTGTCTCTGCATCTCTCTCTCTCTCTCTCTCTGTCTCTCATGAATAGATAAATTAAAAAAAAATCTTAAAAAAAAAAAAAAGAAAAGAAAATCACTGGAGCACCTGGCAGTTGGTAGAGCATCAGACTCTTGATCTTGGGGTTGTAAGTTTGAGCCCCACATTGATGTAGAGATTACTTAAAAATTAAATCATAAAAAAAGATTAAAATCACTTTGGCTTCAGCGTGGCAAAATTCCTTAGGATAGGTTCCTGGAAGCGGAATTCCTAGGGGAAAGGTATTAACAATTTCAAGTCTTTGGATACACACTCTTAAATTGCTTTCCAGTAAGTTGCTGCCAAATGACACTCACCTACCTTCTGTGTCCTCACACTACCACGTTGCCAACACTGATTGCTTTTGAGGGTTAATTATTTCTATGGGAGAAGTATAAGAAAACAAACAAGAAGCAGTTATTGGAGGAACTGAGCACAAACCTGGCCAGCTACTTTTTCCCCCCTCCTTCTTCATTGGTCAAATATTATCCAAATAGCATGTGCTTCAGAGTCGTCGATCTGATTTCTAGCTAACATTTATTGATTGTTTACTGTGTTGCAGATATTGTGCAAAGCACTTTACATGCAAGATCTGTGTTAAATCTCTCAACATTTTTTTAAAAAGATTTTATTTATTTATTTGACAGAGAGAGAGAGAGAGAGAGAGTGCACAAGCAGAGGGACCAGCACAGGGAAGGCAGATGTGGGCTTCCAGCTTAGCAGGGAGCCCATGGTGGGACTCCATCCCAGGACCCTGGGCTCATGACCTGAGCCAAAGGCAAATAAATGCCTAACCTACTGGGCCACCCAGGCACCACAATTCTCTCAACATTCTTAAGAGGTCAGTACTATTATCTCCATTTTACAGATGAGACAATGAAGCACTGTGATAGTCAGGACCCTGTTGACACTCCCTCAGTTTTAAGTGGAGGAGTTGGAATTTGAATACAGAGCCCATCCTTGAATTACTCCGCTGTTGTTCTGTAATTTGAAAAAGTTAAAGGACTCTGGACATTTTTTTCCTTGAGGTCTAAGGTTCTGATTATTGTGCTGGTTCCAAATGATTCCAAATCATTTTGGAATCTGACATAATTTGGTCAATGCACCATTGTTACAATAAACTATGAAGGAAGTCAAAACAATTAATTGGCCACATCAGCTATTTGCTTATGGGTCTGACGGGAGGAGAGAAGCATTAACTCACCTGGAACATAGAAAGGTCAAGATCTGAGGAAAGCAGGTCCAAGGAAGCTCAGAACTTACAATTAAGGAAAGGCTTTGGGAGGGGAGCCTTTCAAGTCAGATTGCAAGACAGGCTTGCATGGTGGTGGAAAGAAGGGAAATTGAGCAAAAATAAATATTTCAGTCATTTCTAATAACCGAGGTGGGGTTCATTTCCAGGACCCCAAGATCATGACCTGAGTGGAAGGGAGACGTTTAACTAACTGAGCCATCCAGGTGCCCTTAATGTAGGTCTCGTTATTATTATTATTTTTTTTAAACACACGTAGATGACCATGCTTGGGTCTGATCTAGTGGGGATTTCTGTGTTGAGTCAAGTATCAGTCTCAGTTCAGACATTTCTTTTTCTCCAAATGGAGGGGAAGCCAAGTGAGGGGAGAAAAGTTCATTTGAAAATCTTAACTTAAAAAAAAAAAAAAAGAAAAGAAAATCTTAACTTGAGCAGCCCAGGTGGCTCAGCGGTTTAGCTCCACCTTTGGCCCAGGGTGTGATCCTGGAGACCTGGGATGGAGTCCCACCTCAGGCTCCCTGCATGGAGGCGGCTTCTCCCTCTGTCTGTGTCTTTGCCTCTCTCTCACTCGTTGTGTGTCTCTCACGAATACATAAATAAAATCTTAAAAAAAAAATATCTTAACTTTCCATCTTTTAGAACTGGCAGGATCCTACCTGAGCGTGGCTTCATGGGCATCATCAGCAAGGAGCCCAGGGAGGAAGGGGTATGCCTGTGGAAATTTCAAAGACTTACGATCTTCAGATCTTCAAGTACTCTAGGTAACAGTTTTTTAATTACGCAAGTGATATATAGTCTGTCTTCTTGCAACATAAAGTAGGTTAAAACCCTCTGGGTTGATGTGAAGCCTCTTGATGATCTTCCCGTTGTTAGATGTACATCTTGGGCAGCTTTCCTCTGAGCATCTGCATCCACATTATGTATCCAAGGGTTTAGTGACATCTTCCCCGGGGGACTGTGGGGGTGGGGGCAAGTGCTCAGGTGGAGGCCCTGCCCACTCACCAGGCGGACTCTTTCCAGTGGAGAAGGTGGTTAACTGTTCAGGTGAGAGGATTTCAAAGCACACTTCACATTGCAGAGGGGCAGGGGTTGCGGGGCACAGGGGAATACCCCTTTTCTCCTTGTATTCAGCTTCGTTTTTGACAACGTTGAGGATATGGCCGAGGTGTCAGGACTCCATGGGCACATTTCATGTGGGGGCTGGGTGGGTGGATATCTATCTACCCTCTCTCTCTTTTTTACTTTTTCCGTATAGGGTGGAGAAAACGGGCACACGTGAGCCTTCAGGGCACGCCTGCGCGTGTGCGCGTGTGTGAGAGCGCGCGCGCACCCGCGCAAGGGCACCCTAGGTCCTCGATTGGATGCCTGTTCACACCTGACCGCCCAGCCCTCCCGGGTCTGGTGCTTTCTGGAGAATGTTTGGGAGGGTGTGCGCGCGGGGGGGGGTGGCGGAGATCCCCCTCTCCCAAGATCCCCCGCGGCGGGGCGGGGCGGGGACCTTGGCGCGGTCGGCGGGGACCGAAGGCGAGCCGGAGGCGCGGGAGGGCGGTCCGCGAGGGCCTCGCCCGCCCGACTCCGCCCCGCGCGGCAGCCGGCCCCGCCCCCTCGCAGGCGGCGCCGCCCCCTCCGCTGGCCGGGCGGGCGTCGGCCCCGCCCCCCGCAGGCGGCCCCGCCCCACTCCCCTGGCCCGTCGGGCGCCGGCCCCGCCCCCCACGGGCGGCCCCGCCCCCTCCGCTGGCCGGGCGGGCGCCAGCCCCGCCCCCCGCACGCGGCCCCGCCCCTCTCCCCGGCCCGGCGGGCGCCGGCCCCGCCCCTCGCTCCCAGCATGCCGTGCGGCAGCGGCGGCGCGGCGGGCGGAGCCGGGAGGCGGGGAAGCCGTGGCTGTGTGAGCGTGGGGAGCCGCCGCCACCGCCTCCTCGCCGTCCTCTTCCTTCTGGTTCCCGGCGTCGCGGGCCGCGCTCGGCCCTGGAGGAGACGTCGCCTCCCCTTCCCCCGCCTCCGCCTCGCGGCGCCGCTCCCGCCTCCTCGTCCTGCGCTGCGGGCTCAGGCGGAACCCGGAACGGCCGTCCGCCTCCCCCGCCCTCCGCCGCCGCCTCCTCCTCCTCCTCCTCCTCCTCCTCCTGCTCGGCTTCCTCCTCTGCCCCGGGCGGGAGCGGAGCGTCGGCGGCGGTCGGTTCGGGCGGCGACTCGCGCTTCTCTGGGCGGCGGCGCTTGGCCATGTCGTGTCGGGGAAGGTAATGAGCCGCAGAGCCCCGGGGTCTCGGCTGAGCAGCGGCGGCGGCGGCGGCACCAAGTACCCGCGGAGCTGGAATGACTGGCAACCCAGGTGGGTGAGCCGGCGCCCAGCCCGCCGCCCCGGCCCCGGCCCCGGCCCCGGCCCCGGCCCGCGCCCCGCGCCCCGCGCCCCGCCTCGCCGCGGGCGGGCCGCGGCCTAGGGCCCTCGGGCCGGGAGCCGGGGGCCGGGAGCCGGGGGCCGGGGGCCGGAGCCGGGAGGCGCGGCCTAGGCCCTCCCCCCCGCCCCGCCCCGGGGAACCGAGCGCGGCTTCCTGGGTCCCCTCCCGCCCCGGCTGGGGAGGAAGGCCGGGGGAGGCGAGGCCTACACGGCTGCCCGCTCCGCGTTTCGCTCCCGGGGCCGGAGCCGAGACCCGGGGCGCCCGGCGGCCTAGGAGTCGGGTCACGGAGGGTGGAGAAAGGGGGCCCGCCTGGTGGCGGCGGCGGACTTTCTGGTTACTACCGCCAAGTTGGAATTGGACTTGTGTGTGCGTGTGGACGGGGGGGGATCCCGGGAGTCCAGGGCCCTCTCGGTGTCACACCTTCGCTTCTTGGCCCCCCACGCAAAAAAAAAAGAAAAAAAAAAGAAAAAAAAAAGCTCCTTAACTGATTCCTTCTCTGAGCTCCCCCCCCCCCACGTGTTAATATTTCGAAAAACAACACCCCCCCCCCCGCCCCAGCGCTCCCAAGGCTTTGCTCCGACTTTAGACGGGGCACTTGTGGGGCGTGGAATGAGGCCGCCCCACTCTCGGCCTCCCCAAGTGCAGGGGCAGTTACCCTGGTGGAGAGCAATCAGACTTGGGGCTTTTGAGTAAGGCTCTCGGGAGGAGTAGAGGATTACCTTTTGCATGGAGGGGATTTGATCTAAGACCTCTTTGGAGCCTCCCTGAAATGGGATATATTTGAAGCATCAACTTTTATTGGTATATATACATGTACATACATACATATATATGTATATATGTGTATATATGCAAATACAGGTTTGCTCTCTATATACACACTGTATATACACACACACACACATATATACACATACACACAGTTTTTGTCTCTTTGATTGATCATGGGTCACTTGTGCCTAATTTAGGACTGAATGCCTTAGAAGGACGTTTTAGGGTATCGTGGTTCGTGGAGTTTTCGTCCTTTGAAGCACGCTTGAATTATCCATTGGCCTGCAACTGGCCGGATAAGTGCTTTAAGACGGATTGTTGGGATTGACTTGCTTCCTAATGGTTACATGTAACTTGAGCAGTACTGGAAATGATTGAAGATGTTAGAATGTAACATTTTTAAGACTTGATAGAAAAGTCTTTGGGTAATGGGCGGTAACACCTCTTACTTGTTTTAATATGCCTTCCCAAATCCCGTGTCTGTTGAGAACATTTGTATATAATTAGGTGACTTTAAAAGTTAATGTCTGACTCTAGAATTGAGATGTTAAGTAGCTTTTTAAAAAGATTGAAAAGCCTAGCTTTACTTGTCTTTTATCACTTAGGGTTTGTTAGTGCTTTAACTACAACCAGTTGACTAGTTTAAATAATTGTAGTCTGTAATTGACATTCTTAGTTGTTTTGTACTTACATTGAAATGTGTGAAATAGGTTTTTTTTTCTCCCTCTTGCTTGTAATGAAATTAGATGATAAATGAGCTTCAATTTGACAGTTCTTTGACATTGGATTTTCCATTATTTTTCAGTATTGTGGTTATTTTATATGAAATAACTTAATATCCCTGTAGAAGACTAAAGTGCTCCTCACAAATAATCCTAGAGCTTTTAGAAAAGAATAAATTGTAGCTTGTCATTCTAAGTAAATGTAGTAGCAAAGTTGCAGCCGCCTGCTGGGGTCACTTGACTTCATTTGACAGATAGGAAGCAGAATGGCTTATATATTTATGGACTCTGTACATAGATTATTAGTATTATCCATGTTTTCTTCCTTTACGCATTCTAGTTCTTGGCTGTGTGTGGTGTTTTTGTTGGGGGGGGGGGGGGTTGTAAGCTTTCTTTGAAGCTGTTCTCTGTAACAAAGTCTCAGAACTTACAGGTAGATAGATACTGTGAGATGTAGTTCGATACATGGAGAAACATAACAGTTGGTTAGGATGTTGGCAATATTTGACTTTTTTTGTAGAATCAGGAACAAAAAAGTAAGAATGGTACTCCATGGCAGGACTTGATTTATTTGTGGGGCTGCTATAGTTGTTTTGTTAAACAGCCAGAAAAGAACCTTGTTTGCCAAGACATAATTTTCCTAAGTTAAATATGAGGTTGTTACTCTGTTCACTCTTTAAAAAGGTGACAGACTCCAGTTAACTGACAGAACCTCATCTTCCTCTTTGATTAAATGGAGATCTATTTAAACATCTTCAGGGATCCCTGGGTGGCGCAGCGGTTTGGCGCCTGCCTTTGGCCCAGGGCGCGATCTTGGAGAGCCGGGATCGAATCCCACATCGGGCTCCCGGTGCATGGAGCCTGCTTCTCCCTCTGCCTGTGTCTCTGCCTGTTTCTCTCTCTCTGTATGACTATCATAAATAAATAAAAATTAAAAAATAAATAAAAAAAAAATAAACATCTTCAGATGCAGGCAGATTCCTTATGGTGCATGTGAATCATTTAGTTTTTAGGAAAATTATTTGGCTTGGTGTACCATTACTTCTCTGATTTTGTTTTTATTTTTCTTAGATTCAGACTTCTGAACAAGTGTGATTTTAAAAAAGCAATTCTTGTCTATCTCTTTTAGTCTGTCAGTTAGTCTGGAAACCGACTGTTGAGTCAGTCGTGGCCACACGTGATACTTCACACATATTGACAGGAAATGTTCCAGGTGGCTGAATAGACCAGTGTCAAATGGCAATAGAACAAGCCTATCTTTGCTAGAAGCATATTTTTGTAGAAAGCATTTATATAGGACTGGTTGATAGTCTTCACTATACTCTCATTTAAGATTTAAGAATTAGGCAAATGAATGGTTTTATCATTGCCACTAGCCAAAGCATGTCCTTTTCTTGACTTTGCTTTGGAATATAATCTAATTGTACCAATCCAGATAGAGATCAGAAGGACTTGTTTTAAAATTAAATCTATAATTATTATATATTCTAATATTCCAAAATGACATGACTAATTTGACATTGGAGTCAAATATAGATTAGTTCAGAAGCATTCAGGTCAACAGAAAACAGGATTTTACTTCTATACTTTGGAGTCTTAGGACTTTAACAGATTTATACTGGGTGTTTTACAGTGCCCAAACTTAAGATCTGTTTACAACTCTATAATGATGAAACTGTATATTAAAAATAGCTTCCATTTTTGGTAAAATGTAGACAGATTAAAGTTCTCAAAAGTACAAGTAACTTTATTCTCCATTGTCTGAGACCAAAAAACAGGAAGAGTACTGTGAAGATAGAAAAGATAGAAACTAGTGTCTGGCATTGTGAGAAGCTGGGGTTTTGAAACCAGAGTTGTCTATTTAGCTGTTAATGATTCTGTAGACTATTTAATGTCTGTAGATACATAATATAGTAAAACACGTAAAGTAAAAAAAAAATGGAGTTATAGATTTGATGACCATAAATAGAGCTTTAGTTTAGTACAATTTATGGTAATCAATTCTCTACCACAGATATTCACGTATACTATGGCGATTTATCAGATAACTGTATGGGTGTTCAATTTGTGGGGAAAGTTTGTTTTTTCCATTATAAAATATAAGCCTTATGAAACATCGGCAATTGTATCTTTAAGTTGAATCTTTTTCCCCTTTTGTTTTGGTTCCTTTTTAAGTTGGGAGTATAACCAGAGGGTATTAATAACAGATTATGTAACATTCTAATGCAATGAAAATATTTGACTTTAGGTTCTATTGATCTTTTAGAGATTTTTATGACTAATAGAGCCACTATCTTTAAGGAGGTTATAGGTTAGGGCAACCTGGATGGCTCAGCGGTTTATCGCAGCCTTCAGCCCAGGGTGTGATCCTGGAGACCCGGGATCGATTCTCACGTCAGGCTCCCTGCATGGAGCCTGCTTCTCCCTCTGCGTGTGTCTCTGCCTCTCTCTCTCCCTCTCTCTCTCTCTCTCTCTGTGTGTGTGTGTGTGTGTCTCATGAATAAATAAAATCTTAAAAAAAAAGGTTATAGGTTAATATGGGAGAAAAGTCTTGGAAAAAGTAAAGGATATTGTGATATAATCTTTGATATTTTTTTTTATACATAATTAACAGAGTTTAAAACCTGAAGAGCTAGAGAATGGAAAGCTGTACAGTTGAGAAGAGGGCAGAGGGGCCATGAAATTGATCTGTACTATTTTGATAGTGTGTGTGTGTGGGGGGGAGGGGTATTCCCCTTCCCTCCCTACAAGAGTAAGGAGGTGGCAAATGCAAATTGTCCTTGGTAAAAAAAATTCCAGTTTGGTTAGAAGGATGGGATAGTTTTGAGGAGTTACACAAGTAAGAGAGCTCAAGAACTATATTGAAGCTGTATTGTAGGCCTTGAATCATAGCTTTAAGAGACTGCTAAGGACCTGAATATTCTGTTTATAATTAATTATTTAAATTCAGATGAAAGTATTCAGCCCAATACGTGGGAATTTCCATAAGCAAAAGCCCCTCATGTGTTTATATGGTGTTGCTTGAGGTTGGTCACTACTGTGATACTTTTTATCTATTTATAGTTCAGTTTAGGTTGAGGACACTTAAATGGAATGATCATACACAGAAAACAGTGTGGTCCATGGTGTCTTGTGAACACTGAATTCTCACCACCTTTTTTTTTTTTCCCTCCCTGTATTCCTTATGCTGTACTTTTAGTCTTCTGACTTATTCCAGAACTGGAAGCCTGTATCTCCCAAACCACTTCACCCATTTTGCCTTCTCCCCTACCCTGCTCCCCTCTGGCAATCATCAATTTGTTCTGTGTATTTATGGGTCTATTTCTGCTTTTTGTTTATTGGTTTATTTGAATTCTCACAACTTTTAATTAAGATTTCCTGCCTTCACTGCCTGGAATATAGTAGAAACTTGTTTACTTTCTTCCTTACTATCATCACCTAAAATAAATCCCTGGGGTTCTTTTCAGTGGACCTTTCTTTATGGATTCACACAAGTAGTCATTTGTTTGGTGTCTCTTCATATTGTTATTTTGGTTTACCTACCTTTGGCTTTCTTAAAGTTTTCCCAGTTTTGTTTTGGGGACCATAGAATAAAACATATTCCCTTTTGTATAGACAGGCCTAAGAAAAAGTTGCAGGCATTCTGTGGTTTAATTTCTATATGAAATATTCAAGCTTATTGCACTAATTTGTTTTAAATGTGGAGTGTAACCTGTTAAATTCCTGCTGTGACATTTATGTTTCTATTAGTTTTTCTCCATTTATGTTAGTGATTGAGTGTATATTTCTTCTCCTGAATTTTTTTTTAGTCCACTGTTACTTTTTTTTAGATGAAATTGACATATGTATAGATCTTACATGAATTTTTACAAATTATACACCTGTGTAAGTATGACCACTCAAGATACAGATACACATTGATTTTCAGTTGGATTATACTCCTTTTCCATCCCTGCCCTCATTCCCCCCCCTGCAAAAAAACCCAAAACCAAACAACAAACTAACAGAGTGTACAGGTAAATCTTATCTTAAAATTTACTGTAGAAAGGAAATCTTTGAATATTCTTATAATTTATTACCAACTTACGGTTTCTGCAGTTTGATAATTTTGTCATCTTCAACATATTTGTTTTCTTTTGCCAGAAACATGCATTCTTGGGATATCTAAGGATCCTGTGAAAAGTTAATAGTTGATGGTTCCCTTCTTAACTGTTTTTAGACATTTTAGTCCTGGGATACGCAAGAGCTCCTTTTCTTGGCTAAATTTATTCCCATCAGCTACAGGTTCACGGAACTTTCTTTACCCTGTCAATACCTACTGTTGCTTAGTTGTTTTTGTGCTCTCCCCAGTCTAAACTTTGTACTTCCCATATCCCTACCCTGTTACCTCTATCCTCTGTAATACAGTGAAAGCTAACTTGAGCTTATCACTTCAATGATTGATGTCTTAAGTCTCTTGAGGGCTGAGCCTGTCATTTTCTCCCCTGCTTCTGTGTCTTACTTGCCCTAAAGCACTCCTGAAGTTCATTTCTGCCTTAGGGCCTTTGCATGCACTCTTCTTGGCTGTGTAGCTACTGTACAGATTGCTTTTCTTAGAGAACAATGACCTGGATGCCCTCATGCTGTCTCATCCTAAATATCACCCCTCACTGGGAAGAAGGATCCTCTAACATTTCTTCGTTGCACTTAACACTGTATGAAATTTTCATGTGTGTCTCCCACAATAAAATATAATCTTCGCATGTGCATGCATCTTAATGGTTTTACCTTTCTCTTCTTACCTGCTGGTGTAGTTGGTAGAGCATGTGACTCTTGATCTTGGGGTCGTGAGTTCAAGCCCCAAGTTGAGCATAGAGCTTGCTTTCTTTCTTTCTTCTTCTTTCTTCAAGATTTTATTTATTTGTTCATAAGAGACACAGAGAGAGAGGCAGAGACTTAGGCAGACGGAGAAGCAGGCTCCCTCCAGGGAGCCCGATGCGGAACTTGACCCAGGACCCTGGGATCACGCCCTGAGCTGAAAGGCAGAGGCCCAACTGCTGAGCCACCCAGGCATCCCAGCATAGAGCTTTCTTGAAAATAGTATACACTCTGTATTTGAGTGTCCTTCCTCAAGTAAATACATGAAAATGGAATTCTGCAAGTTTGTTTCTGTATTTAGAGTTAACTCTATAACACTGTTACTGTGGGAGGCTTTTGAAAGGAACTGTTCCTTGTATAGCAGCCTGGTTAGCCTGAGGCAGCAATTTAAATAAGCTGATTGAACAGGTTTAAAGAGACAATGTTCTAGTGTGGCCTGATCTTTTACAGAAGAAAGAATATGTTTATTTAAGATTCATAGTTTTTATCCATCATGAAAAAATACTCTGCTTACATATATAAAGTTTTTTTTACACATCTTACCCCATATCTGTTGTACCTATTTGTACATTATTTAAACAACCTAATCACTAAAAGTGAAGCGCTGGGTTGTGCCTTCTGACATTCCACTAGAATGCCTGAGTCCCTTGTATATCTCCTGATTGGGAAATGAATGAACTCAAATTTTTCCAGAACCAAGGGCACCTGGCTGGCTTGGTCAGTAGAGAGCATGCGACTCTTGATCTTGGGGTCCTGAATTGAACTCCCATAGGAGTATAGAGCTTCCAAAAAAATAAATTTTTTTTTTCCAGAGTCAACACATTTCTCAACATGGTGAATTACTTCTTTCATACTAATGTTCATAGCTTTTTAAAAAAGGGAATTGTATTCTTGCCGAAAGTTATTTTTTGGGAGCTTAATGTTATTATTCATATTAACATAGTATGCCTAGGCGCTCATGTTTATTATTCTATTTTTAAATATTTTATGTATTCATGAGAGACACAGAGAGAGAGGCAGAGACAGAGGCTGAGGGAGAAGCAGGCTCCCTGCAGGGAGCCTGATGTGGAACTTGATCCTGGGACCATGCCCTGAGCCAAAAGCAGGTGATCCAACCACTGAGCCACCCAGTTGCCCCATCATATTTATTATTTTAAAAACTTTTATTTATTTTTTATTTGTTAGAGGAGGAGGGGGAGAGGGAGAAAGAGAATCTTAAGCAGGCTCCACACCCAGTGAAGAGCCTGATGCTGAGCTTGATCTCACAACCTTGAGATCATGACCTGAGCTGAAATCAAGAGTTAGACACTTAACCTGAGCCACCCAAACACTCCTATTTAAAAACTTTTAAAAAGCTCTTTGTGTTTATTTATTAGAAATGTGTGCTTGAGCAGGGGGAGGGGCAGAGGGAGAGAGAATCCTGAAATAGGCTCCCCTCTGAGTGTGGAGCCCAGTGGGGACTTGATCCCAGGACCCCGAGATCATGACCTGAGCCAAAATCAAGAGCTGGCTGCTCAACCGACTGAGCCACCCAGGTACCCCTAAAAGCTTTTTGTGTTTATTTTTTAAAATCTTTTTTTTTAGATGGGTTTCTGATATCAGGATAAATTTTGTTTTGTTTTGTTTTTTAATGTGGAGTTCCTAAGTTATGTTATTTGTATATAAGAAGAGGCACTACTTTTTTCTTCTTTTTAGCATCTTTTAAGATTTTATTCATTTATTTAGAGAGAATGTGCACACACACAGTGGGAAGGAGCAGAGGAAGAGGGAGAGAATCTCAAGTGGACTCCACTTAGTGCAGAGCCCTCATGACCCTGAGATCATGACCCAAGCTGAAATCAAGAGTCCCATGCTTAACCAGCTGAGCCACTTAGGTGCCCCTCTTTTTAGCATCTTAGAGAATCTCAGCAGTGTTCTTATTGTCCACAAAAAAATTTTTAATGGTCTAAGATAATTGAATACTCATGTATTTGTCTGCAGGTTTTTATTTTTATCTTTTTGTCTGCAGTTTTTTGTTTTTGTCTGTTTTTATCTTTTTGTCTGCAGTTTTTTTTTGTTTTGTTTTGTTTTTTTTTTCTTTTGTCTGCGGGTTTTTAAAAGATGTTGTTTAACTTAGTTTTTATTAGATCTTTATTTTTGGTGTCTTCCAAAATACTTAATACCTTTTCTGTTGAATAGGGAGAAGGCTCCACTAATAAGTCTGTATTGGGCTATATACTGACAGATACTTGTTTTTCCCTCATATATGACAGCATTGACAACATTGTTTTTTTTTTTTTTTAACTAAAGCTCTTTGAATTTAATTTTTCCCTTTTATTTGAATTTGTTCATTGGAAATTTGTTTTTACTATCTCCTCTTTAGCATTTTAATCTTCTGATTTTATTTTTTATGTATTTTTAATTAAGCAGGCCCCATGCCCAATGTGGGGCTTTGACCTTATGACCTCTAGATCAGGGTTTGCGTGCTCTGTGGACTAAATCAGCCAGGTGCCCTTAATCTGATTTTAAAAGATAGGTGTGTGTTTGTGTGTGTGTGTTTGAAATTTTAACTTTCATCTTGGAATATTTAGTTCCTTGAAGCAGCCCATGACAACTCTTGGTGTTCAGACTCTTGAGGGTGTCCCTTGTTTTATATTCCTGATAATATGAACCCTGGAATTCCTTGTCTGAAGTGTAGTGCTGCATTTTCAGACTTCGTTTTGATTCTAACACTGGACATTCAGATTCATCGCCCTATTGCCAGATATTATGTTGGCTTCTTGAGATTTGCCAGAATTCAGACAGAAAAACCTATTAATAGGAAATGTGTCAAATTTTTGTCATCTGTAGAATATGACTCTGATTAGGTTAGATTCTGGTTTAAAAATCCCAAAGGTGATCACCAGTATCACATAGTGTAGTACAGTTGAATTAATATATATTTACTTGAAAAGAAAACACATCCTGGATTTTCTTTCCAAAAAAGATTTTTCTTGGCCTATCCTTATATTCTTTGGGTAAATGTGAAGAAAAATGAAAATGTGGCAGGTTTCCCAACAGCAGGACTATGAAACTTGAGATTTAGTGTTTGGTCTTTAGTCAGGTTTAAGGAATCTACCTTGGGTCACCTGGCTAGCTCAGTTTTAGAGCATGTGACTCTTGATCTCATGGTTGAGTTTGAGCCACATGTTGGGGGTAGAGTTTAAAAAAAAAAAAAAGGAATTTACCTTAAGATACTGTATTGTTTTTGAAGGACTTGAATTAGAATGCTGACCATTAAAAATGATTAATTCTGTCATAATTTTAAATATTGATAGTGTTTTAGTGTGTAGCATCTTATTCCTTTTTTTGAAAACACTGAAATGAAGGGGCATTTGGGTGACTCTTATTTCCGTTCAGGTTGTGATATCAGGGTCGTGGGATCCAGCCTCAGTCATACTCTGTACTCAAGACAGAGTCTGCTTGGGATTCTCTCTCTCTCTCTCTCTCTCTCTCTCTCTGTCACTGTCACTCTCTGTCCCTCCCCCTGCATGTGTGCATGTTCTCTCTTACTCTCTCAAAAAAATAAAAATCTTTAAAAATAAATACTGAAATTAAAATTGAAGTTGCATTTCATAAAGGTTGTATGTGTTGGGAGTAATCAAATGGCTGACTATAAAAGTTTTGTAAAAGAAGCCTTTCTTTAAGTGGCCTATCTTGTATAGTTACTGTAATATTAGTATTCTCTATGTTTTTACTTTTATTAGGATATAATACTTACATTAGTAGTGCTGTTCTACCCACACTTAGTTCATTTAAAAATCCACTTGCTGTCTTAATATAATTGCATTGGAGAAGTTAGAAATAGAACCAGTGTGTTTTATGTTCCTCTCTCAGGTGTGTTTATTTTTAAGAACATGTGCATTTTTAGTATTGATCCTTGACAGATATTTATCTTAGGAGAGGCTAGTGTCGTGAAAATAACAGTGGACTAAAAAATGGGAAGACAAAGGTCCTTTGTATTGGCACTACCCAGCTGTTCCTCTGAGGAGGTAATTCTTGCCTTCCCTAAGATGTAGGGTTATGAGGGTTTAAGTTTGGAAAATTACTTTGAAAATTATTTAAGTGCTACACAAATGCTATTTATATGTTGCCATGTCTGAATCAAATTTTAAAGATCCTGCCCCTTTTATCTCTTCCTCAAAAAGTTTTAAAGTTTACTACATTCATGCTCAGAGACTAGTTCACATTCCATTTTTTAAACTTACTGTATATTTTTTAAAAATTTAATTTACTTCTATTTACATTCAGTTAATTAACATATAGTGAATTATTAGTTTCAGAGGTAGAGTTCAGTGATTCATCAGTTCATTTTTTTCTTGTAGTACTTGTGTGGTCATATATGTGTGTATTAATTCCAAAAATTTGATAAAGACTGTTTTTCATGGGGTGCCTGGGTGGCTCAGTTGGTTAAGCGCCTGCCCTCAGTTCAGGTTATGATCCCAGAGTCCTGGGATTGAGCCCTGCATTGAGCTCCCTGCTCAGCAAGGAATCTGCTTCTATCCCTACCCATCCCTTCTGCTTGTGAGCTCTCTCTTCTCTGTGGTCTCTCTCAAATAAATAAATAAGATCTTAAAAAAAAAAGTATATCTGAGGGTATATTGATTGGAGCATATACAATTGTTAAATTTCTATTAGGTGTGGCAGGTTATTTGAAAATATTATTTATATGAAGTATTGTGATAAATAAATGATACTATTTATTGGGATGCCTGGGTGGCTCAGTGGTTTGGCGCCTGCCTTTGGCCCAGGGTGTGATCCTAGAGTCCTGGGATCA
Source organism: Vulpes vulpes (assembly GCF_048418805.1). Lineage (NCBI taxonomy): Eukaryota > Metazoa > Chordata > Mammalia > Carnivora > Canidae > Vulpes > Vulpes vulpes. The sequence continues at coordinate 101,135,608 of NC_132782.1, forward strand.
AGTTCCGCATCGGGCTGCCTGCATGGAGCCTACTTCTCCCTCTGCCTGTGTCTCTGCCTCTCTCTCTCTCTGTGTGTCTCTCATGAATAAGTAAATAAAATCTTTAAAAAAATAAAGCAAAATATACTATTTATTTTAAAAAATTTGTGGATATGCCATTAATTGATCTCAATATAACAGTGGTTCTCTTTCTACATTTTTTAGTGTGCTTCCATTATGTAAGCCTGCTTCAGGTTGGGTAATGAGGAATTTGACTGTAAATCTGCATGATTCTATCTGCATGATTTTTTTCTATCTTACTATTCACACTTAAAGGACTTCATACCACTTGAAATTGTGAGCCAGGAAAAAAAAAATCTAATCTTTGAGACTACTAACTATTGGAGGGCAGGTGCCAGAATTAAATGGAGAAGATATGGATTAAAAAGAAGTTTGTTACCTTTGTTAACTTTTATTATACAGTTGAAATTTAAAGAACTGATTCTTTAGGAACACTGGTTGAATGCTGCATTGCTCCCTTTCTTCCCACCATCTGGTATTAATGTTTTAAAGCGAGTAGGGAGGATGAATCATAGAATCGTGGAAAGGATATACTCTGCCGGTGTAATAGTTTGAAGTACTTTAAAAAAAATGTATCTTCAAAACAAGGATAGGAATCATTGAAATTTTATCATTGTGTGCATGTGTACAGTATTGAGCTATCATGAGATTTTGGTTCTATTTTAAATTATTGCACTATAAATTTACTCAAAATGAGTAAATACTGTCTCTTAAGGAACTTATCTAGAAACGTTGATCTTTTTTGTTGTAAAAGGGAATTATGAAAGTTTCTGTTTTTAAACCACTTAAGTCAATCTGATTAAAGTGTGTTTAGTATAAAATCTGAGAAGAAAAGGATACAGTTTGCATAGACCTTATGGGTGTAAAGTGGCTTAAGTGATGATTTTGTACTGTTTCATAACTTTCTTAAACTTAAGACTAAATGCCTTTTTTCCTCTTAATTTTTTTTTTTTAAGTAATTCCCTACACCCAGTGTGGGGCTTGAACTCATAACCCAGAGATCAAAAATTGCATACTCCACCAGCTAAGCAAGCCAGGTGCCCCAAGGCTAAGTACTTTTAAATACCTCAACATATTTCTTGCTGCCTTTGAGCACAGTGGGAGCAGTGTTTCCCAGTTGATTTCCATTTGCTACTATGTTTCAGTAACTACCAAAACTGTCTTCCTTAATGAATTTTCCTATGGTTAGAAGAAGAGTGTGGTTATTTTGAAAAGTATCTTCCTTTCCCAGCTAACTGAATTAGGAGGCCATATCTTTTCAGATTTTTCTATGAGACCTTTCTATTTATTTATATTTTAAGTAATAGGAAGTGGTTATTTCAAGATCACCCCTAAAGCAGAGGTCCCAGTGATTAAGTAGTAGGGTTTACTATAAATATTTACGTCTGATTACAGGTAGGATGTTTCATTACCATTATACCCCAGGAGACATAAGGAACTAGGTCTTATAGGTGTTATGGGGGATTAGAGTCCATTTAACAGTCCACCTGTTGGGACATCTGGGTGGTTCAGCAGTTGAGCATCTGCCTTTGGCTCAGGGTGTGATCCCGGATATGGGATCACCTCCCACATTGAGCTCCTCACATGGAGCCTGCTTCTCCCTCTGCCTATGTCTCTGCCCCTCTCTCTGTCTCTCATGAATAAATCAATAAAATCTTTTTTTTTTTTTTTTAAAGATTTTATTGATTTATTCATGATAGTCAGAGAGAGAGAGAGAGAGAGAGAGAGAGGCAGAGACACAGGCAGAGGGAGAAGCAGGCTCCATGCACCGGGAGCCTGACGTGGGATTCGATCCCGGGTCTCCAGGATCGCGCCCTGGGCCAAAGGCAGGCGCCAAACCGCTGCGCCACCCAGGGATCCCAAATCAATAAAATCTTAAAAAAAAAAAAAAAAAAAAAGTCCACCTGGTGTCTTAGTATAATGTTATAAAGTTAGAACCAAGATTTTTTTTAGATTATTCTCTAAGGTTTATTTATTTATTCAGTAAAGATTTTATTTTATTTATTTATTTTTTAAAGATTTTGTTTATTTATGAGACACACACACACACACACGCACACAGAGAGAGATAGAGAGAGAGAGAGAGAGAGAGGGGCAGAGACACAGGCAGAGGGAGAAGCAGGCTGCAGGGAGCCTGATGTGGGACTCGATCCCTGGTCTCCAGGATCAGGCCCTGGGCTGAGGCGGCGCTAAACCACTGCACCACCGGGGCTGCCCAGGTTTATTTATTTTTTAAGAGGGTTGGGTAGGGGTCACATGTATAATTTGAGAATGCACTAAAGATATTTGTTAGTTTTTTTCCTCCTTTTAAGAATCACTAGCGTGGAATACGTAATTCAGAAAGAGTCTTCCATATTTGTCATCATATTTAAGGCTGTTACGTGTTAAGGAGTGCAGGGTAGAATATTGCTCTTTTGATACCCTAAGATCATGACTGCCCAAGATTCGTAGGGTGTATCATACCATTGTGGGAATAGTGCCTAACTTGATAATAGTTTTCTTTAAAAGTACTTATTTCTAAATTGCGTAATATTTGTTTTTTTCTTAATGTGTTACAAGTGATTTTTGGCAACCACATCGTTTTTCTTGACCAGTGTCAACCTATAAAAAAAAAAATTGTAATGATATTTCCCTGTGACACAGTACATTTATTTTTGAAAGCAACTATAGTGTGTTTTAGGATTATTTTTATTTATTTGAAGATTTTACTTATTCATTCATGAGAGATAGAGACACAGGCAGAGGGAGAAGCAGGCTCCCTGTGGGGACCCCAATGGAAACTTGATCCCAGGACCCTGGGGTCATGCCCTGGGCTGAAGGCGGTGCTAAAGGCGGTGCTAAACCACTGAGCCACCTGGGCTGCCCCCTGTTTTAGGATTATTTTTAAAGGGAAGATTTAAGGGGCTCCTGGGTGGCTCAGTCGGTTAAACATCTGCCTTCGGCTCAGGTCATGATCTCAGGGTACTGGGATTGAGCCCCACGTCTGGGACTTCTCATTTTCCCTCTCTTCCCTGTTCATGAGTATGCATGCTCGCTCTTGCTCTCTTTCTCTCTCTCTGCCTGAAATAAATGTTTAAAAAAAATAGAAGATCTAAAATATGTAATTGTTGGAGAATTTCAACAAGCCTGTCAGTCCTTTGGGGATATGCTTGGGTCTACTAGCATAGAACTTTATCTGAATAACTCTACAGTCAGTATTTGCCTGTTTTCAGGACTTTTAAAAGATGGTTACATACATTTTTATACTGATAAAACACTCTGCCTTTTTCCTCGATGATAAAATCCCAGTCTGGTTTCAAGACTCCTCCTTTTGGGATTTCTGTAGTTTTTAGGTGTTCATGATTTTTCGCTAACTAACCTTCTCTGTCTTAACAGGCCATGTTTGGCATTTAACTGGAGAGCCTTGAGGGTTGAGGGTGAGGGGTGGGCAGGTTTCTCTGTAGATTTTCAGTCTTTGTCCTTCCTGTGCTGGGGAGGTCATGGAGTAAGAGATTTCCTTCCAGTCTTGGCAGTTTCCCAGGCTGAATGGGATGTTTCTAAAGTACTTCCAGGACTTGCTGACAAAAGAGGAAGATAAGCAATACAAATGGGAGCTGAAGCAGGGTTTCTTTTTAAGGCAGTCAGCTAGCTTGGGTTAAAAATAAAGGCCAGGAGAAAGTGAGTCAAATTAACATGGTGCCTTAGATTCATGAGCCTTTAGTGAACTGTTTAGCATAACCCAATTATTTCTGTTAAATACTGAACCTGAATTCACATTTGTGTTGGAGATTAAAAGTATACCAGGTTTTATAACTGCAAATATTCTTAGCACCAGGTAAGATAAGAATTTATGCTAGATAATGTACAGAACCTTGGAATACTTTAATTAGCAGTGGATTTTCTCATGTCTCTGTCTCAGCCAGTGATTTTCTGATTTTATCAGAGTTAGTGGTTTTGAATCTTTCTAAAAATTTTTTGTACTATCTCAGTGGTCAGTTATTAAGAATTTAGCCACAATTTTGAAAGGTATCAAAATGGGTAGGCAATAAAATATTAAGAATTTATAGTTTTTTTCTTTCTTAGTAAAATGTTACAGGGACTATTTTAGATGTTTCTCAGGCATTGATAGAGTGAATTGCTATTTTGCTAGATATTTAGAATTTGTTACTGTTAATGTCAGTAATAGTTATTTTTTACTGATATGAGAGCTGTTTTGTTTCTGTACCTTGGCTAGGTAAATCCTTTCTGAGCTTTAAGTTCCAGTTCTTAGGTGTGATTAATCAATTCAGACACTAACGGTCTTTGGTTTCATTGTGCACAGTGAACTGAAAGCTGGTGCCACATGTTGCCTTTCTATTTAGAATAGTTAAATATAGTAAACAATATAAGACCTAAAATACTGAAGTATTAATTAGTAAAAACAAATCAAGTCTTTTATCTATTATACCTTTACTGTAAAGATGTTTCTTTAAAGTCAGATTTATTGAGGTTTCATTTACATGGTATATAGTTCCTTGAGTTTTGACAAATGCATGTAATGTTGTAAACATGACGACTTCAGCAAGCTATAGAATAGTTCAATCATCCCAAAACGTTTCCTTGTGCCCCTTTGTAGTCATCTTCTACTCTCAGCCCTTGATAACCTCTGGTCTTTTTTTCCTTATAATTTGATCTTTTCAAGAATGCTATAGATTTTTTTCTTTAAATATATATATTTTTATTAAGTATTCTCTACACCCAACATGGGGTTCAAATTCACAACCCCAAGATCAGGAGTTGCACATTCCATAATTGAGCTACCCAGGTGCCTCAAGAATGTCCTAAATTAAAAAAAAATTGTGGTAAAATGCACATAAAGTTTATCATTTTACAATTCAGTGTACCAAGTACAGTTGACCCTTAAACAATGTAGAGGTTGAGATGCTGACATCCCCCCTTCCTTCCCCACCTCCCCCCCGTTGATAACTTTTGACTTCCCTGAAACTTAACTACTAACAGCCAGCTGTTAAATGGAAGCCTTACGATAGTTAACACGTATTTGTGTGTTATATGTGTTATTTACTATATTCTTACAATAAGCTAGAGAAGAGAAAAATGTTAAAATTATAAGGAAGAGAAAGTATGTTTACATTACTGTACTGTGTGTCCTCATATAAGTGGACTAGTGCAGTTCAAATCTGTGTTGTTCAAGAGTCAACTGTAAATTCATGATGTTGCACAACCTCACCACTATCTAGTTCCAGAACTTTTCATCACCCCAAACAGAAACCAAGTACCCTTTACGTAGTCCCTTATTGTTCTCCCCTCCTCTCAGCCCCTGGCAACCATAAATCTACTTTCTCTATGGATTTGCCTATTCTGTATATTTTATATAAATGGAATCATATAATATGTAGCCTTTTGTTTCTGGCCTCTTTCACTTAGCATAAAGTTTCAAGGTTCATCCATGTATGGCAGGTATCAGTACTCATTCCTTTTTATGGAATCTTAATTTGGAATTTATAATCTTTCATTGTATGGATATATACCACATTTGGTTTATCCATTCATTCTTTGGACATTTGGGTTTCCACCCTTACTTTATTGTGAATAGTGTCGTGAACATTCACAAATTTTTGTGAGCAGACCTGCTATCGGCTCTTTTGGGCATATACCTGGTGGATTTGCTGGGTCAAATGGTAATTTTTGTTCGTTTGACTTGAATTGCCAAATTTTTCTTTTCTTTTTAAATATTTTATTTATTTATTTGAGAGAGAGAGCACGAGCACGAGTGGTGGTGGTGGTGGTGGTGGGGAAACAGGCTCCCTAGCCAGCAGTGAGCACAATGTGGGACTCTATCCCAGGACTCTGGGATCATGACCTGAGCTGAAGGCGGACGCTTAACTGACTGAACCACTCAGGTGCTTCTTGCCAAATTCTTCTCAAGTGTTTGTACCATTTTACATTCCCATCAGTTATTGAGGGTTCCATTTTCTCAGTATATTTGCAACACTTTTTTTTTTTTTTAATTATGACTATCTAAGTGGGTGTGATTTCTCATTGTGGTTTTGATTTACATTTTCTTGGTCATAATTATGTTGAGCAGTTTTTTATGTGCTCATTGGCCATTTGTAGATCTTTGGAGAAATATTGCTGTTCAAATATTTAAGCCCTTTTAAAAATTGGATTGTGTATCTTTTTGTTGAATTATAAAAAAATTATAAATTCAGAATTTAAGTGTATTGTTGAGGCAGCCCTTTCTAATTTTGGTGGCTTTTCTGTGTTCATAAAAGTTACTTTTTTTAAAAAAGATCTTACTTATTTGTTTGAGAAAGAGAGTAAGAGACAGACTTCCTGCTGAGCAGGGAGCCTGATAGCCTGGCTTCATTCCAGGACCCCAAGGTCATGACCTGAGCCAAAGGCAGATGCTTAACCAATTGAGCTACCCAGGTGCCCCATAAAAGTTACTCCTAAGATCATATGCATAGGTCAAATTTTAGTTATTGAAGTTTAACTTAGAAGACTAATTTTTTACTTATTTTAAATAATTGTAATAGAGTTTGAACGAAGATCATCATCTAATCTGTCTGTATCCCTCCCCTCTCTATGCTGGAATCACTATGCTGTTCTCTTCCCTATGAAAGTTGTGTGGTGTAAGATCGTATCCTCTCCTAACATCTCAAACAAGTGGGGAAATTGAAGCTAGTATATAACTACTAAGTGCAAACTAGTTTGGTACACATTTTGAGAGTTTGAGGAAGGAGCTGAGTAATGGGAGTTTTTTTTTTTTTTTTCCCCTGAAATCAGAGAGCATTTTACACTCCTAGTTGAAACTTCTGACTTTACACTTCTTTTAGATTATAAATTCTTAACAAGATTGGAACCATCTTAGTTCACCTTTTGGAGACATTAGTTCTTAGTTAATGCTTTTGTAGTAAATGATCAATAAAATATTGATTTGAATAGAATGCTTAGGAAGTGTGTGTTGAAGAAAAGTTAGTGTTGATTTTGGTGAGGAAACTGTATTCCACAGTTGAGAGAAAGGCCTCAGTTAGGAGAATGGGCGATCAGTTAGTCAACAGGTAACTTATATGCCATCTAGGCAATGGGAGTGTGTGATAGGCAACATTGGTAGTCCCCTGCCCTTTTGGTATTTACAGTCTTGTGGCAGAAAACAGTTAAATAAGCTTTTCAAATGGTAAGAGCTGGGATGCCTGGGTGGCTTAGTGGTTGAGCATCTGCTTTTGCTCAGAGCATGATCCTGGAGTTCTGGAATCGAGTCCCACATCGGGCTTCCTGCACGGAGCCTGCTTCTCCCTCTGCCTGTGTCTCTGCCTCTCTATCTCTCTGTGTCTCTCATGAATAAATATATAAAATCTTTAAAAAAAATGATGTAAGAGCTAAAGAAACTATTATGTTCTCTGGTAGCACATATATAGCAGGGACTATTGGCCTGACTCAGGGGAGTCAGAAAATTTTCAAAGGAAAGCTGAAGCTTGGAGGATAAAGAGAAATTAGCTAGGTTCAGCAAGGTTTGAGGACAAAGCCATTCCAGGCAGACTGGCTGAGCAAGATGATTCTTCCTGTGGCAATGAAAGATTAGGATGGATGGGGCATAGAGTGTAAAAGGAGTGATTGGTAGAGATTTAGCTAAAAAGGGAAGGAAGGTACATAGGATGCTAAGGGCAGTGAGAGGATATCAGATTTGTGTTTTATGACACTAATGTTGCATGTGGAGGAGAGATGGGATAGAGATGAGGATTAGAAGTGGAAACATACTGCCTGACTGTTCAAATAGTGCCGTTTATTAGAAAGTAGTGGTTAGATGATGGCATCATTTATTAAAATGGGAATTCCAGGAGGAGAGGAGCCAATTGTTATGTTTGAGGCATTAGAATATTGGGATTGTTTAATTTTATACAGTTGGGTACATAGGTATAGACTTCAGAGTAGATATCAATGATGGAGGGCCAGACTTAGGAGTTGATGCCATGCAGGTGGCAAATATTGCCATTGGCATGGATTGAGTGGGAGAGTACAAAGTGAGATGTATAGAGGGCCTAGGGTCAGGCTTTGGGAAACTTCAAGATTTTGGAGTTTGGTAGAGGAGGCTGAGCAAGCCCTCAAAGGTTCCTAAGAAAGTAGAACCAGGTAGGAAGAAATACAGAGTTTAACATCCCATAAGCCAAAGGAAGAGAAGAATCTGGTTACTTTGACTTCTCAGGATCTCAGGATCTCAGCACAGAGGATTATTGTGAGAATTTTATTTCTTTTTTCTTTTTTCTTTTTTTAAAGATTTTATTTATCTATTCATGAGAGACACAGAGTGACAGGCAGAGACATAGGCAGAGGGAGAAGCAGGCTCCCGGGCAAGGAGCCCGATGAGGAACTTGATCCTGAATCTCGGGATCACACCCTGAGCCAAAGGCAGACACCCGGCTGCTGAGCCACCCAGGCGTCCCTGTGAGAATTTTAAAAGGAGGTTTTCATTCAGCCTCCTCATTCCTCTGCAAGGTACCTTTGTGCAAGGCACAATGTGCTTAACTCTATGTAGCCCTGTGAAAGCTGCTGAGAAGATGAGTAAGATAAAGCCTAAAATATGTCTTGAGTTTAGCAACCTGGAGCTACATAATTGGTTTTGCGGAAAGTAATGGGGCAGAAGTTTTATCAGTGTGGATTGAGGAGCTAGTAGAGGTGAAGAAACAGGGTGGGGAGTAGGGGACAACTCTTTGTTTGCAGAGAGCGAAGGCAGATTGTTTGGTGGAGGGTCATGCGGGATTGATGGAGTTTTTCTCTTTGTTTTCTAATATTTTTTAAAATAATGTTTTTGTATTTTTATTTTTTAAGATTTTATTTATTTATTCGTGAGAGACAGAGAGAGAGAGGCAGAGACATAGGCAGAGGGAGAAGCAGGTTCCATGCAGGGAGCCCAATGTGGGATTTGATCCCAGGACTCCAGGATCATGCCTGAGCCACCCAGGCATCCCTGTTTTTGTATTTTTAAATGAGAGACATCAACATTTTACATGTGTAAAGAGAAGATTCAGTTCAATGGGAAAGGAGAAAAGGATATTTGAAAGTTGAGAGAAGGTGGAAGTAGATGGAATCCCAATCAAGGCCTAGAATTGGTTGCAGACGTGTGATGGTGTTTTTTTTTTCTTGGTGAAGTAGAATGTGAAAAGGTGTGTGTGTGTGTGTAGGGGGTTTAGGAGAATATTTTGGAATCTGAAAGAATGGGGCAGGTTTGGATAATGCTTGTAAGAGAATGGGAGATGAACATCGGAGGATTGGGGGATGTGGTGCTTATTTATGAATGATGGGTAATTGATAATAGGGTTTGTCCAAGGTTGGAGTTCAAACGGATTTGTGTGAGGAAAATACTAAAAGAGCTTAAGGGGATTGGCAAGAGTGTTACTGAAAAGATAGACCATGAACTCTAAGCTGAAAGAAGGAAGCGAAGAAGGACTTCATTTGGACTGGGAAAAAGTAGACAGTTACTGGAATTAAAGTTGCTTAAAAAAAAAACAACAACTTTAGAGTGGTATTAAGAGAGAAAGTGTCAAAAGTAAGTTATCAGTGAACATTGAGTAAGATGAACTGAAAATTATGGAATTTTAGGGACAAGTAGGCCACAAGTGGCAGCTCCGACTTCAGCAGGAACAGTTTCATTGGAGTGCTGATGGTGGAATCCAGGTTAGTGAATTGAAAGTGAGCTAAGATGAGGAAGGTAAATTTTTTCCAAGCATTTTGGCTGTGAAGAGTCTAGACAATGAGAATTAGAAGGAAAAAGGCCGTTAAAATTTTGCTTTTTTTTTTTTGAGTATGCCTTAATGTGGGGCTTGAACTCATGACCTCAAGATCTAGAGTTGCATTCTTTAGTGACTCAGTCAGCCAGGTTCCCCAAGATTTTGACTTTTGTTGTTGTTTTCCTTTAACAACAACAAAAGACTCGAGGGTTGCTAAGTGATGAGCAGTAGGAAAGCGGGAAATCCACAGCATACCTCAGAAAATAGGGGGAATGTATAGATTCAGAGGGCTGCTGTAGCTAGGACATTTACTTGTTCCATTATGTGAGGGTGATGGGAAGAAAGGTTGTGTGTGAACATGTAGATGAATCTGTGGATTTACTGGAAGGAAGTTGGCAGGCACTAGTGGAGTGCTGAAGAACTTGAAAGTTAAACAGAACTGAATGAGTTCTTGCTCTGCCTTTTACTAGATGTATAGCACTCAGTCACCATTATGGAAACTTAACACATCTGTGAGATGGTAATTTATTATCTTTAATGATCATAATAGGATTATGTTGAAGATGAGATGAAATACTAAATATATGTAAACAGCTTGGCTAAGTTGCTTACCAGATGTGGTTAGAGCTCAAAACTGTTAGCCTTTTTTTTTTCTTTTAAGATTTTATTTATTTATTCATGAGAGGCAGAGACATGGCAGAGGGAGAAGCAGACTTCATACAAGGAGCCTGATGTGGGACTCCATCCCGGGACTCCAGGATCACGCCCTGAACCCAAGGCAAGCGCTTAACCGGGCTTAACCGCTGAGCCACCCAGGCGTCCCTAAAACCGTTAGCCTTTATTATTGAGAGTGCTCTTAGAAGAATGGCTTGCATTTCTCATGAAGTAGGAATGTGTAAGCTCATGTATGAAGAGCTGGGGAAAGGAGGAAGGTGCAGAAAGTTTGCAAACTGTTTTGGTAAGGAGAGAACCCTATCTAGGGCAACACAGGCAGTATTGAAGACCCCGTTGTAGTCTGAGAAGTTCCTGGGGCGGTGTGTTGACTAGTCTTTACCACTGAGGACAATTGTGCACATGAAGCAAAGCTTAAAATCTGATGTAGTACCCTCCTAGAGTTGCTTTGTCTGTCATTTCTGATTAATTTGGTTAGAGGGTCAATAAATATTGTTTGAGATTCCTTGGAAAGAAAACTATACTGAAGTCACATCTTTACTGTGTTTCCTAAAGATGTTATTAAAAAACAAAATTCACAATCTTTAAAATCTTGGTTTAGAGCATATTCAGTGATTATAAATGCAGATGCAGGGTTACAGGGAGCATGATCCATAAGACCAACCTTACTTGATACCACTTGCAAGTACAGGGGTCCCCAAGGCTACTCTTAGGTTGCATAAGTCACCAGAAGGTCTTACTGACCTCAATGAAGGCTGTTCTACTTGTGGTTACAGTTTATTACAGCTAAAAGATGCAGATTAAAATCAGCTACTGATAAAGGCCCATACAGCAGAGTCCAGGAAAATTTTGAATGTGGAGCTTCCAATTGTAGTTTCCTATTGAAGTCATGAACACAGTATTACTCTTGTAGTGTTGATGTGTGACAGACAGTATGCATGGAATATTACCAACCGTGGAAGCTCATCCTAGCATTGGTGTCTAGAGTTTTTTATTGGGACTCCATGATCGACTGCCCACATGCATAAACTTAATTTCCAGCCCTTCTGGAGGTTGAGCTGGTTCTTGTGACTTAAAGCCCTCTCACCCTCATAAATCACATTGTTTTACTTTCTGGCGTGGCTCAAAGCCCCCAGGTGAACAAGGACACTTTTATTAGGCATGACATTCCAAGACTTTAGAGATTACTTGCCAGAAGCTGAGGGTAAAGGCCAGACCTCCTTTGGTCATCGTAAAATTATTTACAATTTTGCAAAAGTAGTTAAATGTATTTTCATATTTTGAGTCTACATTGCTATATAGTTGAGTTTGATTAGTGATTGAAAATCAGTAACAAAGAACCCATAAATAATTAAGATTTGGTATTATATACACTTCATACTTGAGTAGCTAAGGAAGTTTCATCAAGAAATTATATTAACTTAAAAAAATTATATTAACTTAATATTTCAGTGTTGCAAAACTGATGTAAGCTCATAATTTTGGCATGATGGTTCAATTCTGTTTTACTAAATTTGAACTCATTGTTTTCTCTTGTGGGAAGAGTTTCAAATAATGAAGTCTGTGAGCCTCCCAAATGAATTTTTTAGCCATAGACTCATATTTTAGTGCAGAGATTCACCTTTTCTTCTATTCCTCATGAAAGCGTTATCAGAATCCAGGTGAGTAACAGGCATCATAGGGATAACCTTGAACTTATTTCTAAGATAAATCATTTTCAAGTGGTATTAACTGTCAATAATGAAAAACTCACAGCATATTCTACAACTACTTTATGACAGTGACACTATTTTTGCGCACCATTGCTTTAGAGAATAAATGCATTCCCACCTCATTGGCTTTAGTGCAAATCTCATCTCCTGGTTGATATCCATTACAAATTAGATTTCACTGTGAGAGCAAAATCCCTTAATAAGCCTAGTTAAAAACAACTTGAAGCAATATGATGCTTATTTCAGTGGCACCACTAGGTGTGGTGTTTGCATCAAGTCATTTTGGGGTGCTTTATGGAAATGCTTCCTTATAGGGAATTCCCTGACTTCATACTTCCAGAGTGGTGCTTTTTTTTTTTTTTTTTGGTTGCTTTTTAGTGCTTACAAGAACTGGATGAAACCACATGTAGCCAGGAGGTACTATCCCCTAGCACATGGTGGATTGTTGATGAGAGGTCTGAGGATTTGGGTCATTCAAATAAATGACTTCTCAGATTTATTATGTTTTCTGTATATTGAGAATAGGTAACTAAATGAGCGGTAACTATATTTGCATGTGATTTGTATATAGTTAACATTTAAATTCTCTTAGGTACTAAAAAGTTTTTTGGTTGCCACTTTAAGCCTCTCTATCTTCAAAGGCACAGAGTGGCTTTCCATCTCAATTTTTGCTTCAACATATGAACCCTAGAGGGCCATAGTACAACTAAAAGCACCTAACCCATGAATGATATTTGCTTCATGTTTGAACAACAAATGTTTTAACCCACTGTCTTCACTAATATTGTAACTACTGTCTTACAGATTGACTTGATGCAAAACATCACAAAGGCTCCATATTATACAGTATGCGATTTTTGAGGTATGAGCTTTAGAAACTTACCTCTCATGTGGCATGTACATCAGGCTTTAACTTCACTCTAATCATTTGCGGGAAATTTATGCATTTCTTATTTTTCTCTCTCTCTCCATAATATTTTTAGAGTATTAAAGGGGTTGTGGAGGTATTTTTGATCCTTGCTAGTGTGTGTGATTCTTAGTTTTAACAGATACATTTTCTCTTATCACTAAACTGAGACACTAATTCTGGCAGATGAGATAGTTTTTTCAGCCCTTATAACTGGCTTAACATTTATACCTGCCTTTTTGAGTTCAAATCTATTTTGTGCCTTTGCCTCATTTTAAGTGCTAATTTCCGTTCGTTAACAGTTTTCTGTTTATTGGACTGGGCGGTGGTGTTGGTGCTAACAACCTGATACTGACTTTTTTTTTTGAGACCTAAGCAGTCTTGATATTAAAAAATCAAGATTTCATTTAAATGTTGAACCATTTTGTGCTTTTGATTATAGTCTGTACTTCAGACTACCTATAACTTGAATTCTGGTTGGAAATGATCAGTTTGTTTTTAAAGAACTTGGTAACTAGTGAGTTTTTAGACAGCTCTGAGACAGTAGTTCTAACCCCAGTGATTTTTTTGTGATATTTCTGAAAACCCAAACTCTGAGGGGGGGGAAAAAAAACCTTGGTGTTCATAACTCATGGTATTTTAAAACCTGTATTTTTTTTTTTTTTTTAAGATTTTATTTACTCACTCATGAGAGACACAGAGAGAGAGAGACACACACAGAGACAGGCAGAGGGAGAAGCAGGCTCCATGTAGGGAGCCTGCCATGGGACTTGATTCTGGGTCTCCAGGATCAGGCCCTGGGCTGAAGGCGGTGCTAAACTGCTGAGCCACCCGGGCTGCCCCAAAACCTGTATTTCTAATAAACTGGGAACTTGTTCCCATTCTTTTTTTCCAGTTTAGTTTGAAATCAAATGCTTCATAGGTAGAAATGGATTTGTTGGTAGGAGATGCTTAATTTCTTCATTGAAGAACTTAAAATCAGCTGCTGTATATTGGGTATGAAAGCTTGTTTTGATTGTATTCCTATGCTCTTGAACTGCTTATATATTTGATAGACTGGAAATCTTGAGTTTAGTATTATGGTCTTATTAACTTTTTTAAAAAGATTTATTTATATGAGTGCACTGAGAGGAAGGGTAGAGGGAGAGGGAGTCTTAAGCAGACTCTGCCCTGAATGCAGAGCTGAAAATGAGGCTCAATCTCACGCCCTGAGATCAGGACTTGAGCTGAAACCAAGAGTCGGATGCTTAACCGAGTGTGCCATCCAGGCGCCCCAGGGTCTTAGTAACTTTGAGCATACCCTGTAAGCTAAGTATTTCTTAAGAATTTATTATCTTATTAAGTCTCACTACAACTGTACATGTGAGATAGGTATTATCCCCATTTTACGCAGAAAACAACTGAGGCTTGGAGATTAAGTATCTTGTGCAAAGTCCCACTTAATCTTTTTGGTGGTAGAGCTGGGATTTGAGCCCAGATATATATTTTTTTAACCCATATTCTCTGCTGCCTTATGTTTACTGCCTTGTCACCAGAAAAATGATACAAATACTTAATTCTTAGTAGTAGAGGTAGCATATTGATATATATAAACATAATTTAAACAGGAAATTCAAGATGTTTAAATGTTGGTAGATTTTCGTTAATCTTGTATCCATTCATTTGCTGGTGGTTTACTTATCTAGGTTGTGTTAGGTGTCCTACATAAACACAAGTTCAAAATCTCTCAGGAAAGCTCTTATTAAGCTCTCTTTTATTTTTTAGTTCCCTTTCAGAAGTTTATGGTATATTATGGTTTATTGTAGGTGCGCATTTAATGTGCTATTTTTAGAAATATGAGAAATGTCCTTACATTCATTTTAAAAAGCTCTCATGTTCTGTTTAGTGTTAATGATATTTAAATGTTTATAGATTTAGTATGCTTAGAAAAAAATTCCCGTACATTTTTTTCTTAAAATTCCATAAATTATATTTTTTCATCTATTGGAAATACTGAGTTTTATTGACAAGTGAACCTTATATGTTTGAAGGAGATATTTTATTATAGAGCCTTAGTTATTTTTGTATGCTAGGGTCATGGAATTTTACTAAGTTTCCATTTGAGAGTCTTTAGGAATAATTTAGACTTGTACCACTTAACCAAGTTTAATTGGACCTATTGTTTGCATTTTATATTAATAGTAGTTTCAGTAAGTATAGATTGGGTTGTCTGAGTTTATGCCAGATTTCATCTTTAATATTTTTGTGGGTGGGGCAAAGAAAAATGATAAATTGAAATATATACACAAACATTGAAGGCATATTTATTTATTTATGATTTTATTTATTCATGAGACACAGAGAGAGGCAGAGACATAGGCAGAGGGAGAAGCGGCTCCATGCAGAGAGCCTGATGTGGGACTCGATTCCAGAACCCCGGGATCACACCCTGAGCTGAAGGCTGATGCTTAACCACTGAGCCACCCAGGCATCCCTGAAGCCATTTTTATATAAGAGGGAGGAGCCATAAGGGTCAAGGAACAGGCTAGTTTCTGCTCTTGCCAGTGTGTTCCAGTTTCCCAAATAGTTGTGGGTTCAGAAGATGTTTTTAGTACATATCATAAAAGTGCTTTTTTTC
Organism: Vulpes vulpes; assembly: GCF_048418805.1. Lineage (NCBI taxonomy): Eukaryota > Metazoa > Chordata > Mammalia > Carnivora > Canidae > Vulpes > Vulpes vulpes. Next base: position 101,151,280 of record NC_132782.1, read on the forward strand.
AGAAGGTTGTTCCTTTCAGAATAGTACCAATAGGACAGGAGCTTTTTACTTGGTATTTTTTTATATGCTGTTGGAGTGTTGTCTTATTTCTTCATGCTTTATGTTTGATGGTTGGAAGACTAAGACTTGTGGGAAATTATGAAACTCAGCTCCTTGTTGTACTGATGAGGACACTGAATCGTAGAGTTGATCCTTAGATGAGAATAAGGACTAATTTTGCCCTGGTGCTGCACCACTTGTTTATTAGTGGCCAAGTATCAGGGATTATTCTCCACAGTACTTGACTTTTAAAAAGATGATGGAAAAAAAATTAAAAAATAAAAATAAAAAATAATAAAAAGATGATGGACTGCAACCTTCAATCAGCATTATTGGATTCTTGATATTTTATTTTTCTCAATTTTTATAATTTTAATTGATAGTCTCTACAGTGAAGGAATCTTCAATGAAGTCTCCAGTACATTAAAATAATCTTACTTTCCAGCTAAGTGTTTTTATAACCTATCAAGCTTGCTTTCAAATATTCTGTAATTTACTTTCCCACCAAATAATCAAGTTAGGAATTCAGATGAGAGAGAGAGAGAATGCCACATTGCCCCTGCCTCATATGTTACCAGTGCTTTTCATTTTTATGACTGGGAAGACTGTAATTTTTCCACTGATTAACTACTCCTTTGAGGACAACTGAGGAAGAGTGATTTCATTTTATCAAATCATGTGAAGAGAATCCTGGACCAGGGTAACCAACTGTCTTAGTTTGCCTTGGACTGAAGGGGGTTCCATGGACATGGGATTTTCATTGCTAAAATTTGTTAACTCTTTTTTTTTTTTTTTTAATTTGTTAACTCTTGAACACAGCAGGATGAGTTGGTTACTCTGATCCTGGTAGCTATCTATATTTCTGAATGAGTCTAATGAATAGAAGGGGGTGAAAGGCTGGCATTTCATTCATTGACAGTCCCTTCCCTGTTGACTTATTAGTAATTGGAGTGCTTATTTGTAGTAGTAATGATTTAAAAATTAGAGTGGTAGGAGAGGCTTGAATAAAAGATTGATGATTTGGGTTTTGCAAATATTTGTTTAAAGTTTAATTTTATACTTTTCTCTCTTTACAGAACTGATAGTGCATCAGCCGACCCAGATACTTTAAAATATTCTTCATCCAGAGATAGGGGTGGGTCATCTTCTTATGGACTGCAACCTTCAAATTCAGCTGTGGTGTCTCGGCAAAGGCACGATGATACCAGAGTCCACACTGACATACAGAATGACGAAAAGGGTATATATGCTTCCTTTGTTGTTAGAGGCATGTTTTTTTGTTTTTTTAACTACCAATCTTTCCCTTGCTTCCTCTTTCCCTTTCTTTCTCCCCTACTTCTCTCTTTCTATATGTTTAATAATATATTACATACAGTGCTGTTTTTGAAACTTCATAATAACTTTACACCCTTCATTAAAAAAAATTGTAAGTGTTCTTTTCATACATTATAATACAGTAGGCAGTTTCCATGCCACCTAAAATATCACAATATTTTATAATAATAATATATGATAATATATAATAATAATAATATAATACAGTATAATACAGTAGGCAGTTTCTATGCCACCTAAAATGTCACAAAGGCTGAGGTCTCCCGATACGGTCTCTCTAGACTTCTAAAGGTTTTAAATTTTTTTTTTTTTAATTTTTATTTATTTATGATAGTCACAGAGAGAGAGAGAGAGAGGCAGAGACATAGGCAGAGGGAGAAGCAGGCTCCATGCACCGGGAGCCTGATGTGGGATTCGATCCCGGGTCTCCAGGATCGCGCCCTGGGCCAAAGGCAAGCGCCAAACCACTGCGCCACCCAGGGATCCCTAGACTTCTAAAGGTTTTAAAGTGCAAAATCTGACTTAAGTTTACATTTCTCTTATTTTCCATGGATGAACAAAATTAACAAAGTGATTTCAAAACAGGCAGCACAAGGGAAGAGTAGGAAAAGCAAAGGCTGGTTGATCTGCAGATAGGTAGTAAGATCCTAAACTATCAGGAATTGACTGAGTAAAGCAAAGAGCCCTATTAAAATAATATAAATATTGCTGTTTTTAGGTGGCTACAGTGTCAATGGAGGATCTGGGGAAAATACTTATGGTCGGAAGTCGTTGGGGCAAGAGCTGAGGGTTAACAATGTGACCAGCCCTGAGTTCACCAGTATTCAGCATGGCAGTCGTGCGTTAGCCATCAAAGACATGAGGAAATCACAGGGTAAGATTGGGCAAACTGGGGACTAGTCACAGATGCCTCCACAAATACCAATATCCTCTCTTTTCCTGGACACTACATTTCTTACTGATACTTTTTTTTATATATATATAATTTTGTAGAAATTTTATTTTAATAAGTACAGATATTTTTTTTTTAATTTTTATTTATTTATTTATGATAGTCACACAGAGAGAGAGAGAGAGAGGCAAAGACACAGGCAGAGGGAGAAGCAGGCTCATGCACCGGGAGCCCGATGTGGGACTCGATCCCTGGTCTCCAGGATCGCGCCCTGGGCCAAAGGCAGGCGCTAAACCACTGCGCCACCCAGGGATCCCTCTTACTGATACTTTGCACACAAAAGAGTTTGTTCGTTTACTTTGAGTTTAAAAACATGCACATGTGATAATTGTTTGCACTCTTCCTCTCATGAACTGTTTCTTAGACTAAATTCTCACAGGAAAGCTTTTAATACTACTTTAGGCTATACTTGCTAGGGAAGTCTCTTAAAATAAGATTAGAAGACTAGATAAGATTTAAAGAAATGATTTTCCTGATCATAGTGGATAATGAACATCTAGTGTATGGTGGGCTCCTCTGTGTCAAGTCCTTGAATTCTAGGATCTATAGGGGATATGGGTATAAATGGAGTGGATGCTTTTCTAAAGTTAAATATGATGATAACCACCTTCTGTCTTATAACAGCCTCATTGTATAGGTAAAGTGCCTTGAATATCAGGTGATTAAAGATAATGATCATTGTTTTTCTAAAAGAGAAATTTATTTTGTTGGTGAAGCTAAGTATGAAATCAGGATTTCTCATTTACATACTTTGTTGGTTATACTCAGTCTTTGGACATCTAGTTTTTGATCATTTGCTTCCACAGGGGCGTGTATATTTGTCTGTGTTTTGTGTATCTTGGTGAATATCCTTATGTACATAGCTGCTTTTCTTAGCATAAAAAAATATTTCCTTTGAATAAATTTTTCAGAAGTGGACCCACTAGTTAAAGGGTATGCTGTTTCTTAAAAGTGTTTGAAGTCCTTGGCTTTGGTATGATAGAAGTTAGAAAGTGACTCCAAAGCTGATTTCGTTCAGTTCTTTCTTCTCTGAGGCTTAGAGTTCAGTAGTTTGCTAGTGGCAGAATTGTAAACAGAGCCTCGATTTCCTGGCTTGTATGTAACCTAATGATGGTTTTTGTGTCCGTCTTTACTAAAATACTCAATGGGCTAAGGATTTGAAAAAAAATCTTTTTCCTTCTCTCAGATGTTGTAATTTCTTTTATTATTAAATCTTTTCTATGCCTTAGAGAGAAATTAAACTATCAAACCCTTTAATATGGTTTGTTTTTCTTGCACATTGGTTAATCATTAAATAGCGCAGCTAAAAATTTCAAAAGAAAAATTTGGTACTTAAATGTATTTTTATTGGCAATGTCCAGCATTGTTTGAGCATTCTTGCTTGTTCTTGTCATGAAAAAATAGAGGGAAGAATAGTTCTGGTTTGCCACTTCCCTGGCGGCATCATGCCTTGCACATGGTAGATGGTAATTAGACATTTGCTGAACTGAATGTGTGATTGCAGTTCACAAAAGCTTTGTCTTAGGAAAATAATGATAATGTGAACAAGAGACTTCCCTCCACTGAATACCAAGTGAGAAACAGAAGCATATAGCCTCTTTCTGCCTGGTTTGGACTTATCCCTAACCTGTAAAAGTCTTTTACCTGTATTCATATTCTTTACCTGAATATTGAAAAGAGTTTGGCACAAATCTGAAGAAAGTAATTTCTAAGCCTTTCTTTTTTCTCTCTCAGCTGGTCCTCTGGAATGAAGTGTTTGCTTAGGTTTCTCTGTTTTGAGGCTCTGCTTTGTGCCTTGCAGTCTGCTGGAATTTGGCTTATTGTGACAAAACGTGCGATGGGACCTGCATTCAGTTGAAATTTTATTGTTTAGTGGACTGTGATTTTTGATGTACTTTAAAATATTTGGGCTCTAACGTTTCTGTTTATACTCAATGGGTAACGTGTTTATTTTCACAGAGCGATCGATGTCTTATTCTGAGGAGTCTCGACTGTCAAATCTTCTTCGGAGGATTACCCGGGAAGACGACAGAGACCGAAGACTGGCTACTGTAAAGCAGTTGAAAGAATTTATTCAGCAACCAGAAAATAAGCTGGTGAGTACAGTCTGGACATTGTGATAACTTTTGTGTTTCCATAATAAAGTAGATAATGCTATCTAGAGTGGTTTAAAAAGGGAAAAGCTTTGCTTCTTAAGAAAAATTACAAGGGTTCCTTATTCTAGGTTATTAATTTGGCTTATATTTATAATGATTGATAATTTGATGACCCTGATATGTAATTTATCTGCCATTGGTGGATCCACACTGCTGTCTTCTATAATAAAGTGCTTCTAACCTTTAATACATTTTTTATTCCGTTGTCCTCAGAAGTTTATTTTCTGTATGGCAGGGCAGACTAGGTCTTTTTTTTTTTTTTTCTTTTCTTTTTTTTTAGTTTTTATTTATTTATTTGAGAGAAAGAGTATGATTGGTGGGAGGAGCAGAGGGAGAGGGAGAAGCACACTCCCTACTGAGCAGGGAGTCCATTGGAAGGAACTCTGTGGGAGGGATCTCCATCCTGGGACTCTGGGATCATGACCTGACCCGAAGGCAGACATTTAACTGACTGAGCCACTCAGACACCTGTATGTTTTTGTTTTTTGTATGTGGAATTGGAATTGGAGAGTATGTATTTTATTCATGGGTAGATATGATCAAGGCTAAATAAATGGAAAAACTCTTGAAAGAAAAAAAGTTCAAGAGCAGTTAAAGATTGCTTTCCACTCTGAGTAATTCTCCTAATGTGAAATTAAGAACTTGATATGATGTAGAAAAAAATTAGAATGGTATGGTGAGCCAAATAATGCTTGATTCAATGCAGGTTTTCTGCCTCCCCCCTGCCCCTGCCTTGCGCTATTTTATTATGAAAAAAAATTCTTTTTTTTTTTTTTTTAAGAGATTGTATTTATTTAAGAGAGAGAGAGAGGTAGAGAGAGGATGATCAGGGAGGAGAGGGAGAAGCAGGCTTCCTGCTGAGCTGAAGGCAGATGCCTAATCCAACTGAGCCACCCAGGCACCCTGAAAATTTTCAAATCTTTTTTTTTTTTTTAATTTTCAAATCTGTAGCAAGTTGAAATTGAATATCATATGTCTGACATATAAATTCTGTCACTAACGTTTTATCGTGTTGCTTTGTCATGAATCTGTTCACCTCTTCATCAGTCTATCTCTTTTTAATGCATTTTGGAGTAAATAAAACAAGATTTTTTGAGTTTATTTTTTTCTTTGATGATCATGGCATTACATAGGAATGGATAAATTTCTTTTGGAATCTGGAAAGAAATTTGTAATACTCCTGATCTGTGCTATTTGGGGACTGGGAATAATAAGAAAAGGAAGATGTGCTGTTTGATTAGAATTTGGAAGGGAACACAAGTAAAAAGTACACAATGTTATTGAAAGTATAGGAATTTGAAGTTTTTATACATTTTTTTTTAAGGTACTAGTTAAACAATTGGATAATATCTTGGCTGCTGTACATGATGTGCTTAATGAAAGGTAAGTAATGGGTAATTTTTAAGACAAATATATTTTTAGAAATTATTTAGAAATATATAAGATAAACCCATTGGTGGCTGCATTTATGAATATCTGCTTAATGTTTCACTGGGTTCTCCTGCTGTCTTTATCTGTGTTAAAGTATTTATATGTTAATTATTCAATACAAATGGAATCCACTTGAAAGGAAATGCCTTTTTTCCCTTTTTTTTCTATTTGTCAACATGACGGAGTAATTGAGCATTGACTTGTGGAATGCCATAAACTCTTAATACAGGCATGAATGAGTGCAGTTAACTTTGTAAACTAGAGAATTTTGAAACTGCTTAGAGAATAGAGGTGAAAGGGAGCTTCCTTCTTTGGGCAACAGTGGATTCAGACCACCTGCACTACGAGGCTACTGGGGTTCTCCACAAAGGTGTGCAGTCTGTTCTTCGTGTGGGGATTCTCAAAGAATTGCAGTGTTGGAAAGCACCAAAACCTCATCTTAGCAGGTCACGGACCTTACTGCTTTTGGATGGTTTCATTTTATATAGTTAGTTATTAATATACTTAAATCAGTGCTGTTATCCTGTTAAGTTTGTTGTGCTTTAACTAGTACCATTTCCTGTTTTATAGTCCTTACCTACTGAATACTACATTGTATGTAGTTATCTGTATTGTGTTTTATCTGATCCTTTGTTGCTGCCCTTTTCTGTGAATTATTTAATGTAGCTTGAGATGGATTTTGAAGCCTAAATTTTAGTATTTCTGGGCCTTTCCTTACTGTTTGTGAATAATTGATTCTGTAAAAGAAAATCTAATGTCTAACAAAGGTACTCTTGGGCACTGCAGGATAGAGAGAGTAGAGAGCATATTTAAAGATAAAATTTCAATCTTTTATGTAGTTTGAATAGAAAATTTAAAAAATCGTTGAAGACATTCTTTTGTAAAATGTGTCATTCTTGTCATCTTTGAAAGCTTAAGCCTTTTGTGTGTTTTGTTTTGTTTGCATTGAAATAAACACAGTAGCAAATTGCTTCAGGAGTTGAGACAGGAGGGAGCTTGCTGTCTTGGCCTTCTTTGTGCTTCTCTGAGCTATGAGGCTGAGAAGATCTTCAAATGGATTTTTAGCAAATTTAGCTCATCTGCAAAAGATGAAGTTAAACTACTCTACTTATGTGCCACCTACAAAGCATTAGAGACTGTGGGAGAAAAGAAAGCCTTTTCATCTGTAATGCAGGTAAGACTGAGGGGGAAAATTGATGTATTTGGGAAGAAAATTGTCCTTAACAATTTTCCAGCAATGTTTTTGGAAGGGAACTTGGAGCAGGTAAACTTAGAATAGGGGTTATCTCCTGATAGTAAATATGATAGACATAACATTTCTCTTTCTGAGTTTGAGTTAAAGGGTACAAATTGAAAGTAGACTTAAAATAAGATTTTTCTCTTTTTGCTTTTTGAACCTTTCCTTTAAACTTGCTCAGTACTAGAATCACTTGTACATTTTAAAATAGAGACTTGGTGAGGACAGCTAGATAGGAGGGGACTTGACTTTTTTGAGGGAGATAAAAACTGAACAACACAACTCATTCTAGGCCTTTTTAGATTTGATAAAATGTCAGAAATTCTTATTCCAAATGATATAAAATAATTTTGTATAAATGAAAACCGGCCCTACTTAGCTTTATTTCACTTTTGTGTAACTGTATATATTAAAAGATCATTTTCAGTTAAAGCAGTTAAATTTTTTATTAAGCAATGTTCTTAAAAATTAGGGTTTGATATGTTTTTAGAGTGTCAAATATCTTTCATTTATATGTGCTCTTTACAATTCATGAGATGCTTTAAGTCGCTTTAAAAAACAGTTATATTCTGTTTTTGAATATAACTATTTTTATTGATTATAGAGGTTATATGAAAAATTTTGGGAACTAGTCAGAAAATTATAACTAAATATCATAACACCAAATTGGACTTATTCTGCACATAGTTTTTTATCCTGAACATTTTCAAATCCACAGGAAAACAGGTAGACCAGTACAATAAATACCCATATATCCTTTATCTAGATTTGTCATGTACTAACATTTTGCTACACTTGTTTTATTTCTACACACAAAGGCATGCATATTTTTTTTGAACCATTTGAAAATAAATTACACACGAAGTTCACCCTATAATACTTTAACATGCAACTCCTAAGAATAAGGCTATTCTCTTTTATTTATTTATTCATGAGAGTCAGAGGGAGAGAGAGAAAGAGGCAGAGACACAGGCAGAGGGAGAAGTAGGCTCCGTGCAGGGAGCCTGACCTGGGACTTGATCCCAGGTCTCCAGGATCACACCCTGAGCTGCAGGCGGTGCTAAACCAGGGCTGCCAGGCTATTCTCTTATATAACAAAAAAATTGTCATACCTAAGAAAATTAATTTTATTACATAATGCAGTCCATATTCAAACTTCAGCTCTTAAGATATCTTTTATAGCTTTTGTCTCACCTGACCCAGGATTCCGTCAAGACTCGAGTGTTGTTTGGTGCTGTGCCTATTTGATCTTTATTAATTAGAACGGTTCACACCTTTTTTGTCCCTCTTATTTGTTGTATGTTCTACTTTCTGGGTTTGTCTGATTGCTCTTTCCTGATTTTAAACCTTTTGGTCATGAATACTTCCTGAGTTCATCCTTACTGTTACATCACACCAGCCAGACACAAAACTTCAGATTGTCTTCTTGTCAGAGATAAAAGGGTTTGATCACCTGGTTAAGGTGATGACCACTAGAGTGGACTTTCCATTGTGGAGGCTTCTTTCTCTCCTTTTGTAATCTGGGCATGATACCTTGAGACCTTCTGAATATCCTGTTTTTTAGTTATATTTCACTCAGTGATTTTGGCACCCATTCATATTCTGTATCTATATAGATTATAACATTGTGCGAAATGTTAGATGCCTTTCCAGTTCTAGCATTTTTTCTGTAGTGATAGCCTCATTCTTTTATAAAGAAGAGCTTTCCTTTTTTAGGAAAAAATGGTTTCTAATAGTTGTAAAATATTCTATCCGTGACATGCTATATATTTGTTTAAAAAAATATATATCTATATATAAAGATAACATGAACTGCATGTCTGTCATTCATGTGTTGAGGTCATACTTATTTTCTCCAAATCATTCAAAATCATTCAAATTTGAAGCAAGTACTAATATCCTAAAGCATAGATTATATAAAATTTGCTATAAATTTTGAATTGGAAAGTAATTGTGGTACTTTAGGGAACAGTTTTCCAAACACATCTTAATTTTTGTTCTTGAAAGTTAATTAAGTCTATGATATTAAAGAGAGCACTTAGGAATAATGTGAACAGTCATTACTTAGGAATAATACTAAGAGACATTTAATAAGAGGAAACTATTTATTTTCAGCCTAACTTGGTGGAATGAAATGTTTTTAACTTACTTTTGAGTTAAAACTGTAGACTTTATTTTCTTTGGTATCATAATCAATTTTATTTTATTTATTTATTTTAAACATTTACTTATTCATGGGGAAGAGAGAGAGAGGCAGAAGGAGAAGCAGGCTCCATGCAGGGAACCCGACGTGGGACTTGATCCTGTGTCTCCAGGATCAGGCCCTGGGCTGAAGGCGGCGTTAAACCACTGAGCCACCTGGGCTGCCCAGATAGTCACTTAAATAATTTGAACCCAACGTACTTGTTTTCTTCCTGTTTTGTTGAATATTCATGGTTTATAACTTTTATTTTTTAGCTTGTAATGACCAGCCTACAGTCCATTCTTGAAAATGTGGATACACCAGAATTACTTTGCAAATGTGTTAAGTGCATTCTTTTGGTGGCTCGATGTTACCCTCACATTTTCAGCACTAATTTTAGGGTGAGTTCCCTGATTCTCCCTGTTCATATGATGCTGTGAAGGATTGGTTGTGTGTCTAAGGACCTTGGGGACCAGAGAGAAAACAAAGCTTCTGCTTCTTGGATTGTAATCAGTGATGCTTGAGGGTCTAGGATAGAATGGAACAATAATATTGTTTTTGTATATACCATCTGTACTTTCTGACATTAATACCTTAAGATATGTAAAAAAAAAAAATTTCCACAAGGTCATAAACAGAGATCCATTATTCTCTTCCTCTGCCCTCCCCCTTTCTAAATTTGTATAATATCAAATAGGTATAACACAGATGCTTTTTCTAGGATTTCTTAATCTGAAATGGTCCATAGGAGGAATAGCAGTTAGACCTTAAAATGATTAGCCCTTTTCTCTTGTCTCCACCCAGGATACAGTTGATATATTAGTTGGATGGCATATAGATCATACTCAGAAACCTTCACTCACACAGCAGGTGTCTGGTAAGTTACTCAGTATATGCCAGTCATTTAAATATTGTCGGAAGGAGCTCTTGTTCCTCAAAGTCCAGCTATTAATACTATTTCTTTCATAATGTGAGAGAAATAATTGCTTCACAGAAATATTTTGGTTATTATAAATGAACATTACTTGTTAGCAGAATTTGCCCTTTCAAAGAAAGATTGTATACTTTGTAGTAGGCAGGGGAGAGTAAATACAGATTGTAATGTTGCATCTGTGAGAAATTAAAAGGGCTTACCTTGAGTCATTTGTAGTGTGGCTGGTGGCAGGAGATACTACATGTAGTGGCAGTGTACTTAAATGTGGAATGAAAGATCCTGGGTATTTGTGACTCATTTTTGTGGTCATTAAAAAAACAAACAAACAAATGGATCAGTTTGAGGAAACATCTAAATAATTTTATTTTATTATTTTTGAGTTAAGTGAGTGACTAGCATGACTGATTTGGACATTTCAGCTTGTTTCAGGTGTTAGAGTTTCTCTTAGTTTAATTGGTGCAATGGACTTCTGAAAATAGGAAGGTGAGGGAGATTCTGACCCGTTTCCACTGGGGAGATTAGTGGACACCTTTCGTAGGTAGTTGGGGTTCTGTAGTAGAAAGCCAGGCTGGTGATAGATTGTGGCATTTTAGTCTAAGCCATGTGTATATTGACAATATAGATATTAAATCTGCTGAAAAATAAGGACTAAGGTAGCACGTTTTAATTTTTGGAGACTGTTTATTTTTGCAGCATTAAAAGAGACCTTGGTTAATCATGATCAGCATGTTTAACAGTTAATAGTCCTAATTTTATGAAAGAGGGCATGTCTTTAAGGGTATGCAACTTGAAAACCAGACAGCTTTAAAAACAGGGCTTCTAGATGTACTTTTAATTTGGATTTTTTGTTTTTTTCTACTTTCAAATTTTTTTATGATTCCTAGGGTGGTTGCAGAGTTTGGAGCCGTTTTGGGTAGCTGATCTTGCATTTTCTACCACTCTTCTTGGTCAGTTTCTGGAGGACATGGAAGCATATGCTGAGGTGAGTATGTAAAAAGCTAAGTTATTTCTTAAAATTTCAGTTAAGAACAAAACAAAAGTCTTAAACAGTGCTAGATTTATTTTTATTTTTTATTTAATTTTATTATTTTGAAAGATTTTATTTATTTGAGAGAGTGTGTGCGCAAGGTGGGGGTGGGGCAGAAGGAGAGCAGCTCCCTGTGAAGAGATGAGGGGCTTCATTCCAGGACCCTGGGATCATGACCTGAGTGGAAGGCAGACGGAAGGCAGATGCTTAACTGACTGAGCCACCCAAGTGCCCCTCACATTACTGCTAGATTTGTTTTAAAAGAATCAGACCACTTGACATTTAATAGAAATTACAAGACCGTTGCAATATTTAAATTTTTTAAAGATTTTTTTTTTTAAGTTACTAGCTGAATTACCAGAAAGATTGAAAGAAAATAGGCCTCATTTTGCAAAGCTTGAAATAATCCTGCTAGCTAGTAGTTTTCTGAAGACATGTTCTATAGTTCATTTTTATTTTTTAATACCACAAGAATATTCAAAGGTGAATTGAAGTTGTATAAAAGCCCTTGAAGACTTTTCTCTTACATATATTGGGGATCTTGGATCTTGCTTTGGAGGATAAGACTTAGCTTCAGCAAATTTTTGCGGCTATAGAAGCACAGTATGGCAACTTCAAGGGTGCTGCTGACGCCTCTGGTATTGGGTCTTGGCTTTTCTAGCCCACTGGTGGTCATGATTTAAATCGGCCATGTTCTGTGAGAACTTCTTTGTGGTTTTTCCCTACTCAGATCTACCATGATTCTTGATTGGTGTGCGAGGCTCCTATAATGATTGGTTGATTGATTTTTAAAGATTTTATTTATTTATTTGAGAGAAAGAGAGCCCGAGAAGAGGGGGTTGCGGGTAGGGAGAGGGGCAGAGGTAGGAGGAGAAGGAGATTCCTGGCTGAGCAGGGAGCCTGACCTGGGGCTTGATCCCAGGACTCTGGGATCATGACCTGATCTGAAGGTAAATGCTTAACTCACTGAGCCACCCAGATGCCCCTCTTAAGATGATTTAGCTTCCTCTATGGTATTTCTCGCCTTTCAGAGAAGAGTTTCTTCGTCCAGGAAGGAAGACATTGCTTCTGCATGTTTCTTTGCCTCCACACCTCTAGTGCACTTTTAAAGCTGATCTACCTTCCTGGAGCTGCCCATTCTAGTTTGTAGAAACTTTCCCCCTTGGTGTCCATTAGATGTAATTCTCTTCAGTTATTTTGGTGCTTAATTATATGTAGATGTATGTTGGTTCTAGTATCCCATTTTTTGCTAATCTTTTCCTTTGAGTATGTTTCCTTAACTAGATTTATAGGTGAGATTTTCTAATTTTTTTTTTTTAACACTTTTCCATTTGCCCTTCTTGTGCATAATATTGGTGTGGGAATCTTATTGAATTGAGTGGCTCAAAGAATACCTGGGATAAAATTTTAGCAGAAACTGATTCAGGAATGGCAAAAGTTTCTGGCTATTTTATACCTATACATAATAGCATATGTATTAGAATTTCTTTTTCTTTTTGTTTTTTTTTTTTTAAGATTTATTTTTTTATTCATGAGGGACACAGAGAGAGACAGGCAGAGACACAGGAAGAGGGAGAAGCAGGCTCCATTCAGGGAGCCTGACGTGGGACTTGATCCTGGAGACCTAGGATCATGCCCTGGGCTGAAAGCGGCGCTAAACCGCTGAGCCACCCAGGCTGCCCTATGTACTTTATTTTTCCCTAATACTTTCTGAGTTGGTATAAGAAATTATTTTCTTTTTTTTTTTAATTTTTATTTATTTATGATAGTCACAGAGAGAGAGAGGCAGAGACACAGGCGGAGGGAGAAGCAGGCTCCATGCACCGGGAGCCTGATATGGGATTCGATCCCGGGTCTCCAGGATCGCGCCCTGGGCCAAAGGCAGGCGCCAAACCGCTGTGCCACCCAGGGATCCCAAGAAATTATTTTCTTAATCTACTGAGGTTACTTTTGCCTTATTTAAGTATTGGCTTGTTAATTAGTGAAGTAAACTTTACTTTTATATTTAGATTATGTTTCCTTTTTAAATTTAATTTGATTTTATTTTTTGGTGGTAGGGGCAGAGGGGTGGGGAGAGAGAGAATCTTAAGCAGGCTCCATGCTCAGCACAGAGCCTGATGTGGGGCTTAGCCTCACAATCCTGAGGTCATGACTTGAACCAAAATTGAGAGTTGGGTGCTTAATCCACCAAACCACCCAGGTATCCTTCATGTTTCTTTTTTTCTTAGGCTAAACTTCCTTTATTTGCCAAAAATAAAGTTAGTTGACTTAAAAATTGGGAGTTTTTTATTTTGAACAATGTCCTACTTAGAGTGCTGTGATTTCACATCTAGGACCTCAGCCATGTGGCCTCTGGGGAGTCAGTGGATGAAGATGTTCCTCCTCCATCAGTGTCGTTACCAAAGCTGGCTGCACTTCTTCGGGTGTTCAGTACTGTAGTGAGGAGCATTGGGGAACGCTTCAGCCCAATTCGGGGTCCTCCAATTACTGAGGCATATGTAACAGATGTAAGTGTCTTTAAGAGTTTTAAGTATCATTCAAAAATAAAATTGTTGTGTATTATAAATGGTTCTCTTCACCTAATGAACATGTTATTAACCCTTCATTTGTTCAGTATGTATGTACGTAATGTAGCTGCTTTCTTAAATTGCCAGTAAAGTAAGGAATCCTATTATATCCTGTCCTCTTCTATCCACCCCTCTATATGAGAGAATGGCTACACTGCATTTTAAAATGGGCATAAATTTTTTTCTAATGAGATCCTTTATAGATTCATTATTTTTGTTTAATATCCTTTTAATATCTTTTGTTTTTAAAGATTTATTTATTCACAAGGGACACAAAGAGAGAGGCAGAGACATAGGTAGAGGGAGACGTCCCCACAGACAACCCCGGAATCATGCCCTGAGCTGGAGGCAGACGCTCAACTGCTAGCCACCCAGGCGTCCCTCCTTTTAAAATCTTTAAAAATAATGTTTTAATTTTTGCTTTTTAGTTATTGAGTTTAGTTTTTCAGTATGTTAAGAATTAACACGCTACAGATCAAAAATAATTTTTTCTGAGTATGACAGGATGAAACAACTTTGATAGCCTGACATCCAAGATTATAAAGATACAGGAACTTATAAATATGTAGTCATCTGAGATCAATTATAAAAAGCAGCATGATTACCACACTTCAGCAGCCCCAAACATTAGGTGCATTATATAACAGTCCTAGTGAGTGGCTCAGTGTATTAGACATGAGAAATGAAATTGTCACTGTACTGTGTTTGAATGAGAAAGGTGAAATACACATGATACAGTCATAAAATACTAAATGATTAAAATTTTACTGTTAGAAGTCTAACTTTTATTTACTTCTGTTGCACATGTTGCCAAATAAAATAGGATATTAATGATATATGTAATTTTTGGTAAGTTAATTGTGTATTTCAGCAGAAATGTCAGATCCTACACATAATTAAAACCACATCTTGATATTTTAAACCTGAAAAACATGATTTAATATCTTCATTTTATTTATTCCTTTCAAAAAGTTGGTGGTTTGATGACCTTGTCAGTGTTGAAATAAAGGCAGTAAACTCAGATGTAAAACGAACAAAAACAGTTATTTCCCAGGATAGTTGTATAAATGTATTCTTTCATGAAGGTCTTTTAGGCCTTTTTAACCTATAGGTTTAAAGCCAAATGTTGTGACTGTTGAATATTATGGAAAAATACATACTGTATCACTTTTGTTTTTTCTTAACTTTATTAGAAATTTAGTATGTTAATACTATTATAGTTTTGTGGGGTTTTGGGTTGGAAATTACATGATTTTCATAATCCCCAAATAGGTATATGTTATGAATGAGACTTAACTTTCCAAAGAGACCATCGGTACATGAACTTTTATAAGCTAAGGTGACTTGGATGTTTAATTTTAAAAGAGTAATTACCAAAAGCCCAAGTGCTTTATTGCAGAAAGATTATTCTCATGGCAGGTTATTCCCATGTTAATACTGTTAATGTTCTAAGTACTGGTGTTTTTCATGAATATAAAAATTCTGAGCTTCAGTCATTTGGTCACTTTGACGAGGGGAGGGAGGATGATAGACATTGGGTATAAGAGAAACAGAGAATGGCAAATTCCATATTCTGTCACTGTAGTACTTTAGAATTTTTTAGGCAAGATCATTTTTGTGTATTTTACTAAAGACACCCTTATTCAGCCACTGAGAGCTAGAATATTAAGAGACTGCTGACAAAGCAGGCAGTTAATTTTCAGTTGAAACTGCATTAAATAGAAACTATTTTCTTGCTCTGTGGAAGCATGTGAATTTTTTTAAAAAGCTGCTTGTTCTCCCCATTTGCAGGTTCTGTACAGAGTAATGAGATGTGTGACGGCTGCAAACCAAGTGTTTTTTTCTGAGGCTGTGTTGACAGCTGCTAATGAGTGTGTTGGTGTTTTGCTCGGCAGCTTGGATCCTAGCATGACTATACATTGTGACATGGTCATTACATATGGATTAGATCAACTGGAGAACTGCCAGACTTGCGGTACAGATTATATCATCTCAGTCTTGAATTTACTCACATTGGTATGTGAATTCTTTTATGTTGCTTTTTAATATGTTGTTTATTTAGGCCCTTAAATTTAAAATTAGTGTGGAAGAAATGAAGGCCTTTTTTTTTTTAAGAATGCATTAATTAGTCTTTTTTATATAATCTAGTTTGCTTTTGCTGTTACCTGTTTACTTTTAGTGTTTGAATTCAGTGTAGCTTTTATTCCTTTTTCTCTTTTTTTTCTTTTTTGATGAAACAATATCTTTCATATAAGACTACCTAGTATTCCTGATAAACATTACATGGGTACTTGATAGCTATTTTGAAAGACCTTGTTATGTTTTGTTTCCCATATGAAACTTGTTTTATAGTTTTTATTCCTAGCCATAAATATTCCCCTTCCTCTCCACCTTTTATTATGGACATTTTGAAGAATATTTAAAAAAAAAGAACAGAATAGTATAATGAATCTCTGTAATACTTAATACTGTTTCTATAAGGAGAAACACATGGTCCATCTGGTTTCATCTAGGCCTCTCTGATTCTCTGCCTCTTCTGGATTGTTTTAAAGCAAATTATAGGTGATAGTCTGCCGAACATTTCTGCCAAAGTTATGGCAGAATGTAACTTTCTTTACCAACGTAAAAAAAAAAAAGCCATATTTAAGTGTAGATACGTGTATCCTATTTAGGTATCTAGACCTTTTACTATCACAATGTTAAGGCCTTAAAACATAATTTAGATCTATTACTTTTTTAATTAATATTTTTCAGAGCAGCTTTTAGGTTCACAGGAATATTTGAGCCTTAAGTACACAGTTCCCATACCCTCTTCCACAATAGTTTCCCTCATTATTAACATCTTCCTTTAGTGTGGTACATTTATTACAGTTGATGAGCCACATTGACCTGTTACTAAACTGATTTCCATAGTTTACCTTAGAGTTCATGCTCTGGATTGTACATTCTGTGGGTTTCGGCAAATGAATAATGCCACATATTCATTATTCTAGTATCCTACAGAATAGTTTCACTGCCCTAAAAATCCCTTATGCTCTGCCTATTCATCCCTCCCGAATCCCGGGTAACTGCATATTTTTAGTGTCTTCCTAGTTTTGCCTTTTCCAGAATGTCACATCTTTGGGATCATATGGCTTGAAGCTGTGTCACATGGGCTTCTTTCAGTTAGCGTTACACATTTAATACACATTTAAGGCTCTTCCATGTCCTATTGTGTTTTGATAGCTCGCTTCTTTTTATTCTTTTAGATTGTTGAACAGATAAATACAAAACTGCCATCATCATTTGTAGAAAAACTGTTCATACCATCATCGAAACTACTATTTTTGCGTTATCATAAAGAAAAGGAGGTAAGTAATGCACTGATAGAGACTTAGTAACTCCAGTCATTGAAGAGTTGACTCAAGTTGCTTTTACTAGGCTACATAAATGAAATGAAATGAGATGATAAATATTGGTTTTAAAACCATAGTGATTATAATGATTCACTTAACTTAGTCTTTATTGATTGTCAGATTGATGTGCCAGACATTCTTTTCAGATTTCCATAATTTGTTTTTATTAAGTTTGCTTTATTAAAATTTCATAAAACAAGCAACTATTTATAAAGTTACAAATTGAGAAGTACTGTATATGTTACAAATTTCATTATTAGCTTCTCAGTCAACTCCCAGATAAAACTACTACAGGCTTTCCAAGTAGATGGAGGAAAATTAATTTTAATAAATCGCTCTTTTTATGTGTGTTTTAATACTGGCTGTTTTTAAAAAATGGCCTTTTAAGAACTTTTAATTTAGAGGATCCTTTCTTTGTAATAAAGTCTTGAAGGTTTTTATTAACTTAGTGACACGTGTAGGTTCCCTAATGTTGGTTTTTTTTTTTTTTTAATTAGGTCTTTAGTGTTCTAGACAGTAAATTTATCAATCTTAAAGTTGATTTGTACCACATCATGTAGTTAGTAATTTTATTTACCATGTAATTATCTCTTTTCTGAATTCTCTCTTTAAAGGTTGTTGCCGTAGCCCATGCTGTTTATCAAGCAGTGCTCAGCCTGAAGAATATTCCTGTTTTGGAGACTGCCTATAAATTAATTTTGGGGGAAATGACTTGTGCCCTAAACAACCTGCTACATAGTTTACAACTTCCTGATGCCTGCTCTGAAATAAAACATGAGGCTTTTAAAAATCATGTATTCAATGTAGACAATGCAAAATTTGTAGTTATATTTGACCTCAGTGCCCTTACTACAATTGGAAATGCCAAAAACTCCCTAATTGGGGTGAGTCTATACTTGGAGTGCTTTGTTTTATTCTCACTTAAGCCTCTCTTCATTGCATGTGTATCTGTGTTATTTACTACTGTTATCATATCAGTGTTTCCAGAGTCACTGTAGAACACACTGCTATAAGTAGGACATGCCTGGATCATTAAAACTAACAGGAATATTTACTTGCCATTGTATTTTGTTTTCTCCTTCCATTCCTTGACTACCCTTATAAGACATTTTAGGTTTGTTTTATTTTTAGGAAAATGTCTTTTATGAATTTGTATGTATCTAGCATGCTTATAAAAAAATTCGTCAACATTTTCCACAGCTCAGATTTGTGTAGTTCTTTTAATATGCAGCTCCTTCTTCCCTGCTTTTCTCTTCACTAACGTTGGTGCTTACATATGGTCTTCCTTTTTGACTGCCTGCTTTTCTCTAGGAATATTCATACATTCTTTCTTTATGGAAAAGAATAAAAATTTCTTTCCTTTAAGAAATTTGAAGTGATCTTGCTTTTGATTGGTAATTATTGCTTTTATTTATTTTCCTTTTTTGTTAGACTTTGCAGGATTGGAAGACATTACTTCTAATAAAAAATAATAGGATATAATTCAGGGACAAAGTTTTCTAAGAAAGAAGAGAGGGAAAAGTCAAGTCTTGATGTTTAGATTTGCATGCCCTCCTGATCAGATTGCCTTGTGTCACTTTACATGGAGCAGTTCCTCCCCTCACTGCTAGTCATGGCTGATGTTGGAAGGCTACAGTAAAGTGAACTCAGACCCTAAGATTTTGTTGTTAATGAATTCACATTGTATATGGATTTGAGGAAGTTTTTGTCTTGCAGTCTGGAAGCAGGGAGAGGGGATTAGGAAGCAGCAGTTAGGTGGAATGGAGTACATTAGCAGCAGAAGGAAAAGAGAAGGATGGGAAAGGCTTAAGAGTGGCAAGATGATGGGACTCCTGGGTAGGTCAGCAGTTGAGCATCTGCCTTTGGCTCAGGGCGTGATCTCGGAGTCCCAGATCTAGTCCCACATGGGGCTCTCTGCATGGAGCCTGCTTCTCCCTCTGCCTCTCTCTATGTATCTCTCATGAATAAATAAATAAAATCTTAAAAAAAAAAAGAGTGGCAAGATGTGTCTTTTTTCTCGTTGGACACGGCACCTTGCCATCGTAGTCTATGGAAAATTGAGGAGATACAATCTAATACACTGGAGGGTACAGAGGATTTTGTTTAGGTCAGGAATCAGTAGACTACAATCTGTGGGCCAAATACAGCTCAATATGTATTTTTTCTCTTTTTAAGAAAATATCTTTATGATTTTTAATTCACTTATCATACAATTCACATTTAATGTGTACAGTTCAGGGACACCTGGGTGACTCAGTTGATGAAGTGTCAGACTCTCGATTTCAGTCAGGTCATGATCTGAGCCACCCCGGTGTCTTTGTCGTTTTAACTTTTAAAAATGTATACACATATTTTGAAGTGTATCTTGGAGGAGTCACACATTTGTGTTTTTTTTGTACATCATCAGATGTGGGCACTGTCTCCAACCGTCTTTGCCCTGCTGAGTAAGAATCTAATGATTGTGCATGGTGACCTGGCTGTTCACTTCCCTGCCATTCAGTATGCTGTGCTCTACACGTTGTATTCTCATTGTACCAGGTACTGTACTGTACAGATACTTGTAAACAGTTTTTTTTTCATTTTTATAGGGGAGGATGGTATAGATTTTTAAAAATATGTGTTGATTTTGGAGTTGCCTTTTTTTTTTTAATTAGAGATGAAAACATGATTTTTCTTTTGTTTTCCAGGCACGATCACTTTATATCTAGTAGTCTTAGTTCTTCATCCCCATCTCTGTTTGATGGAGCTGTAATCAGTACTGTAACTACAGCTACAAAAAAACATTTCTCAATTATACTGAATCTCCTAGGAATATTGCTTAAGAAAGATAATCTTAACCAGGACACAAGGTAACTAAATAATATTTCCTAATATTAAGTATTCTTAACTTTTATTAACTTAGCTACATAATTTGAGGATAAAAATCAAGATTTATGGAGATGGTAGGGTAGAGCAGCTTCTTCTTTATGAAACACGTCAAAATATGGCTTTATTTAATCTGGGATTTCTTGTTCTTTCCCAAAAGAATGAAAAGAAACCTCCATGCCCTGCAATGTTTTGTAGAAGAATGTATCTATAGGTGTTTTTTTTTTTTTTTTGTTTTGTTTTTTTTGCATTCTTTGCTACAACTTATGCTAGTTTGGGGAAGTTTTCTTAAAAGGCATACAACTTTTTGACAAAGGAATTTCTGTAGTTTCAGTTTTTATTTCTTGTTAGTTGAGATATTTAAAGACATCAAAAGCAATCTAAGAAGAGATTTTTTTTAA
This sequence comes from Vulpes vulpes, assembly GCF_048418805.1. NCBI lineage: Eukaryota > Metazoa > Chordata > Mammalia > Carnivora > Canidae > Vulpes > Vulpes vulpes. The sequence continues at coordinate 101,171,801 of NC_132782.1, forward strand.
AATTTTCTTTCTTTTTTAATGTAAAATCAACTGGATATTTTGTATTTCAGGAAACTGTTAATGACTTGGGCTTTGGAAGTGGCTGTTTTAATGAAGAAGTCTGAAACATATGCACCTTTATTCTCTCTTCCATCTTTCCATAAATTTTGCAAAGGACTTTTAGCCAACAGTAAGATTCTGTGATTTTTAAAAATTTTGTTAATCTGCACATAAAAGAGGTCTTTGGTAATGAAATAGTCACTTGAACATTTTCATAACATGAATAATTCCCACCTCAATGGCAGGTGCATAATCTGTCTTAACTTTTTCTTATTCTTAATATGTAAATTGTTTTTAAATGATTGTCACATTTTTAAGCTCATATGAATGTTTGTACATTCCGTATACTTTTAAAATTTCTTTCAGAAAAAGGTTGAGGTGAAGAATAGTGATTTTAACGTGATTTGTTGAAGTGTCATTTTCTGGAATATTACTGCCAGTGAGGGTTCTAGGTGGTGCAGGGCCTAGTCCACAGGAGGCATTTACTCTTTGTTGAATAAGTGAATGGGTTCGGGATGTTCAGACATACTGGCATATGATTTCTTTTGGTGAGCTGAAAGTGTCTTTTAATTTTCAATAGCTCTTGTTGAAGATGTGAATATCTGTCTGCAAGCATGCAGCAGTCTACATGCTTTGTCCTCTTCTTTGCCGGACGATCTTTTACAGAGGTATGAACTAAAGATCTTATCTTCTGATTCTGGTCTTAATAACTTGGAACTGTTGCCACAATTATATTATCTGTTTCATTTTTTCTTAGGTGTGTTGATGTTTGCCGTGTTCAACTTGTCCATAGTGGAACTCGTATTCGACAAGCATTTGGAAAGCTGTTGAAGTCGATTCCTTTAGATGTTGTCTTGAGGTATAACAATTGTGTTGGAACAAATACATCCCACTATTTTAACTGCCCAGTAGTCCTTTAGTTTGAAGGTACAAATTGCCTATTAGTGAATTAATATCACATCTTCTATGGCACTTCTCAGTGATTGAAGAGCTGTCACAGGATCAAATTGTGAGTCTAGAAGAAAGTAACAAAGTTTTTTATGTTTTATAAACTTAGAAGCTTATGATAAGTACTGAAAAATTTATATATATGGTGCCGAAATGTGTCTCATTAGTTATTTGAAAAACGCAACTGTAATCTTTATTGTTTTTGATTAAGTTAATTTCTAAGTTGTAACAACATCTCTATTTTATGTTTATTTTTTATTTTTTATTTCTACATTTAGTTAGCAAGGAAATAGCCTATTTGTAGTATGAAGTAACCTTTTAACTAAAACATTTTGTGTAACAGTGACTTTATTTTCTATCTACAGCAATAACAATCACACAGAAATTCAAGAAATTTCTTTAGCGTTAAGAAGTCACATGAGCAAAGCACCAAGTAACACATTCCACCCACAAGATTTCTCTGATGTTATTAGTTTTATTTTGTATGGGAATTCTCACAGAACAGGGTAAGGTTTTCTTTGACTCCTTCATGTGGGAAAGTAACTTAAAAATACTTGAATATTTTGACCTTACACCCATTTTGAGGAGAAAATATGTCAGGAGTAGCAGAGTAGAAAGTGATATCTTTTCAAATGGGTTAATTTTATTTTCAGCAGTAGGAAGAATTGCTTTGAAGATAGTATCTGAAGAAGCAGAAATGGGCTTTGAGATGGAGTGATGAAATGTGTTTGACAGTTAACTGCTCTGACCTAGTCATGAATGCTTTGGGGAGAGGCCTGGGAACCTAGACATTCTGCAGATGCTTAGTTGCAGTGAATGTTTTATCCCATAGCCATTTACCCCTAATAACCTATCCACACTATACCCCATCCTTTTTTAACTGTAAAAGACCTCCTCACAGTGAAAGGTATGGATATAATTCTTCTCAGTAGTAAAGGTTTTGCCTTTTTAAAGTAGGAAAAATTGTAGTCCCTTACTCCTATTCCCTTGGAAAAAAACTTATTATTATTGTTTTTTTAATGAAGTTGTCATTGTTAAATATGAAACTGCTTTTCCCAGGAAGGACAATTGGTTAGAAAGATTGTTCTATAGCTGCCAGAGACTGGATAAGCGTGACCAATCAACAATTCCCCGAAATCTTCTAAAGACAGATGCTGTCCTTTGGCAGTGGGCTATTTGGGAGGCAGCACAGTTCACTGTCCTCTCTAAGTTGAGAACCCCATTGGGCAGAGCTCAGGATACCTTCCAGACCATTGAAGGTAATCAGCTCTTTGTGCTTTTTCAACCTTTGTGGTACAAATACGTTCAAAACCTTATTATAGTAAGAAATAATTATCTTTGTTAACACAAAAATTTGAGAGTATATGCTTTGTTTTTCTTTAGTACTCTGTCAGTCTTTCAGGTACTATTTGTTAGAATAAACTTTCATTGAACAATTATGTTGACGACAACATGGTTGTCTACTTCTGTTCAAGAACTCGGGGATTTGTATAGGGAAAACATCTTTTCCCCTAAAATAAAAGATCTTTCCTGTTGGGAGTTTTGTTTTTAAATGATGGAAATACAACACTTGATAATTGTGAATTTGTGAAATTATCTCAATTTCTAGAATCTTTAAAGATTTCTTTTAAATTTGGAATACTGTCTTTGCTTTAAGGTATCATTAGAAGTCTCGCAGCTCACACGTTAAACCCTGATCAAGATGTTAGTCAGTGGACAACTGCAGACAATGATGAAGGCCACAGTAGCAACCAGCTTAGACTTGTTCTTCTTCTGCAGTACCTGGAAAATCTGGAGAAGTTAATGTATAATGCATATGAGGGGTGTGCTAATGCATTAACATCACCTCCCAAGGTTAGTTTCAGTGGGCTGAGTATTGCTTCGTAGCAGTTTCATGGGCAAGCCTGGCAGTGCGTGCAGACCTGAAATTACAATACTCTTGTATATTTGAGACATCTAGCTAGAATCTTAACCAATCCTGAGCTGTTCTTTTTCTTTATTCTAAAGGTCATTAGGACTTTTTTTTATACTAATCGCCAAACTTGCCAAGACTGGCTGACACGGATCCGACTCTCCATTATGAGAGTTGGATTGTTGGCAGGCCAGCCTGCTGTGACAGTGAGACATGGCTTTGACTTGCTTACTGAAATGAAGACAAATCTATCTCAGGTAAAGTCTATTAGGAGTTAATTTTAAATCTGTTAATTAGAAAATTTTGAGCTTAATTCCTTTATGTGATTTAATCTATAGATGAAATATTAAAATTTCTATTCATTCAAAATTTCTATTTCAAAGATTTTGATTCAGTATTTTGTAAAAGCAGTAACTTCCAAAGTCACCTATTCATATTTTCTACTTAGAACACTGTCAAGGGATCCTTGGGTGGCGCAGCGGTTTGGCGCTTGCCTTTGGCCCAGGGCGCGATCCTGGAGACCCGGGATCGAATCCCACGTCGGGCTTCCGGTGCATGGAGCCTGCTTCTCCCTCTGCCTATATCTCTGCCTCTCTCTCTCTCTCTCTCTGTATGACTACATAAATAAATAATAAAAAATAATTAAAAAAAAAAAAAAGAACACTGTCAAAATATATATTACTTATGTTTAAGAAGCTGGAACTTTATAGGTAATTCTTAGAAATTTATAGAAGAAATCTCATCATAATTATTTTTCAAGATTTTATTTATTTATTTGAGAGACCGAGGGAATGAGTAGGGGGGGGTGGGGCAGAGGGAGAAGCCTGGGATCACGACCTGGGCCAAAGGCAGATGCTTAACTGACTGAGCCAGGTACCCCGCATCATAAATTTTAATAACTGTATAATGTATAGGAAAGTGTATATAATTTATAATGTATGCAAAATATATGTAATAATGTTATAATATGTGGGGAAAGTGCTGGTTTATAAATGGATTCAATAAGTGGAATCCAAAAATAGCAAATGTTTATTAATTAGACATAGTATTGGGCAGCCTGGGTGGCTCAGCAGTTTAGCACTGCCTTCAGCCCAAGGCGAGATCCTAGAGACCAGGATCAAGTCCCACATCAAGCTTCCTGCATGCAGCCTGCTTCTCTCTCTCTCTCTCTCTCTTTCTCTCTTTCTCTCTGTCTCTCATGAATAAATAAATAAAATCTTTAAAAAAATAGACACAGTATCAATAAGCAGTATTCAGACAAATTAATCCTTTTTTAATCCATGGTTATTTATATTTAATTTTTGCTTTATATTTATTTCATAGGTTACTCCTACAGATACCACAGTTTAAATGTTTGGGTGACTTTTTTAAGTTCAAGTCTTTGTAAAGACTGACACCCGTGCTGTTAAGGGTGTGTCAGTTACCTTGTAGACACATTATAGGTAAAATTTCAAGAATTCTAAGCTAATAATGTAATATCGTTGTTGTAAAAATAATTAAGTATATTTGCCTTTAAGTGGGCTTAGATTGTGATCAGTAGTTGTCAGTTTTTAATAGATATTTGAATTTTAATGGTATTCAGGTCTATGATTAACTTTTCTGAATGAACTTTCAGGGGAGTGAATTGGAAGTAACCATCATGATGGTGGTAGAAGCACTGTGCGAGCTTCATTGTCCTGAAGCTATACAGGGAATTGCTGTGTGGTCCTCTTCCGTTGTTGGAAAGAATCTTCTCTGGATAAATTCAGTGGCCCAACAGGCAGAAGGGAGGTAAGTAGAATGGAAGGAAATAGATGATAGGATGTCTTTATATTTAAATCTTTTGTATTCCTGGCTAACATTGTTGTTAGAACAGCTTTCTTCAGTTTCAGCAATTGAAACTTGTTTAAGTCACTTTCCAAGGAGTCATCTTCCATCTGTTCTTTAATTACCAGGAAAACTTAGATGCCTCTCTTTTATGGATTAGTAAGAAATCTTCCTTAAAATAAGATCTGCCAATTACTTGTTTTATAAATATTTTTTTCTTTTTTAGAGAAGGAGCAGGGAAGAGGGACAGAGGGAAGAGGAGAGAGAGAATCCCAAGCAGGCTCCATGCCTAGCACAGAGCCTGGATTTGGGGCTCGAGCTGATAACCATGAGATCATGGCTTGAGCCTAAATCAAGAGTCAGCCTCTTAACTGACTGAACCACGAAGCACTCCCTAGTCATTTTATAAATATTTTTGAACTTGATCCTTAATAACCTTTCGTGTCAGAGTCTGGTACAAACTACCCTTTATGGCTAGAGTACTTGCTCATTAGCCCTATGCACTCCGCATTTAAACCCATTTGATTTCTCTAGGTAAATGAACATGACCATAATAGTCTTTATATATTTATGTCAGTTTTACCAAATCTAGAAAATGTAGGAAAAATAAAGAACTGCTCATAATTCCATCTGCCATTGATAACTGTTAGTTTTGGTGTACATGCCTTTTTAGTTTTTTTTTTTTTGTCCTTTCACATACAGTCTCTCCCCACTTTTCCTGGGGAATAGCTGTTTCTGTTGGTTACCTCATTTTGCTTTTGTCACTCAGCAATATTTTAAAAAATATTTTGCTATGTTAAACATTCTATAATGTTATTTTTAATGACACAGTTGTATTTTTTGTGAGTGTGCCATAACTTAACATTCCTTATTCTTGGACAGTAAGGTTAGTTTTGATATTTTTTACTAATCTTAATGCACTATGGCACTTAACTCTTTATAGTTTACAGTTGTGTTTATTTTCTTTGAATTGACTCCTACAAGTTGGTTTACTAGAAGAAAGGCTAGAGACCATAAGGCTCATGATACATTCCATTGCTAAGTCACTGTACAGAAAAGTGTTTCCAATTTATATCCTTAACAGTTGAATAATAGGGGCACCTGGGTGGCTCAGTGGTTGAGCATCTACCTTCAGAGCACGAGAATCACACCCTGAACTGAAGGCAGACACTCAACCTCTGAGCCACCCAGGTACCCCTATGAACTCTTTTTTTTTTTTTAAATTTATTTTTCTACTTAGCCTTTGTGTACTTAATATTTTCTGTTATACTGCCTCTTTCAAAAAAGATTTTATTTGTTTAAATAAAGACTGAATTTTCATTACAGGTTTGAAAAGGCCTCTGTGGAGTACCAGGAGCACTTGTGTGCCATGACGGGTGTCGATTGCTGCATCTCCAGCTTCGACAAATCTGTTCTCACATTAGCCAACACTGGGCGTAACAGCGCCAGCCCCAAACATTCTCTGAATGGTGAGGATCCAGAATTTAAACAGTTAGAGCCAGATAGTTTGTACTGATGATCTTACTTTTATATTTTTAGATTTCTTTGCTCTTCAAAATATTTTAAAGTGCCCTGGATATCTCTCTCTGTTTTATAAAATATATTCACTCAGGTGAATCCAGAAAAACGGTGCTGTCCAAGCCAACTGACTCTTCCCCTGAGGTCATAAATTATTTGGGAAATAAAGCCTGTGAGTGCTACATCTCGATTGCTGACTGGGCGGCCGTACAGGAGTGGCAGAATGCCGTCCACGACCTGAAGAAGACGACCAGCAGCACTTCTCTCAATCTGAAAGCTGATTTCAACTACATCAAGTAAGGACTTTTTTCAGTTAAATGAATTTTCAGTGGCTTTAAAGTCTTCCTCTGTGGCAGAAAAATATTTAATATTGCTCATAGCTACTATTTTGTGAGATATTTGAAGTTCTAAAAATACTGCTAAGAATGACCACAATGAGAAACCAACATTAGAGGTGAGGAAGGTATTTGTGCAGCTGAAAAACGGTCTTGTCCCTGCTGAAACAGTCATTTGGTATTGATTCTTAAAGCTTACAAAATATAAAGAGAAATTTGTTACTGTTTTAGAAAGAGTCAGGTTTGATGACTGGTTTATTTGTTCTAAAGAGGGCAGAATGTATGAGCATTTGTAAATTAAATTCCCTTTCTTGTCTTTTTCTTCTCCCTGTTCCTGTGCTCATCTACTAATCCCTTAATTAGAAAAAAGTGTACTGGGGATGCCTGGCTGGCTCAGTTGGTAGAGTATGCGACTCTTGATCTTGGGGTCAAGAGTTCAAGTCCCACATTGGATATAGAGATTACTGAAATATTAAAATTAAAGAAAACTCCAAAAAGTATGTAGTGAATTTAATCCCTTAATTCAAAATTTGTGTACCCCAAAGGGGCTGGGATACAGGGGTCATTAATAGTCCTTCCCATTGAGAAGCTGACCTTCTAGAGAGCAAATATGTTAATGGGTAATTTCTCCTCTGAGCATGTACTGTGTGCCAGTCAGCGGGGTGCAGCATTTCATGAAACGAATTCTGACCCTTGAGGAACTCCTTTCTAGAAAAAAACACCGACAAGGTTGGGAATGCCATCAGCATGACATTTGAGCAAAGACTTGAAAAAACAGATCTGATAAAAGCATAATGGAAATGCCCTAGAGGCCACTGTTAACTGAAGCAGAGTGAATAATAAGAGGTAAGGGTAGAGGGTAGATGAGAACTATGAGAAGGACTTTTGACTCTTAATAAGATAGAAAGTTGTAGATGAGATTTGAACAAGAAGCATGTCATGATCTGACTTCCTGGTTCACTCTCCTGTGTTGTGAAGAGGTGGATGGCAGGGGTGTTCCCATGTAGACCATTAATCTGTGGGACAAAGGTAGAGGGGGAAAATAGACACTATTGAAGTAGGAGCACAGAGAACAAGGAGGTGTGTTTAAGGTGCATATGAAACATGCAGAGGAGATTGTTTCATAAGGAGTTAAGAATTGGATTTTGAACAAAGGAGAAAAGTCTAAGCTAGAGAACGATTTGGGGGAATCACAAGCATGTAGGTGACAGTAAAAAGCCCTCTTTTCCCTCTCTACTCCAGAGCCTATGTAAGCCACAAAATTATACATAAAGCTCTGGGTGTGGGTGAATGCAAAGTAAAGAGGGCCAGGGTCAGAATCTTTACCAGCATCTTTGTTTTAGGAGGAGAGAGGAAACCATGGATAAAAATACAAAGACAGTGAGGAAAGGAAGATATGTAAGAGAACCAGACTCGGGTAGTCAGTCTTGTCAGAAGCTCCAGAGACTGCACACAAGAAAAGCTTTGTAGAGCAAGGAGAAGCAGTCACGTTGATACTATGGAGTGAAGAAACTTGTCCTAACTTAGTTAGATACGAAAGCTTTTGATTTTCTACTTGAGTAGAAGTAGATTTTCTACCTGGATTAGACTACTTGGATAGTGAGTTTTTCATGAAGCCAGTGAGAGGAAACTGTGGCTGGAGGAGAATGTTGTATATTTACTTGAAGTATTGGAGAGATTAAGTGTTCTTTTAAGCTCAGGGGAAGGAGTGACTAGAAAGCAGAGTTGAAGAAACATGATACTGTTGATTGAAAGATTAACTGGGCTCCACCTCTTCGCACCCAAGGAAAGCAGTTTGATATACACAGAGTTTTGGAAGCGGGTAGATGATGGATTAAGGGTAAGAAGAGAGGAAATGAAAGCCTGTGGGGCTCTGTGTGTGTTTGTGTGTATTTTGAGGAGTCAGTCATTAGCTGAGAGTGTAAAGACATTGTAGAGCCTAGTGGAGATACAGGGAACCTGCCACTAGAGAAGACTCAGACCCCATACTGGCAGGAATGATAAGGATATTTCATCAAACCTGGCAGTTATCAGTTGGGCTCACAATGAGAGGCATATGGTTGTCTTGGTCCGGGCTTGGAGCTTATAAGGGGGAGGCAGATGCAGTCATTGATGTCCTGTTCCAGTGCTGGATTCAGGCTGCATTATAAGAGAGGGGACAGGAAAAGAGAGATTGAGAAACTGGAAAGGGACAGGAACTGTGAAAGGGACAGGAAAAGAGAGATTGAGAAACTGAGTTATCTTCTTGGTTGGAAAGCTGCTGTAATAGGAATGGGAACAGAGTGAGTGATCTGAAAGTAGCAATAGTAGAGAGCTAGGAAAAGACCTCGTGTCTTAGCATTGATGCTACAGGACTAAAGGCGTTTCAGAGGTACCGCAACTTTCAGATGACATAAGGAAATGGAAAGGAAGAGTTATTTGAAAGAAGAGAAACAGCCTTCATGAAACATGTAGGAGAAGGGAGAGAAGGAGGGAGGCCAGCAGTGACAGGAGGCAAGATGAGGATGGAAGGCTGAGATAGGACAGGATGGGACAGGAGCCCTCCAGGGGCCTGGGCTTTAAGTGGGGGATGGGACCACATAGTGAATTTAGAGCTAGCTTGGGGCGAATCAGATGTTGGCATTGCCCTGCAGAGGTCTTTCAGTTTGTCGGATGGGACCCAGGGATAATAGGCTACAAAAACAGGAAGGAAACATGGAAGGTAAGTATGCTAAACTGGATGAATGACTATAGCTGTGGCTTTCTGGTTTGCCACTCCAATTTTAGTGCTAATCATTATTTTTTTAAGATTTTAATTATTTATTCATGAGAGACCAGAGAGAGAGAGAGAGAGAGAGAGAGCATGCCAGAGAGAGAAGCAGGCTCCATGCAGGGAGCCCAGTGCCCAGTTCTCCAGGATCACACCCCAGGCTGAAGGCAGGGCCAAACCCTGGAGCCACCTGGGCTGCCCATTTTAGTGCTAATTAAACTGGTAGTCGCCTCTTCAAAATAGAAATAAGGGGATCCCTGGGTGGCTCAGCAGTTTAGCGCACCGCATGCCTTTGGCCCAGGGCGCGATCCTGGACTCCTGGGATCGACTCCCGGGATCGAGTGCCGCGTCAGGCTCCTGACATGGAGCCTGCTTCTCCCTCTGCCTGTGTCTCTGCCTGCCTCTCTCTCTCTCTCTCATGAATAAATAAATAAATAAAATCTTAAAAAACAAAAAAACAAAAAACAAAAACAAAATAGAAATGATGGCCCACGTGGAAAGAACTTTTTCAAGAGAATGCTGTGTAACTGTGCTGTCTTTTTCTAGAATTCTACTTTTTTTTAATGATGCCACAGACTGCATAGGTGTGATACAAACTAACTGGTATTCTAATTACAGATCACTAAGCAGTTTTGAATCTGGAGAATTTGTTGAATGTACTGAGCAATTAGAATTGTTACCAGGAGAAAATATCAATCTACTTGCTGGAGGATCAAAAGAGAAAATAGGTATTTGAAATAATAATCTTAGAGTTACGTGTTTTATAGACAAGTTGTTCAAAATGTTTAGTTTAGTATTTTATTGGAAAAAACTGGAAGTTTTTGTACATTTAATTTGGGGAAGAATCCTGTGTGAAGGAACACACTTAGGGCTGTTTTACTTATATTTGATTTGGCAAATGAAAACAGTTTCAAGTAAAATTAAACTATTGTAAAACTTTGGGATTTATCTATCCACGTTTGAAAAAGTTTAAGTAGTGTTTAAGTGAAGTATTTTTCTTGACCTCTTAATGTAGTTTGTTAACTAGAACATTTCTGTAAAATATTACACTAAATTTAGTACTGTGAGTAGTTTGTGTGTTAGCATTGAGTTGCTAGATTCAGTAAGATTTGCCCCTTTAAATGTAGGTTGGTTTACTGATTTTTTAAACTTTGGAAAACAGCTGTTGTGAGGCAGGTCTGAAATACAATTTCAGTTGTGGACTCTTAATTTTTATGTAGCTATCAGAAATGCTTAATCATAGTTTTCAGCTGCTGAACTTAAATATGAAAGAATGTATTCATTGGCTATAACTTTTTAATACTGGCAAAATGTCTTATCAGTCTTATGCATTAAAAGCAAATTGACTTAATGGAATTTATTTAACTTCTGTAGATATGAAGAAACTGCTTCCTAACATGTTAAGTCCAGATCCAAGGGAACTTCAGAAATCCATTGAAGTTCAGTTGTTGAGAAGTTCTGTTTGTTTGGCAACTGCTTTAAACCACATAGAACAAGATCAGAAGTGGCAGTCCATAACTGAGTAAGTTTAATCCTAAAGAAGATAATTTGCACTCTGTATACCATATGATAAATGTATGTACTGTGGATGAGTCAGTTACCAGATTGCGACAGTGTTAGTCATGATAGCTTCATTTTAGTTGTAGAGGTCATATGATAAGTTAATGTCAGTTGTCAACATATATAGAGTTGAAACTAAATAAACTGTAGAAATCCCCAGAAGTGTGTCTTGACTTGCTTATGTCACTTTACTAAAGGATGGGCAGCTCCTTTTTCTTTCTCCTGCTTGGATGCCACTATGGTAGCATCTTGCCAAACTGCCTCATCCCTTCAGTGATTACACAGGATGGAAAATCTCATTTATTAATTGACAGTAAATATTTTGTTGCAGAAACGTGGTGAAGTACTTGAAGCAAACCTCCCGCATAGCTATCGGACCACTGAGACTTTCTACTTTAACAGTTTCACAGTCTCTGCCAGTTCTCAGCACCTTACAGCTGTATTGCTCTTCTGCTTTGGAGAACACAGTTTCTAACAGACTTTCAACAGAGGTGTGTATTTGTGTATTCCTATCAGGCTATTCTGAACATTAATAGGCAACCGTGTAGAATTTTTGTTTTTTAAAGATTTTATTTATTTATTTATTTATTTATGATTTTACTTATTCATGAAAGACACAGAGAGAGGGGCAGAGACACAGGCAGAGAGAGAAGCAGGCTCCATGCAGGGAGCCCAATGTGGGACTCGATCCCAGGACTCCAGGATCACACCCTGGGCCAAACGGAGGCAGTCGACCTCTGAGCCACCCAGGCATCCCGTTTTATTTATTTATTTGAGAGAGCACACACACATGGAGAAGGATCAGAGGGAGAGAATCTCAGGCTGAGTCCCCACTGATCTTGAAGCCCAGTGTGGGGCTCGAGCCCAAGACCTGTGAGATCATGACCTGAGCCCAAACCAAGAGTCAGACACCTAACTTACTGAGCCACCCAAGTGCCTGCCTTAAGACCTTATTGAATTTTTAAAGTAGCATTTGTAGCATTTAATAGACAAGTAGTAAATTCCGAAATCTAAAATGCCGTTTTCAGGCACAATTTCATTTGAGAAGTGTGTGAGACAGATGAAGGAACCTAGGTTACATCATTTCAAGGATGGCTAATTGCTTAATTTTTTTTCTTTTCTTTTCTTTTCAGAAGAAGTGTTGGTGTATATAGATATATTTCCATTGACAGGTGTTGTAAATTTTAGATTTGATTAAAACAGACACTCTCAGGGGCATGTGGCTGGCTCAGTTGGTAGAGCATTGACTCTTGATCTCAGGGTCATGAGTTCAAGCCCCCCATTGGGCAAAGAGCTTACTTAGAAAAGTTAATAATGAGGACACCTCATTCTCCTCCCATACAGGCTAAAGTTTAACCAAAGATGAGCCCTTCCCTGGAGAATTATAATCTTTGAGAAACTGTTTATAAAACAGTAGTTTTGTGTTTTTCTATAATTCAATTTCTGCTTTGTAGCGAATAGGCTGTTTATTTTTTATAAAAATGTTCTTTATTGATAAATTGGACTTGATAATCCTTTTTTTCTTTTGCATAGCAAAGATTTTGCTCTTAGTGTGTCTTAGAGTGTGTTCCCTCTTGTGTTAGAAGATACAGTGAAGGGGCGCCTGGGTGGCTCAGTGGTTGAGTGTTTGCCTTTGGCTCTGGTCAAGATCCCAGGGTCCTGGGATCGAGTTTCAGGTGAGGCTCACTGCAGGGAGCCTGCTTCTTCGTCTGCCTATGCCTCTGCCTCTCTCTCTGTGTCTCTCATGAATAAAAAATCTTAAAAAAAAAAAAATACTTAAGAGAATATAGTGAATAAAGAAGAGAGTTTGATAAATAAGCCTGGAATAGCTGGGTTATGGGGGATGCAGCTTACCTTAACCTACAGTCATGTAAGGAGCTATTTACATTAAGTAGTTGTGTTTTTTCTCTGGCAGGATTGTCTTATTCCACTCTTCAGTGAAGCCCTGCGTTCATGTAAACAGCATGATGTGAGGCCATGGATGCAGGCATTAAGATATACCATGTACCAGAGTCAGTTGTTGGAGAAGATAAAAGGTAATTAGGTTTTTTAAAATAGTTTTAATTGAGATAAAATTTATACATTTTAAGTGTACAGTTCCATGAGTTTTGTTACATCTTCCTTCACCAATGCAACCACCAATCCAATCAAGTTACAGAAAATTTATCTTAACCCAAAAGGTTTCCTTATGCCTCTTCCCAGTCACCTCTCCCGTCTTTCCTGTCCTGGACAATCACTGATTTGTTTTTTATCACTGTAGATTAGACATGTCTTTACTAAAGTTTTATATAAATATAGTCATATAGCTCTCTGTGTCAGGCTTGTTTTGCTCAGCATTTTATTTTTAAGATTCCTCATTGTTGTATGTAGTAGTACTATGATCCTGCTTGTTGTTGAGTACTGCCCATTCTATGGATATACCATAATTTATCTCTGGGTCTTTTGGTAGATATTGGAGTTATTTTAAAATTAGGACTATAATGTATAAAACTATGAAATTCATATACAGGTCTCTGGGTGAACGGTTATTTGTGTTTCTCTTGACTAAATGCCTACAAGTGCAATTAGTGGGTCACAGAGTTTAACATTAAAAATAGTTTGACATTTTCTTAGAAAGTATTTGTACATTTCTTCTGACATCTACATCCTTGGTAGTGTTGGTCTTTAATTTTAGTCACTGGCACCAGTGTATAATATTATCTCATTGTGGTTTTATTTGCATTTTCCTGGTGATTAATGAGATTGTGCATCTTTTCATTTGCATAGTGGCCATTGTATATCTTGCTTTGTTAAGTGTTCAAATCTTGTCCATTTTTAATCAAGTTGTAGACTTGTTTATTTATTCTGGATACAAGTTCTTTGTCAGAAACAACGTACTTTAAATGTTAAGTTTTAAATGCTCCAAATGAATAGTTAGGGAAATAGTATTTTTTTAATTGGGAAATAGTATTTGTATAAATATCAGTTAAGTCTCTCTTTTTTTTTAACTAGGTCTCATTTTTAAGAAAGAAATGTCTTTTGTGTTAAAGGGAATTAGCAATTTATTGCTTAAAAATAGAAAAGTTGCCAGAATTCTGTAGAATTTTCATTGAAAACTTAGTAGCTAAGGTTACTGAATACACTGGTATATTAAATTTCAAGTAAGGAGGATGCCTGTGTAGTTCAATGGTTGAGCGTCTGCTTTCATTCACTTGGGTGGTTCAGTGGTTGAGCATCTGCCTTTGGTTCAGGGCGTAATCTCAGAGTCCCGATATCAAATCCCACATCGGGTTTCCTGCGTGAGTCTGCTTCTCCATCTGCCTGTGTCTCTGCCTCTCTCTGTGTGTGTCTCATGAATAAATAAATAAAATATATTTTTTTAAATCTTTAAAAAATAAATTTCAAGTAAGATTTTGCTGGGGTATGGACTTGCACTGCTGAGTGATTACTGGAAACTGTGATTCACCTGGATCCTCATTGCCATATACACTTGGGTTGGATCGTTAGTCCAGCATTTGCAAATGGAAGGACCTTAGGGCAAGTCATTAAACTTCTGTGTCACTTTTCCTTTTTGGTTATGAGTATTGCCTTGCTCAGGAGATTTTTTTTTTTTTTTTGTTAAGGATTGTAGGAAATGAGACAAGGCATATAAAAGCCATAGCACAGAGCATACCATATAATAGGACTACAAATATTTTCTTTCTCATCCTTCTCTTATTGAACAAGTTTTAAAATTTGGAATAAAAAGTCAGTAACCCAGGGGTTATAGTTGGAGACAGAACTCTACTTCTCAATTTTTTTTTCTTTCTTTAGCAAGTGCTTATGAAGTGTGTGCTTTGTGCCAGGTATTGTGCTCGAAGTTGGGATGTAACAGTGAACAAGGCAAGCCTGTTTCTGGATTCTAAAGTCTAGTAGGGAAAACTGACATCAAACAAGGGCCAGCAATAAGATGTGCTGAATGGAAATACATGTGTATGATGTTAAAAGAACCGACAGCAAGGGCACCAATTTAATCCTAGGAATCAGAAAAGGATTTGGGGAGGAAGTAATATTTAAGCTGATACCTGAGGAAGTTGGGGATAAGAAGGAAGGCAGTTGGGAAAAACAAGTGAAGACCACTTGCAATAATGAAAGATTCATAGGTGACTCAGTTTGCCTAAAGGAGAGTGGGAAGAGAGGAAGCTGAAGGAGATGGAGATTGGGATGAAACGCAAGCCATCAGTGCCTTTCAAGGCAAGTTCAGGAGTTGAGGTTTTGTCGGAGGGGCAGTGGGAAGCCATTAAAGGGAAGTTAAACTGTAAGATGATTTCAGTTGCAGGTTAGTGAATGGACTAGAAGAGGATGGCAGGGCAGATAGATCAGTTAGGCTGAAGTTGCTGCTAAAGGTAGCCAAGGTAGTGGCAGTAGAGATAGAAAAAAAATTAGAAAAGATAGGAGGGCTGCAAATAAAGTCTTAAGATAACTGGCAGGCACCTGCTTAGGTAGCCAGTGCCTTTCCTTGAAAAGATAAACAGGGGAAGGAAATAGGTTTGCAGGGTGGTAGAAAATGGATTCCACTTGACACATGTTAAAAGTGCCTGTGTCAAGGCACTTTTGTGTCAGGTTAAAATACCTGAGTGTAGGTGACTGGTAGGCAGGTGGGACTCGGATGTCAGGTCTGCCTGGAGATAAAGATTCAAGAGTCACCAGCATTTGTATTAGTTGAAGCTATCGGAGCAGATGATATTGTCCAGGGAGAATATGCAGAGTGAGAAGATAAGAGAGCCTAGGACTGACCTTGAGGACAACAATTTTAATAGATGGGTAGTGGACGAGGAGACTGAGGATTCTTCAGAAAGGTAAGAGTATACCAGTAGAGAATGGCATGATAGAGGGCAGAGGGTACTTACACAAGAAGAAAGGGATCCTCATTCTCCACCCTTTGGCCTAGGCTCTCTTTCTCTCTCTCTGTCTCTCAATATTTATTTATTTATTCATGAGAGGCACACAGGGAGAGGCAGAGGGAGAAGCAGGCTCTCTGCAGGGAGCCCGATGTGGAACTCTATCCCGGAACCCCAGGATCATGTCCTGAACCAAGGGCAGACACTCAACCACTGAGCCACACACGCATCCTGGCCTAGGCTCTTTACTAGTAAAAAAGATCCAGAAACTAAAATTAAAAGGCTAATTTTTTTTTGTCTAGCAGATGATTTTTACTTTTTGTCTGCTTCATCATTTGCTTACATTTATTTCAACTAACATGTATTGTTTATTGTATGCCAAGTACTATGTTAGGGATTTAAAGATAATGAAAAATGAGGGGATCCCTGGGTGGCACAGCGGTTTAGCGCCTGCCTTTGGCCCAGGGTGCGATCCTGGAGACCCGGGATCGAATCCCACATCAGGCTCCTGGTGCGTGGAGCCTGCTTCTCCCTCTGCCTGTGTCTCTGCCCCCCCCCCCCCCCCCCTGTGGCTATCATAAATAAATAAATAAATAAAAATAAATAAAAAAATAAAATAAAGATAATGAAAAATGAGATTTTTATTTAGAGAGTTAGTAGGTAAGGGTAAATGGTTGGGGAAGAATTTTTGGCCGTGTTTCTGTGCAGTCTGGGTTAGACCAATCATGGACTAATGAAATGTTTTCTTTTCTCCAGAACAAACGGTTCCAATTAGAAGCCATCTCATGGAATTAGGTCTGACAGCAGCAAAATTTGCTAGAAAACGAGGGAATGTGTCACTTGCAACAAGACTGTTGGCACAGTGTAGTGAGGTTCAGCTGGGAAAGACTACTACTGCACAGGATTTAGTCCAGCATTTTAAAAAACTGTCAACTCAAGGTCAAGTGGATGAGAAATGGGGGCCTGAACTTGACATTGAAAAAACCAAATTGCTATATACAGCAGGTTAGTAAAATGAACTATGATTAGTGTATAACTAAAATGAAAATCATGTGTATTAATGCTAATGTGTATGATGTAAGGCAGTAATAGAAAAGCTGATTTTTTTCAGCCATGACAGAGCATTTGCATCTTGAATAATAAATTACCTGTAATTGATGTATCTCTATAATTTGGTGCTTTAACAAGAGGTAATTTTGTTATAGTTTATGAAAGTAAATGTTTCTAGAGATTGTTGATTACCACTGAATTTACATTTTTATTTTACCCTGAAATACTGTTAACATTTGCATATAAGGCTTTTAAGGGCTAGTTTTCGGTTTTCTGTAGGCCAGTCAACACACGCAATGGAAATGTTGAGTTCTTGTGCCATATCTTTCTGCAAGTCTGCCAAAGCTGAATATGCAGTTGCCAAGTCAATTCTGACATTGGCTAAATGGATCCAGGCAGAATGGAAAGAAATTTCAGGGCAGCTGAAACAGGTTTACAGAGCTCAGCAACAGCAGAACTTCACAGGTCTTTCTACTCTGTCTAAAAACATACTCGCTTTAATAGAACTGCCATCTGTTAATACAATGGAAGAAGAGTATCCTCGGATTGAGAGTGAATCAACAGGTAGGATTTCTTTATTTTATTAGCTTTAAAATAGCAGTCTTAGAAGTTTTTTGTCCACTATTTTTGATGTTTACAATGTTCTACTGGCTGTAATTTCCCACAAAAATTATTTGCATGGAACTTTATTATACAGTCTAGAAGAAATTAAGACACATATCTTTAGTATCTAATGTCACTGTGGATGCCACTTTAACTCTACTCCTCAGGCCTTCCCAAGCCACAGTGCTTTTATGGACTTAGATGTTTTTGCTGGCAAGAAGGTCCGTCCAGTTCCAGACACCTAAATTCCACCTCACGCTGGAAGGAACAAGATAGATACACAAGAGTAGCCTATGGTCTCCTTGGCTGGTAGAGCCCAGAAACTATAGAAAGATGAAAGTTTCACATTCTGACACTAGTGCTAGTAATAGAAAGATACTTAACAAATAGGGTGGTTGATTCAGTGTTGGAGTGCTTGTTCTGTCCAGATTTTACAGAGCGGGAGATATTTAACCTCCTTGCTGATTGAGAATATACTTCTATTTTGTTGTTATGAAGCCTAGGATTTTAATTGCTTAGGTTGGTCTTATAAAATAATTATAATCTACATGTTTTATAGTCGATATTCATAAGGGATGTGTCTTGTGATTATTATAAATCTTATATTGGCAAATTGCATTATAGCAGGTGATTTCTTCACTTCTAAACTGTGAGTAACGATATTTTTACCTCATGAATTTTTGACTGAGATTGTATACTGATCACCTATAAATTATTTTGCCAGAATGTCCAAGCTTAACGTAATTATGAGGAAAGAGCCAGTCATATCTAGAATTCAAGGCATTGTAAACACATCTAATTCCTGAAATGTTTTACATAAAGTTCAGTGTCATGAAAGATATTTATGTGGTTTGAAGGGTGCTAATTTAAGCTAATTTGGGAAGCTGAGTGATTGATCTCAATATATTAGCCTTTTAGAAAAGCATAGTAAAAATGTGTTCTTCAGTTTTCATACTGTAATATTCTAGAACTTAGTGATAGTTTACAGATAATAAAAACCTTAAAATATTGATAGGAATGTAATTTGAAATTTATGAACGTGGGCAGCCCAGGTGCCTCAGCGGTTTAGTGCTGCCTTCAGCCGGGGGCGTGATCCTGGAGATCCGGGATCGAGTCCCATGTCGGGCTCCCTGCATGGAGCCTGCTTCTCCCTCTGCCTGTGTGTCTGCCTCTCTCTCTCTCTCTCTTTTTCTCTCCCTCTGTCTCTTATGAATAAAATAAAATCTTTTAAAAAAAAAGATTTGAAATTTATGAATGTAACATTGCTGAGTCCTTTCATTATTATTATTATTATTTATTTTATTTTATTTTATTTTTGTCCCTCATGGCAGTACATATTGGAGTTGGAGAACCTGACTTCATTTTGGGACAGTTGTATCACCTGTCTTCAGTACAGGCACCTGAAGTAGCCAAATCTTGGGCAGCATTGGCTAGTTGGGCTTATAGGTGGGGCAGAAAGGTGGTTGACAATGCCAGGTATGTATATTGAAATGTGTAATTTATTTAATGCATAGCAAAGCAGAGATTTAAAATGTCTGCTGACATGTTTTGGTAGCCAAAACTAATGACTTATTTTTATTTTTATAGTCAGGGAGAAGGTGTTCGTCTGCTGCCTAGAGAAAAATCTGAAGTTCAGAATCTGCTTCCAGACAGTATAACTGAAGAAGAAAAAGAGAGAATATATGGTATTCTTGGACAGGCTGTGTGTCGACCAGCGGGGATTCAGGCAAGGAAAACATACAGTGTTTAGGACAAAGGGTGTCAAGATCACTGTTTTAATTCATTGATTTTGAGGAGATTGATTACATACTTGATTAAATGTTGAATGCGGTTTAGGCAGTTATTGTTACAAATCACAACTTTGAGTTTTTTTTTTTTTTTTAATTTTTTTTTTAATTTTTATTTATTTATGATAGTCACAGAGAGAGAGAGAGAGAGGCAGAGACACAGGCAGAGGGAGAAACAGGCTCCATGCACCGGGAGCCTGACGTGGGATTCGATTCCGGGTCTCCAGGATCGCGCCCTGGGTCAAAGGCAGGCGCCAAACCGCTGCGCCACCCAGGGATCCCACAACTTTGAGTTTTAAGATGAAAGTGCATTATGATACTTTTTTGAGAAGAATGTAATACCTTGAGAAATTATTTCCTTAAGGTCCTGTTACAGTAGGTGAAGTTGGTTTTATGTGAATTAAATTTCTCTTTTAATTGTTTTGATTAGAAATTAGGTTCTTAACACTAGCTTGGGACCTTTTAAAGTACACCAGTGCCTGAATACCACTCCAGATATTCTGAGTGGGACATGGGTATATATATATATTTAAGCTTACTAGGTGATTCCAATTCATAGCTAGAGTTGAAAGCTAATAGACTAAATGAGCTGTAGGATTTATAGCTATAGGATTTCACCTCAGAATTCTCTTAATTCTAGAATGTTACTGCAATTGAGTACTTAAGAGACTTTAAAAGTTTGGATTTTATTTCATAGGCTAAGCTGTACTGACTCATCTTGCTCTACGCTTCAGCATGTGTCATGTCTGCCAAAGCTGTTATTATGTATGTGCCCTTTACTATAAAGAGTTAAATCTGTTGTGAGTGAATTCTGTATATATTCAAGCCTCAAATTTTTGAACAGATTAAATTTAATGTTCTCCAGGCAGAATATTATGTTGTAACTTAGAAGCACTTAAAGTACCAAAAAACAGTCTTTTACCCTTTGTTAGTAAATCAGTAAATAGATCATACAGTGGAGCATATTGACATTTAGCATGTGTAAGGCTAAATGTGAAGTAACTTAATTTTTCATAAATGAGAAAAATGCTTTCATAGGATAGGAAAATCATGTATCTCCCCTCCCTCCCCCCCTTTTCTGTTTGTATTAAAAAAAATAGCACATTATGCCCACATTTTCTTCAGGATGAAGATATAACGCTTCAGATAACAGAAAACGAAGATAACGAGGAAGATGACATGGTTGAGGTTATCTGGCGTCAGCTAATCTCAAGCTGCCCATGGCTTTCAGAACTTGATGACAGTGCAACAGAAGGAGTTATTAAAGTGTGGAGGAAGGTTGTAGATAGAATCTTCAGCCTGTACAAGCTGTCTTGTAGTGCATATTTTACTTTCCTCAAACTCAACGCTGGTCAGGTTAGTAGCACAATGTTCAGTTCTAAGAATATGTATTTGACATTTCTTTCCTAGTAAATGAAAATAGTATTCTTATTTCTGCCTTTCATCTTTCACCCTTAGGTTCCTTTAGATGAAGATGACCCGAGGCTACATTTAAGTCACAGAGCCGAGCAGAGTACTGATGATGTGATTGTGATGGCCACACTGCGCTTACTCAGATTGCTCGTTAAACATGCTGGCGAACTTAGGCAGTATCTGGAACATGGCTTGGAAACAACACCTACTGCTCCATGGAGAGGTAACAGTCTAAATAAAATGTTTCAAGAAAAATTATTTCTAGGTAGGACATGTAGAACAATAAAAAAAAAAAAGTGGTACTTCCTTTGTTATTTTATTTTTTTTTTATTTTTATTTTTTTTTAAATTTTTATTTATTTATGATAGTCACACAGAGGGAGAGAGAGAGGCAGAGACACAGGCAGAGGGAGAAGCAGGCTCCATGCACCGGGAGCCTGACGTGGGATTCGATCCCGGGTCTCCAGGATCGCGCCCTGGGCCAAAGGCAGGCGCCAAACCGCTGCGCCACCCAGGGATCCCTCCTTTGTTATTTTAATGTGTCATAGAATAGCTACATTAGTTGATAGGACACCACAAACTGTGTGTTACATACTCTTCTTTCCCACCTTTTAGAGAACTGGAATGCTGAGAGGCTGTACCTTTATGTTTACAACATGAATTTTGGAGACAGTGATGAAAATAAGTTTCAAATTTTTTTGTATGCCCTTTGTTAAAAATTTTCTTTTACAGGCATTCATAGAAAACACATTTTGTCAGAACATTGTTGAATTGCTCTGCATTTTGATTATGGCTCTGTACCCTAACCAAACTTAAAATCAAGAACTATTGTTAAGGTTCTTTGTTACCACAGGGAGAAGTGTGAGGTCCTTAGAACCAATCCTAAAGTAACAAAACAAAAAAACTGATCTCAACAAACATCAGGTTTTTGCTTTTGTGTCTGCTGTGTTGACAGTTTTTAATAACTTTAAAGTATCCTCCTTTCTTCTTATCCTGAAGGAATTATTCCACAGCTTTTTTCACGCTTAAACCACCCTGAAGTATATGTGCGCCAAAGTATCTGTAATCTCCTTTGCCGAGTGGCTCAAGATTCCCCGCACCTCATATTGTACCCTGCAATTGTGGGGACCATATCACTCAGTACTGAATCACAGGCTTCAGGTATGAAGTATTAAAATACAGCTACTTTAAGTGTAATTATTTTGCAGATAATGTCTGTCAGGTAACTGTTTTTGAGCTTTCTGTTACAGAGTTGATGGAGTTTGTGGTTTTTTTCAATAATAACTATTTAAAAAAAAAACATTTTATTTATTTATTCGTAGAGACACAGAGAGAGAGAGATGCAGAGACACAGGCAGAGGGAGAAGCAGGCTCCATGCAGGGAGCCTGATGTGGGACTCGATCTGGGTCTCCAGGATCACGCCCTGGGCTGAAGGTGGCGCTAAACCCACTGAGCCACCAGGGCTGCCCAATAATAACTATTGTTTACTGAGGTAGTAACTCCTGTGTCTGGCACTAGGGGATGGTCTCACAGTAACCCATTTAGGCTTAGGGAAATTGAGTCAGTGCTCTTGGGTTCACTGATGAGCTGAGTAAAGGTGGATGAGAATTAAACTAAGCTCTAGCTCTAGACTCTGGCTGCAGGAGAACTCTGATGAAACTCAATTTTTTTTCCATTTATGTTCTGGTTGCTTATAATATTAATAAATAGAAAAGTTTACCTTGTGAAAAGGCAAAATATCCATGATCTTTGGTTAATTTAATGCATGGAAGGCAAATTAGTTGAATCAAATAATTACCAGTGTTTTCCTTAATTCAACATACGCGCATAGGAGAAACATCCAAAGTGTACCTTATTCTTCCATTTTCTTATAGGAAATAAGTTTTCCTCTGCAATTCCAACTTTGCTTGGCAATATTCAAGGAGAAGAATTGCTGGTTTCTGAATGTGAGGGAGGAAGCCCTCCTGCTTCTCAGGATAGCAATAAGGATGAACCTAAAAGTGGATTAAATGAAGACCAAGCCATGATGCAGGATTGCTACAGCAAAATTGTAGATAAGCTGTCCTCTGCAAACCCAACTATGGTGTTACAGGTACAAAACACAATTCATATGTTGTTAAATAGTTTTTATTTATACTTTTCCCTCTCCCCCAAAGCCCCTAAAAACAAAACCCATTAAAAAATTGTTACGGGAAATGATATCTGAAGAACAGAAAAGCTTTTAGAGTAATTGAAATTGGCTTTACAATTCAGTTTTGGTTTTATAAATCTGTATTGATAGAATACCATACAGTGAATCAAGGATCTCTGAACGTATAATGAACAAAAGGTGCCCACATGGAACTTGTAATTTCAAGTGTTAACTGTGCTGTGTGTAAACTTGTAGATAAGCATATTTGAATGTACCATGTGCAGGTTCAGATGCTTGTGGCTGAGCTGCGCAGGGTCACTGTTCTCTGGGATGAGCTGTGGTTGGGAGTTCTGTTACAGCAGCACATGTATGTCCTGAGACGGATTCAGCAGCTGGAAGATGAGGTGAAGAGAGTCCAGAACAACAACACCTTACGCAAGTATGTTTTCATACACTTTTACTCAGAAAATGAAGCTCATCCATCCCATTTTAGTGTAAAATACACAAAACATAAAATTTGTTATTTTAGCCAATTTTAAGTGTATGATTCAATCACATTAAGTATATGTATGGTGTTATGCAACCATCACTACTGTACATTTCAGACACTTATTCATCCCAAACATAAGTTCTGTACCCACTGAACACTAACCTTCCATTGCCCCTTAACACTAGTCCCTCTTTATCACTGTTCTATTTCTTGTCTCTGAATTTGACTACTCTTGAGTACCTCATGTAAGTGTAATCCAAGGTGTTTGTCCCTTTTTGTCTGGCTTCTTAGTGTGTTTTTCTTTTTTTTTTTTTTTTTTTTAAGATTTTTATTTATTTATTCACGAGAGACAGAGAGGCAGAGACATAGGCAGAGAGAGAAGCAGGCTGCATGTAGGGAGCCCGATGTGGGACTCAATCCTGGGACTCCAGGATCACTCCCGGGGCAGAAGGCAGGCGCTCAACTGCTGAGCCACCCAGGCATCCCTACTTAGTGAGTTTTGAAGGTTCATCCATGTTGTGGCATTATTAGAATTTTCTTCCTTTTGTTACTGAGTAGTATTCCATTGTATGAATATACCACATTTTGTTTTGCAGTCATCTGTCATGGACATTTGGATTGCTCCTACCTTTTGGCTATCAAGAATAATATTTTTATGAACATTACTGTACAAGTATCCATTTGACTCCCTGTTTCAGTTGTGTATGATCCAGTAGATTTGCCTAGGTCATATTGTTGCTCTTTAACTTACAGAGGAACCATGAAACTGTTTTCCTGCACCAGTTTACATTCCCACAAAAAGTGCATGAGTGTTCCAGTTTCTCCATATACTTGTCCGTATTTGTTATTTCTTGTTTAATATAGTAGCCATCTTTTTTTTTTTTTTTTTAAAGATTTTATTTATTCATGAGGGACATAGGGAGAGAGGTGGGGTGGGGGCAGGCAGAGACACAGGCCGAGGGAGGTGCAGGCTCCATGCAGGGAGCCCGACTTGGGACTCGATCCCGGGTCTCCAGGATCACGCCCTGGACTGAAGGCCGTGCTAAACCGCTGAGCCACTGGGGCTGCCCTATAGTAGCCATCCTAATGAGTGTGAAGTGGTATCTCATGGTTTTGACTTGCATTTCCCTAATGACTAATAATGTTGAGCATCTTTTTAAGAAAATATTTTATTTATTTGAGAGAGAGAGAGCACCGCAAGCGCACACACTCATGCACACAGGTGAATGCGGGGAGCATGGCGGGCAGAGGCAGAGAGGAAAGCAGACTCTCTGCTGGGCAGGGAGCCTGATGTAAGGCTCAATCACAGAACCTCAGGATCATGACCTGAGCCAAAGCCAGATGTTTAATGTACTGAGCCACCCAGGCGCCACTTTGTGTGCCTTTTGATCATTTGAAGATCTTTGGAGAAATGTCTATTCGATCTTTTGCCCATTTTCAAATTGGGTTTGGAGGTTTTGTTGTTATTGAGTTTTGTTGTTATTCTCTGTATTCTGGATATTAACCACTTTTCAGATACATGATTTACAAAGAAAATGTTGTGCATTCTTTTCACTCTCTTAATAGTGTCTTTTGATGCACATAAGTTGAATTTCATATAGTAGTCCAGTTTTTCTGTTTATTCTTTTGTTGTGTATGCTTTGCGCCATATCCAGGAAATCATTGCCAAATCCAGTGTCCAGAAGCCTTTCCCCTACATTTTTTTCTAAGAGTTTTAGGGCTTAAGTTAAGGTCTCTGATCCATTTTGAGGTGTTTTTTTTTTTTCCCCCTCATAATAGTATAAGGAAGGTAAGGGTCCACTTCATTCTTTTGCAAATGGATATCCAATTTTCCCAGCACCAATTGTTGACAAGCTGCTGCTTTCATGTGCTGGATGTTTTACAATGCTTTGTTAGTAAGTTATTGTGCTACTATCTTATTTATTTTAGCTTATTCTTTGATATTGTTTACTTAGACCAAATGCATTTAAACTGTTTCATGTTTGTAAAACTCTTTATGTCTTCCTGATCAGAGAAGAGAAGATTGCAATCATGCGGGAAAAGCACACGGCTTTGATGAAGCCTATTGTGTTTGCTTTGGAGCATGTAAGAAGCATCACCGCAGCCCCTGCAGAAACACCTCATGAAAAGTGGTTTCAGGATAACTATGGTGATGCAATTGAAAATGCTCTTGAAAAGCTAAAGACACCATCAAATCCTGCAAAGCCTGGAAGCAGCTGGATTCCATTTAAAGAGGTACAGAAAAATCTCAAGAATGCTACTAAAATGGGAAATTCAGTATGAGATAAAAATTTTAAAATGAGGACTCTCCTTACTTGGAATGTGAGAGAAGATTTTGTAAGCCCATGACCAGTTGCTTATACGGAATGTAGAGAGAGGTGGTTTTGTTCATTTTGATAATTTGAGAGCAAATGGGCCTCAGACAGCAAACTTTTATCTATAGAGGATTCACATTAGGGAAGAATATACTGTTAGAAATTAGTCAAGGAAGGGGTCTGGCATTGAACTAAATATTGACGGCTTGCTTTATTCATAAAATCTTATAAAATTTAGTCTTGTGCCTCTGTAGTTTTTCTTAGGCATGGGTATTAAATATTTTAACAGACAAAATATTCACATTAAAAAATTTAAAAAATTGATGTCAATGTGAATATATGTGAATAAAATGTGAATAAAATCTTTAAAAAATTAAAAAAAAATTGATGTTGTCAAAGATTTTATTTATTTATTCATGAGAGAGCGAGAGGCAGAGACACAGGCAGAGGGAGAAGCAGGCTCCATGCAGGGAGCCAGATGTGTGGGACTCGATCCCGGGACTCCAGGATCATGCCCTAGGCCGAAGGCAGGCACTAAACCACTGAGCCACCCAGGGATCCCCGCCCGACAATATCAATTTTTATAAGTAACTGAAAATTCTCCGTAGGCTATTTGGGGATGATTAGCATATTTAAATATTTGAGACTCCCTTTATGTTTTGGTCCCCTTAATTCCTTATTTTCTTTGTTTTTTTTTATTTGGTATAGCAACAGCACCATTATTTGGGGAACCTATTTATTACCTTGTAGCTTTTTCTTTTTTTTTAATCCTTTTGCTATCCCTTACCTTTATTGCTTCTGATTTCCTAACTTTAGAAATGAGAAAAGTATTACAAGGTAATGGTGTAGAAACAAAGAGTACACCTGACTTTAACTAGTAACTGCAATCTAGAGGAAACTAGAGTAAATGCTAAATTCATAGGAAATAGCTAGAAGCACAAGACTAGAACACTAACATGAAGGATGAAATTTATTAGGTGTGGCCTAGCCAAAACTTGTTTGCTTGTGTTCCAGCAGCAGTTTCTTGCTTCTTTGTCTCCTTTTCAATAAATCAACTAAGAAAACCAGAGGAAGACATAGGAGGAATACTGTTTTTTAAAAAAATAATTTTTATTTATTGATGCATTTCTAAAGGATATATTGTTTAGTTTCTGTTTTAAAACTTCATTTAGGGGGATCCCTGGGTGGCGCAACGGTTTGGCGCCTGCCTTTAGCCCAGGGTGCGATCTTGGAGACCCGGGATCGAATCCCACGTCGGGCTCCCTGCATGGAGCCTGCTTCTCCCTCTGTGACTATCATAAATAAGTAAAATCTTAAAACAAAACAAAACAAAACAAAATAAAACTTCATTTAGGGCAGCCCCAGTGGCGCAGCAGTTTAGCGCTGCCTGCAGCCCAGGGCGTGATCCTGGAGACCCTGGATCAAGTCCCACGTCGGGCTCTCTGTATGATACCTGCTTCTCCCTCTGCCTGTGTCTCTGCCCCCTCTGTCTCTATGAATAAATAAATAAAATCTTTTAAAAATAAAATTTCATTTATATGTATATATGCAAGTATGTGTTTATTCCATAATTGATGGGTCAGCATTAGGGTTTTTTTCTTTACGATTTATCCATGTTTTTCTTTTTTCTTTTTATTTATTATTTATTTAAGAGACCAAGGGATGCCTGGGTGGCTTAGTGGTTGAGCATCTGCCTTTGGCTCAGGGTGTGATCCCGGAGTCCACAAGTTCCACATCGGATTCCCATGGGGAGCCTGCTTCTCCCTCTGCCTATGTCTCTGCCTCTCTCTCTCTCTGTGTCTCATGAGTAAATAAAAAAGAATCTTTAAAAAAGACAGAACAGAAATGGGGAGGGCCAGGGGGAGAGAGAGAAGCAGAAACCCCACTAAACAGGGAGCCTGACACCAGGCTGGATTCAGGACCCTGGGATCATGACCTGAGCCAAAGGTAGAAGCTTAACTGACTGACCCTCCCGGGTGCCACAGTTCACCTGTGTTTTGTATGCAGCTGAACATTGATCTAATAATGGGAAAATGTTATAGTTTATCCATTGTCCTATCTGTGGATACTTGGGGTGTTTCCAGTTGTCTTTTTCCTTTTATGGAACAAAACTCGCTAAGGATTGATTAAAAACTTCTCATGTGAAAGCAGAACTAAGAATTCATTAGTTCAGGTGCACATTATTAAGTTAGCTTATAAGTAGGAATACAACTTTACATGTGATCCACTCCCTGTGAGTTATTAGAGGGGGTTGTGGTGTTATTCTGTATATTTTGAAGTCAGAGTTCTAAATTGTTACCAACTTTTCAGGTGGTTTCTAAGGGTACATATACTTGATAGCCAGTAGGTGTCAAAGTTATATGAATTAGGACATAATTGATTGGTTTTCACATTGATCAAATATAGCTTAGCAGTGGGGAGTTAATTTCCTACCAGCCCTGAATTTAGTGCTTTCCTTCCATCTGCTCTGATTGCATTGGTTGTTTGGACAGAGAAGCAGAGATGGGTCTGAACAAGGTAGAAATCACCTAGGTCATATCAGCACACCAGTAGTTCCTCTCTTGGAATGGCCCAAATATGTAACATGAAATTAAATTTAGGAATTACAATGTGAAGTTATCTGTATTGGTATTTTTTTTCCATTGGTATTTTAAGTTTACTTTTATGCCAAAGTGAATGTCGAATAAGTACTGCAGTGATAACATAAACTCCTCCCACCCCCATCTTATGAATATAGATAATGCTGAGTTTGCAACAGAGAGCACAGAAACGTGCAAGTTATATCTTGCGTCTTGAAGAAATCAGCCCGTGGCTGGCTGCCATGACTAACACTGAAATTGCTCTTCCTGGAGAGGTGTCAGCTAGAGACACTGTCACAATCCACAGTGTGGGCGGAACCATCACCATCTTACCTACCAAAACCAAGCCAAAGAAGCTGCTCTTTCTAGGGTCAGACGGCAAGAGCTATCCATATCTCTTCAAAGGTGGGATTTAAAAGAAAAGCCTTAATTTGATTATGAATGCTTTGTGTGTGTTTGTGCTGGGAGAGGATTGTTCCAGGTGTATAGCCCTGGTGATATCCTCTGTGATTTTGAATGGAAATGGTTGGAGACTGGGTAGTTAAGATTTTCCATTTCCTACTGTTTCTTTGCTTAAGAACTTATATAAGTAGAACTGAGGAACAGCTAATAATGCTAGTGTCTGATACCTTGCAACTGAATTGAATGTTCTCTAATGCTCGCATTGTGCTTCCTTGGCTCTCAGTTCTTGACTGCTACTGCGAATTGAGAGGAGATGCAAAAGTGATATGTTTGTAATCCCATCCCCACCATTGCACTTAGCCCCATTTGGTCACCACTATAGCTACTTTAAATTTTATTTCCATAGGATTGGAAGATTTACATCTGGATGAGAGAATAATGCAGTTCCTGTCTATTGTGAATACCATGTTTGCTACAATCAATCGCCAGGAAACACCCCGTTTCCATGCCCGACACTATTCTGTAACACCACTAGGAACCCGATCAGGACTAATCCAGTGGGTGGATGGAGCCACACCCTTATTTGGTCTTTACAAACGATGGCAACAACGGGAAGCTGCCTTACAAGCACAGAAGGTTGATAAATTTCAAATACACATGTACCTTTATTTGAATTTCCATAAAAACATATATTAGTCTCTTGTTCTCTGAAATACTCATAGGCTTACTGTTTTTGAGCATTTTGGTAAGTTTGTAAATGTATAGGAAAGTGTTTCTGAGGCAAATTTTATAAAAATACAGTTTTGGGGATCCCTGGGTGGCTCAGCGGTTTAGTGCCTGCTTTTGGCCCAGGGCGTGATCCTGGAGTCCCGAATCAGTCCCACATCCAGCTCCCGGCATGGAGCCTGCTTCTTCCTCTGCCTGTGTCTCTGCCTCTCTCTCCCTGTGTTTCTCATGAATAAATAAAATCTTTAAAAATAAATAAACTAAATAAATAAATAAATAAATAAATAATTTTATTTATTGGACAGAGAGAGAGGGAACTGCAGGCAGAGGGAAAGAGAAACAGGCTCCCCATGGAGCACAGAGCCTGATGCAGAACTCGATCCCAGAACCCTGAGATTGTGACCTGAGCTGAAGGCAGACACTTAACCGACTGAGCCACCCAAGTGTACTTAAAACTGTATTTTTTAAAGATTGATTGATTGATTGATTGATTTATGGGGGGGGGGGGCAGAGACACAGGAGGAGGGAGAAGCAGGCTCCATACTGGGAGCCTGAGGTGGGACTGAATCGGGACTCCAGGATCATGCCCCAGGCTAAAGGTGGAGCTAAACCGCTTAGGCACCTGGGCTGCCCAAATAAAATCTTCTAAAAAAAAGATAGTTTTAAGAGGTGGCAATGGTGACATTTGGTTAATCTTATTCTAGACAAAGACAGAAAGTAGGTAAGGTGATAGTGTGGTTGTTAATCATTCAGTAAGTTGATTTTTCATATCTTAATGCTTTTTTTATTGGGCTTACTTACTAGAGTCTTTAATTTTTTAAAGATTTTATTTATGTGAGAGACAGTGTGTGAGAGAACAAGTGGCAGGGGTTGGGGGGCCAGAGGGAGAGAGAGAAGCAGAGTTCCTGTTGAATCAGGAGCTTGACCTGCGACTTGATCCCAGGACCCTAGGGTCATGACCAGAGCCAAAGGCAGACAACCAGCTGAGCCACCCAGGTGCCCCTAGGGTCTTTTAAATTAAATTTATAGGGGGATCCCTGGGTGGCTCAGCGGTTTACTGCCTGCCTTCGGCCTGGGGCGTGATCCTAGAGTCCTGGGATCGAGTCCCACGTGGAGTCCCACGTCGGGCTCCCTGTGTGGAGCCTGCTTCTTCCTCTGCCTGTGTCTCTGCCTCTCTCTCTCTCTGTGTCTCTCATGAATAAATAAATAAAACCTTTAAAAAAAATTTATAAATAAGAGAGTTTTGAAAACCAGTTGCTTTTAAATTAAATATGTAAATAAGAAACTACATATAGAGTTAATTACTGTGATGTCATATTTTGTTCCTAGAAAATTTATGATTTTGATTTAGACTACGGATTTAATTTAGAATTCATTTTAGCTAAGTCTCTGAGTGCTTAGTGTATACCAGGAACAGTACTAAGTGCTACAGGTATAAAGATAAGTTATATACAGTTTCAACCTCAGGATTCCATATCTAGCCAAAATAATTATTCTAATTAGGGTAGGTATGAAAAGGAGCAAGAGTTGGGAAGGAGTCAATTTTAAAAAATAAGCATAGGAGATTGTAGAACAATTACTGAGAGTTAAATTAGAATTGGGAATTAGGGGTTATCTAAATTTTTGTCTTAGTACTGTTAATTTTATATTGATGAAGTCATATTAGTGAAGAATGAAATTTGTACATAAATTAATGATAAATTTCAGTAGAATTCTCTGTTACAAAGAATGTAAATTAGATGTTGGGTTTGAATGAAACCTTAAGAAAATTAAAGAGTTGGGGCACCTGGGTGGCTCAGTGGATTAAACATCTTGTCTTTGGTTCAGGTCATGATCCTGGAGAGCTGGAATCGAGCCCCACATCAGGCTCCCTCCTCAGCAGGGAGTCTGCTTCTCCCTCGCTCCCTCATCCTGTTCATATGCGCGTGCATGCGCGCTCTCTCTCTCTCTCTCAAATAAATAAATAATATCTTAAAAAAAAAAAAAACAGTAGACCAAGTTTGTAGTAAAGTGGTATTACTTATGAGAAAGAAATGTAGATGCACAGTCCAGAAGAATTATCTGTTTGGTCTGTGGAATTAGGTAGGTGGAGAATGCCACTCAAAAATCAGTTTTTAAAATACAATATATTCAAAATAATCTTTATTTAAATAAAGTTGACTCTTTTCTTCAAATTTTGTTTTTAAGGCCCAAGATTCCTACCAAACTCCTCAGAATCCTGGAATTGTACCTCGTCCTAGTGAACTTTATTATAGTAAAATTGGCCCTGCTTTAAAAGCAGTTGGACTTAGCCTGGATGTGTCCCGACGGGATTGGCCTCTTCATGTAATGAAGGCAGTATTAGAAGAGTTAATGGAGGCTACCCCCCCAAATCTCCTTGCTAAAGAGCTCTGGTCATCTTGTACCACACCTGATGAATGGTGGAGAGTCACACAGGTACGTGCTCTGTTTTGGGCTATAATCAATGTCACTGTTTCTTTTGCCTGCTTCCTGTCTAGTCTGTGTTGTTCACCCTCTTCTTCTTCCCCCTTATCTCCCTCCAGACTTGGTAGTTTGAGACCTGTATTCAAATCTTACATTGCAGTTATTTTCATAAGGCATGGACATGACTGTGTGAGGGTAGAACAGAGGGTATTATGAAATGAAAAGAAGAATAAAAGCTTGAGAAAGGGAAAAACTAGGGAGTTTGAAAATAGTTTTGTTTTTTAAATCCAGCATTCAAATACTGAGTAGGTCCAACAAAGACCACAGGGTTGTGTACAGCTACTCAGTGCAGAGCCTCTGTGACCACTTGGCAGCAGCCCTGAGGAGTGCTATTTAGAAATGAGGTAGTAGGATTATGGTATTTTGTGCATTTTGGAGCATCAAATCCATGTTGGAAGGAAGTTTGCTAATGGTATTACAACTTGCTCTCCCCTCCCCATCTCCTCTCTTGTTTAGTCTTATGCCAGGTCTACTGCAGTTATGTCTATGGTCGGATACATAATTGGCCTTGGAGATAGACACCTGGATAATGTTCTCATAGATATGACGACTGGAGAAGTGGTTCACATAGATTACAATGTTTGCTTTGAAAAAGGTAAAATTAAATTGGACTTTTACATTTATGTGAGGGTCAAATGTTTTTGATGAAAGGCCAAAAATATAACACTTTGTCTTTTTAAGGTAAAAGCCTTAGAGTTCCTGAGAAAGTACCTTTTCGAATGACACAGAATATTGAAACAGCACTGGGTGTAACTGGAGTAGAAGGTGTTTTTAGGCTTTCATGTGAGCAGGTATGCTGTTTCTCTTATACCTTTTAATGTACCTGTTAACAAATCTTGTGGAATGAAAAACTACGTTTTAGTGAGGAAACTTGTGGCAAAACCTGATTAAAATACCTCTGAATACAGGTTCTACACATCATGCGGCGTGGCAGGGAGACTCTGCTGACATTGCTGGAGGCCTTTGTGTATGACCCCCTGGTGGACTGGACGGCTGGGGGTGAGGCAGGCTTTGCTGGCGCTGTCTATGGTGGAGGTGGCCAGCAGGCCGAGAGCAAGCAGAGCAAGAGAGAGATGGAGCGAGAGATCACCCGCAGCCTCTTTTCTTCCAGAGTAGCTGAAATTAAGGTGAAGGCAACAATAATAAATCATCACCATCTTTTGCTGGGTAAAACTGTTTAAAAAAGGTTTTTTTGGAAGACTGTCCTGTATAACATTGAAATGTCAGTGAAATAGGGCAATTTGATGTCTTGTTAGTAGGAAATGCTTCCATACACAGACACACAATCACACTCTTACTCACTGGAGGTGGATTAATGACTTGAAAAAAAAAGTTACACCTTTTTTTTAATACATTGAAATGCATTTACCAGTGACTATTTTAGGTGTTCCTTTCTTGGTTAGCCTCTCCTCAGTCTGAATTTTAATATCATGGCCGCCAGTAATGCTAATGCTGTGTTGTGTGGCGTAGTGGTGACTACACGGTATTGTGAGATTTGATTCTCAGTTTATGGCTGTGTGAACTTAAAATGCCCTGGTTATCATTTTCGGTAAAGTATCTGTGATGCCATCACCCCTTCAGGGTTTTAAATAAGAGATTTAAATAGAATAATACATATGAGATGTCCATCTAACAAATCTCTGTGGCAGACGTCCTCGTATCTCACAATTGTCCCTGTAAAAATTTCCCTGATTGTAATTATCTTTTTATAGGTGAACTGGTTTAAGAATAGGGATGAGATGCTGGTTG
Organism: Vulpes vulpes; assembly: GCF_048418805.1. Lineage (NCBI taxonomy): Eukaryota > Metazoa > Chordata > Mammalia > Carnivora > Canidae > Vulpes > Vulpes vulpes. Next base: position 101,205,256 of record NC_132782.1, read on the forward strand.
TGCTTCCCAAGCTGGACAGCAGCTTGGATGAATACCTAAGCTTGCAAGAGCAGCTGACAGATGTGGAAAAACTTCAAGGCAAACTACTGGAAGAAATAGAGTTTCTAGAAGGAGCTGAAGGAGTGGACCATCCTTCTCACACTCTGCAACACAGGTTTAAAAGTGTTGAACTCTTATTTCTAAATACATGACATTAAGGAGAATTTTCATATTTGTATAAACATTGTCAACTTCAATTAGAATTATTATAGCGATTTACATAAATGATAAAAAGCTCTCCCAAGGACTGTAATCTCAAACTAAGATATAGAAATTTACTTAAATTTTCTGCCTTATTTTTAATTGAAATGTTTGAGTAATTATGGGAGATAAGTGGGTATAATAGAACATGAACTTGGATTCAGAAAACCTGGGGTTTGGTTTTCTTTTTTTTTTTTTTTTTTTATGATCTTTATTTATTTATTCATGAGAGACACAGAGAGAGAGAGAGGCAGAGACACAGGCAGAGGGAGAAGCGGGCTCCATGCAGGGAGCCCAATGTGGGACTCGATCCCGGGTTTCCAGGATCACACCCCGGGCTGGAGGTGGCGCTAAACCGCTGTACCACTGGGGCTGCCCACCCCCTTTTCTTTTTTCTTTTTTTTTTTTTTTAATATTTTTATTTATTTATGATAGTCACACACACAGAGAGAGAGAGAGAGAGAGAGGCAGAGACATAGGCAGAGGGAGAAGCAGGCTCCATGCACTGGGAACCCGACATGGGGTTCGATCCCAGGTCTCCAGGATCGCACCCTGGGCCAAAGGCAGGCACCAAGCCGCTGTGCCACCCAGGGATCCCAAGAAACTTTTATCTTTTTTTTTTTTATGAGGGGTTTGGGTTTCTCTGTACCGTTTGTGTCTGGATCCTTATTCATTAGTACAGTGGCAATTATTTTATCCACTTTGCTGAATTAAGCATTAAACAGAATGATCCAAGTTGAATGAACCTTGTACAGAGCCAGGCTGTCAGTAAAGGGTAAATATGCAAATACCACACACTGTGTGAGTCTCTGGGATTAAAATGTCTGTCATTTACACTCAAAACCTGGTAGGTGTGCTGGTTGTTTTTTGTGTGTGTGGTGGATTTTGAACATGTTTTATTTAAAATGTTGTGAGTAGAGTTGAGAGAATTATGGGCAAAAACAGAGAAGTAAGGGACATTTGAATTACGCCCTTAAGATTGAAAAGGAGCTTACCAGGCAACCTCAAGTATGAGCAAAATCAAGGTTATGAAATTAAGTAGAAGGAAGAGGCAATTAAAAAATATTTCCTCTTATTAGGTATTCTGAACACACTCAGCTACAGACTCAGCAAAGGGCTGTACAGGAAGCAATCCAGGTGAAGCTGAATGAATTTGAACAGTGGATAACACATTATCAGGCTGCGTTCAATAATTTAGAAGCAACACAACTTGCAAGTTTGCTTCAGGAGATAAGCTCACAAATGGACCTTGGTATGGGTTGATTTATCTTAGATACACATGTTGAGCATGTGAGTTTTGTATTTGTGTGTTTATGTGTGGGGTTCTGGTTTGTGCTCCTTTCAATGACTGCTGGTTTGGAATAGTTTCACTGTGATTAATAATCTCTTTTACCAAAAGGTCCTCCAAGCTATGTGCCCGCAACAGCCTTTCTACAGAATGCTGGCCAGGCGCACTTGATTAGCCAGTGTGAGCAGCTAGAGGGAGAAGTGGGCGCTCTTCTCCAGCAGAGGCGTTCAGTGCTCCGAGGTTGTCTGGAACAGCTGCATCACTATGCAACTGTAGCTCTGCAGTATCCAAAAGCCATATTTCAAAAACATCGAATTGAGCAGTGGAAGACCTGGATGGAAGAGCTCATTTGTAATACCACAGTTGAGCGCTGTCAAGAACTGTACAGGAAGTATGTTGATCACATTTAATTTTCTTTACTTCTCAGGGGATTGGAAGCAGAGTTGTGTTCAAATTATTATTTTATGTATATAGTATTTTTCTGAAAGAAATGGTTAATGGATGGAATCTGAATGGGGGTCTCTTTTCTTGGTTTTAAGAGGATTTGAACTCCTGTTTTCCCTAATAAGATGGTGTGTTTTTTCTAATTAAAATGTGTCCTAGTGTCAGAGTGATGGGATCAGGGTAAAGACAGCTAAACTGCAACATTGAGCTGTTGCTCACAAAAAAGTTGTCTTAGAAAATTTACTTGAAAAAATAAAGTTTACTTGAGCTCTTGAGACTTTTTCTTATCTGTAAAAATGGAAATCATGGTTTCTACTATTTGTTTGAGGATCACAGACAATATTCCATATTCTCCAGTGTAAAATGTGAACTTTCTTTACAAGCAAGAAGTGCTTATGTTGTATATAAGCACCTCTCTCTGTTTGCATAGATACGAGATGCAGTATGCTCCCCAGCCTCCACCAACAGTGTGTCAATTCATCACGGCCACAGAGATGACTCTGCAGCGGTACGCAGCTGACATCAACAGCAGGCTTATTAGACAAGTGGAACGCTTGAAACAGGAAGCTGTTACTGTGCCTGTTTGTGAAGATCAGTTGAAAGAAATTGAACGTTGCATTAAGGTTTTCCTTCACGAGAATGGGGAAGAAGGATCTTTGAGTCTAGCAAGTGTTATTATTTCCGCCCTTTGTACTCTTACAAGGTGAGTTAGCCAACTTTGTATTGAGACCATTTTGTTGTCTTGAAAACTTTCATGCTTATTGAGATTGCATGTGCCTTTTGTTTAATACCAAACTTAATGTATTTTTTTTACTTTCATTAGTCTCACTCACTGTTATAGCTCCTTTACTTCCCTTCAGAGTTTGAGGTATCCACTTTTGTGTGTGAGTATAGCTGAGTAGTTTTCATTGTACAAACACTTCTTGCATTTAGGCGTAACCTGATGATGGAAGGTGCAGCTTCAAGTGCTGGGGAGCAGCTGGTGGATCTGACCTCTCGGGATGGAGCCTGGTTCTTGGAAGAGCTCTGCAGTATGAGTGGGAACGTCACTTGCCTGGTGCAGTTACTGAAGCAGTGCCACCTGGTGCCACAGGACTTAGACATTCCGAACCCAATGGAAGCTTCTGAGGCAGTTCACTTAGCTAATGGAGTATATACCTCACTTCAGGTGAACACTTTTAAATTAGCGTAACATTGATAAGTTTGTTTTAGATATTGAACATTTATACTTCTTATCTCTGGTTCAGAAAAGCAATTTGACTTTTCCCCTTTTAATGTTGCTTAATTGGTCACTTAAAGGTCAGTGTGAGGTTTGTAGCCAGAAGTTGGTTACAGTTGCATAAGTTTGTTCTTAGTACATGGCATTAAACCTCTAAATGTATAATTTACCTTAACTCAGAAAACATTAAAATATATTTCTCACATATTTATAGGAATTAAATTCAAATTTCCGGCAAATCATATTTCCAGAAGCACTGAGATGTTTAATGAAAGGAGAATACACGTTAGAAAGTATGCTTCATGAGCTGGACAGTCTTATTGAGCAGACAACTGATGGCGTTCCCCTGCAGACTCTAGTTGAATCTCTTCAGGCCTATTTAAGAAATGCAGCTATGGGACTCGAGGAAGAAACACATGCTCATTACATCGATGTTGCCAGGCAAGTGAATGGTAGCTGTGCTGTTTTCTTGCGAAGGAGATAGGAAAGCCACATAACAGTTTCTGAGCTCTTACTATACGTAAGTTTAGTTGGAATTTTACAGCAGATATAGTTACTTAAAAATGTTTACCTATATTTTTAAAAAGTTTGTTTTTGGAAATAATTACAGATTCATAGGAAGTTGTAAAACACATGTGTGCAGGGATGTCTTATGAGGCTCCATCTTTCCTGCAGTGTTAGCACTTTGCATACCAGTAGTACTGTGGTCACACTGTGGAGTTGATGTCGGTACAGTCAGCAGAGATTCCTGAGATTGCACCAGTTATACACATGCACTCAGCTGGGTGTGTAGCTCCATGAATGTTTAGCACATACACAAATGTATACTTGTAATGTGGTTGCTTCATGATATGTGTGCTACACACACACAAAGTGGAGTGTAGGACTTTTAAACCAGCCCTCAGAACTTCATGGGAGCATCTGAGCCAGTTTAGTTAATGGAGTACACACCTCACTTGAGGTGAATGCTTCTAAGTTTGCTTAAACTTTTTAAGTTTGTTTTAGATACTGAATATTGTGGTTTTTCATCTCTGAAATCCAGAGAAACAGTTTGACTTTGGACCCTGTAAAGGTTGGGCTGTTCCTCCAGCTATGCACTCTACCCATAGCTAAGCTGTAAGCCCCTTTATCTCTGGTGACTCAAGACCTCTTTCTTTGGCATTCTGGTGTCAGATTTGCCCCAGAAAGTATAATTGAGAGAGTAGAAATGGATTGACCTACCGTTCTTCCTCCTATGACAAAATACAAAGAAAAGAAAATAGAATAGTATAATGAACTTTCTTTTTTTCCCATCTTTGGCAATTATCTGCACTTGTTTAAATTGTTTAAATTATTTGTCTTGTTTAGATTGTACTGTCCTGATTATTTTGAAGCAGATATCTTTTCATTTTTAAACATACAGGAAGTATATATATCTAAAATACAAATTTAGTTTTCTTAATTGCAGTGCCGTTACTTCACCCAAAAAGTTAACAATAATTCATTAATGTTTTCCATTATCCGCATTCAAAACTTTCCTATTTTATGTTTCTTTATAATTATTTCACCATACAGTTAAAAAAATGAGTGCAATTATTATAGCATAAACTAAACATCAATAAATGATTTAGATTATTTGCATAATAGCTTTATCATTTAAATTTCTAGCATTATTTAAACATTTAGATGCTAAATCTATATGCCTTTCTTTCTCACTAAATTTCAGCCCTCATTTATCTCCCCATGATAATCTAATTCAGGTTTTCCTTACCCGCAAATGGATGATTACTCTTCATGTGTGATTTAGGTAACAAACTTCATGCCTGGTTCTGTTACAGCTTGTTTGTACCTTGTTTTGGAGAACCTTTGATCATCTCAAGGAAAATTGTATGGGATCCCTGGGTGGCGCAGCGGTTTAGCGCCTGCCTTTGGCCCAGGGCGCGATCCTGGAGACCTGGGATCGAATCCCACGTTGGGCTCCCGGTGCATGGAGCCTGCTTCTCCCTCTGCCTGTGTCTCTGCCTCTCTCTCTCTCTCTCTCTCTCTCTCTCTCTCTGACTACCATAAATAAATAAAAATTAAAAAAAAAAAAGAAAATTGTATACCATCTTGTAGCTCTTTTTTCCATTAGAAATTGCCCTGGTTAGCCTTTTTAAATTCTCTTAATAGTTGTATAGTTGTTTCTATATGTGTGTGTGATAAAGTTGAAAATCCGGTTAACGGGGGCACCTTGGTGGCTCAGTGGTTGAGCGTCTGCCTTCAGCTTAGGGCATGATCACAGGGTCCTGAGATGGAGTCCCACATGGGGCTTCCTGCAGGGAGCCTGCTTCTCCCTCTGCCTGTGTCTCTGCCCTCTCTTTCTCTCATGAATAAATTTTAAAAATCTTAAAAAAAAAACAGATTTGGTTAACATTAGTAACAATAATACTAGTTGTAGGTACTAGGAATGCTATTTTTGATTTTTTTTATATAAAATGTTCAGAATAGTGTCTGGATACATATGCCACTGTGTAAGTCTTAAGTTGATGATATGCTGGGTGAATTTCTGGAGACTTTTTTTTTTTTTTTTTTTTTTTTTGAATTTCTGGAGACTTAAACTCAAACTATGCATTATTCAAAACAAGTGTGCCACAAATGGCAGGTTTTTGAGTTTGGGGTCTGTGTGTAGTTGGCTGTTTCATGTATGTGACAGTTGTGTGAACATACTTGACAATTTTTGTGAAGTCCTCTAGCTTTAGAATTGTGTGATTCTTGACATTTATTGGGGGTTTGTATTATTTTACATTCTTTGTGTTAAGTGAGACTATAATATATAGTTCTTTAAAAATTGTCATAATCCAGATTTGCATAAAATTTGATCACATGAACAATTACTAATACTGAATTGGAACCATTAACTTCATATTATGATGGCACTACATATCATTTTATCCTAACAGTCTTACCTGCATGCAAAAAGACTTCTTTTCTAGGGGTGCCTGGGTCAATCAGTTGGTTAAGTGTCTGACTCTTGATTTCGGCTCAGGTTGTGATCTTGAGGACCTGAGATTGAGCCCTGTGTGGGGCTCCACGCTCAGCAGGGAGTCTGCTTGAGAATTCTGTCCCTCCTCCCACTCTGGGTTCGTGTTCTCTCTCTCTCAAATAAATAAAATTAATTAAAATCTTAAAAAAGATTTATTTTTTTAGATTGCATGCTAGCTGTGACTCTTACTGACCTTTTGTGTTGTCCCCCAAATTTATTACTCTTCAGTTAGGATTTTAATTCCCTTTTCTTTTTCTCTAGAATACTACATGCTCAATATGGTGAATTAATCCAACCAAGAAATGGTTCAGTTGATGAAACACCAAAAATGTCAGCTGGCCAGATGCTTTTGGTAGCATTTGATGGGATGTTTGCCCAAGTTGAAACTGCTTTTGGCTTATTAGTTGAAAAGGTAAATATTAGGGGTACCTTGGGTGGCCCAGTCAGTTGAGTGTCTGCCTTTGGCTAGGGTCATGGTCCTTTGATCCTGGGCTCCCTGCATAGTGAAGAGCCTGCTGTTCCCTTGCCATCTGCCATTCCTCCTGCTTGTGCTCTCTTGCTTTCTGCCAAATGAATAAATAAAATCTTTTATAAAGTAAAGAAGGCAACCCAGGTGGCTCAGCGGTTTAGCTCCACCTTCAGCCCAGGGTGTGATCCTGCAGACCTGGAATCGAGTCCCACGTCGGGCTTCCTGCATGGAGCCTGCTTCTCCCTCAGCCTGTGTCTTTGCGTGTCTCTCTCTCTCTCTCATGAATAAATAAAATCTTTAAAAAAACTAAAGAAGAGGTAAATACTGGTTTTATGAGTACTGATTTAATGCACATGTGGTAAAGTAGTTCACTGTGTGAAAAGTAGAGAAAGGAACTTTCTTTTTCTTTTCTTTATTTTACATAGTTAAACAAGATGGAAATTCCCATTGCTTGGCGAAAGATTGACATTATAAGGGAAGCCAGGAGTACCCAAGTCAATTTTTTTGATGATGATAACCACCGGCAGGTGCTAGAAGAGATTTTCTTTCTAAAAAGATTACAGACAATTAAGGAATTTTTCAGGCTCTGTGGTACCTTTTCTAAAACTTTATCAGGTAATCTTTCACATTTAAACATATTGGATTTGTGTAGAACTTTAGAAGGGGGTAGGGATGGAGCAGGCTTAATTGTATGCTCATACAGTCTAGTTTTTAAATAAGCATTATTATTACCTAATTTTACTTTGCATGAAATACTTGAAAATTTTCCTGTTTTAGGTTCAAGTTCACTTGAGGATCAGAATACTGTAAATGGACCTGTACAGATTGTCAATGTGAAAACTCTTTTTAGAAACTCCTGTTTCAGTGAAGACCAGATGGCCAAACCTATAAAGGCATTCACAGCTGACTTTGTGAGGCAGCTCTTGATTGGACTACCGAACCAAGCCCTAGGACTCACTCTCTGCAGTTTTATCAGTGCCCTGGGTGTAGACATTATTGCTCAAGTAGAGGCAAAGGACTTTGGTGCTGAAAGCAAAGTATCTGTTGATGATCTTTGTAAGAAAGCAGTGGAGCACAACATCCAGATTGGGAAGTTCTCTCAGTTGGTAATGAACAGGGCAACTGTGTTAGCAAGCTCCTATGATACTGCCTGGAAGAAGCATGACTTGGTACGCAGGCTAGAAACCAGTATTTCTTCTTGTAAGACAAGCCTGCAGCGTGTTCAGCTGCATATTGCCATGTTTCAAGTAAGTATTTCTCTAATGTGTTTTTCTCTACTCTAGGAATTTGAAAACCTGGGGGAATTAATATAAAATAATACAAAGAAAAAAAATTTAAACATCCTGAATTGTGCCAGCCCGCAGCAAACCCAGCTTTTTAGCATTTTGGTATCTTTGTCCAGTTTTTCTTTGTTTCTGTTTCCTGTAGTTGAGAGTATTTTGTGTTTACACTTCCATCCATGTGGTATGGTTGGTATTATCTGTATTGTTAAGTTTTATCATGAACTGATTTCTTTAGCTCATAAATTAAGAAAACTAATTTATTCACATTTTGAAATTATAGTTATTTTATATGTTAATAGTCTGTCTAGCACATTGGAATCTTTTTGTATTTTTTCTTCAAAAAAAGTTGACATTTTTATTGTCTTATACATTTTAGAGTTTATTCCCTTAAAAAATTGACAACTGAATGGAAAACATTATATCCTTACAGTTTTGTTGATCTGAACAAATATTCATCATTTTAAGCCCTAAGTACAATATATTACTTTTAATTGTAGCCCAAATATCCCTTAGGCCTTCTGGGGCCTTCCTTGAAACATAGAAGATGACTTGCTCCTCTGTGGGCAGTTGCCTGCCCCTTTCTGCAACTTCTAGGCTCTCTGGAGAATTCTTTGTTCTGTACTGCTGCCATCATTTCTCTTAATCACTTGCTTAGCCTCACGCTGCATAGACTGTGCCTCTCCACCCACCATCCCCCCATGCCTTTTCCAACCTCTTAACTGGAGATGGGTATCTTTTAGGGAGATTGTATACTAGACTTTTATATACACTTGGAAACATCTTCAGAATTACTACTTAGTTGTTGCATATCACTGATCAAAGAAATTTATCAGCCATTCTCTAAATTAGGGAATTTTTCACCTGGTTGTGATTCTTTTGTAATGTTTCTGCTGTTAGACTTCTGCTTACCTCGCTTTGCTGTGGCTGGGTGTTTTTTTCTCTTCGCCTCGGTCCTAATTCCCACCTCCCCTCCTTTTATCTAAAGATTATTTTTCCTGCTGATTTTATTAAATTGTTTTTTCTTTGAACAGTGGCAGCATGAAGACCTTCTTATCAATAGACCACAAGCCATGTCAGTTACACCTCCTCCTCGGTCAGCCATCCTAACCAGCATGAAAAAGAAACTCCATACTCTGAGCCAAATTGAAACTTCAATTGCAACAGTTCAGGTGTGTTTTGTCAGACCTTAACTTGCAGCACATTTACTTTCAGAAATGACCTATGCTGTGAGGAGGTGTTCAGTCTATGTACACGTCTGTCCTTGGCTTACTTCTTGTTCACTTTTATTTTTAATTTGTATCTTTCTTTTCTTCAAGTAACCAAAACTAACAGTAGCAGTGTATTTTTTTATTTTTATTTTTTTTAGCAGTGTATTTTGAACCAGGAATAGAGACACACTACACATTTCAGGTTTTTTTTTTTTTTAAATATTTTATTTATTCATGATGGGGGCAGGGGCAGGCAGAGAGACAGGCTGAGGAAGAAGCAGGCTCCTCACAGGGAGCCCGATGTGGGACTTGATCCCAGATCCCAGGATCATGACCTGAGCCAAAGGCAGGCGCCCAAACTGCTGAGCCACCCAGGCATCCTAACACTTAGTTTTTCTGAAAGGCTTACTATTCATATCTAAAAAGCTTAGGCATTTCTTTTATTTCATTTTGAAAAGAGCAAGGGTGGGGCAGAGGGTGAGAATCTTTAAAAAATATTTTTATTTAAATTCAATTAACATATAATGTATTATTAGTCACGCAGAGATCAGTGATTCATCAGTCTTCTGTGATACAGTGCTCATTACATCAGTCATAAGCAGGCTCAGCATGGAGCCAGACGCAGGACTCAGTCTAATGACCCTGAGATTATGACCTGAGCTGAAATCAAGAGTTGGACATTTAACTGCCTGAGCCACCCAGGCACCCTAGCTTAGGCACTTTTTATCTCTGTTGTATAGTTAGTGATATTTTATGATGTCAAAGGCAGTAGGATATTTTTCTATTACAATTTTTTTGTCATTTCTGCCTAATATTTAATCTCCCCTCCCCCTTTCAAAATAAGAAACAGGTCTTGATAATGGTTATATATGTCTTTGTATTGTTTCTCCTTTTATCTCATGTACTCCTTATATCTCATGTAACTGACATTTTTCTGTTCATTTTACAAATTAATGTTAGTATAAAATCAAGTATGATCACTTCTGTAATTTTTACATTTTTAATGAAACTTCTGGAGTTCACTTTGAAGATTGAAATATCTTTTCTCTACAATATATTAGGGCTAGGTTTCAATATTGGAGAGTGAATACCTGCCCTTTCTGATTTTAGGGGTGTGTTTCTATCAAAGAAAGAGGGAGAGAAGTGCAGGAAAGACAGGATGTGAATTCCTCCACCTAAAGTGGTGAATAAATAATGAAATAACTTTGTTATGTAAAACCTTCCTTGTCATGAGTTTATAAACTTTTGAATCTGGGAAAATTTGATTTTTGTCCTTTGTAATCAAAAGTGTAGATGGATTTTTTTTTTTTTTTTGTAGATGGATTTTTTAAATTAAGTTTTTTATTTTAATTCTAGTTAACATACAGAGTTCTATTAGTTTCAGGTGTACAATATAGTGATTCAACAGTGCTATTCATGATTTGGTGCTCATTGTGATAAGTGTACTCTTTAATCCCCATCATCTCTTTCACTCCTCTTCCCAACCACCTCCCTTCTGGTAACCACCAGTTTGTTCTCTAGAGTTAAGAGTCTGTTTCTTTGTGTGTTTCTCCTTTTTTCCTCTTTGTTCATTTGTTTTGTTTCTCATATTCCACTATGAGCGAAATGATTTATTTCATTCTCTGAGTGACATTTCACTTAGCATTATATCCTCTTAACTCTCTTTTGTTGCAAATGGTACATGGATATTCTTATAGATAGCACTTAAGTGCATTAGGAATTTGATGTAGCACTGTTTTTTTTTTTTTTTAAAGATTTGTTTATTTACTCATGAGCAACACAGCGAGAGGGAGAGAGAGAGAGAACGAGAGAGAGAGAGAGAGAGAGAGAGGGGCAGAGACACAGGCAGAGAGAGAAACAGGCTCCATGCAGGGAGCCCGATGGGGGACTTGATCTCCGGTCTCCAGGATCACATCCTGGGCTGCAGGCAGCGCTAAACCGCTTTGCCACTGGGGCTGCCCTGTTTTCATTTTATTAAAGGCTACTTTATTTAGGGATGCCTGGAGGGCTCAGTGGTAGAGCACATCTCTCTTCAGCTCAGGGCATGATTCCAGTCTGGGGACCAAGTCCCACATTGGGCTCCCTGTGGGGGCCCTGCTTCTCCCTCTGCCTATGTCTCTGTCTCCCTCTGTGTTTCTCATGAATGAATAAATAAAATATATATTTTAAATGAAGGCTTCTTTAAAGATGAAAATCTTGGGATGCCTGTGTGGCTCATTCTGTTGAGCATCCACCGCTTTGTTTGTTTGTTTTTTAAATATTTCATTTACTTGACAGAGAGCACAGGCAGAGGGAGAGGGAGAAGCAGGGAGCCTGATCCCAGGACCTTGGGATCATAATGAGCTGAAGGGAGCCGCGTAACCGACTGAGCCACCCAGGCGCCCCTCTAACTCTTGGTTTTGGTTCAGGTTGTGATCTCATAGGTTGGCAGATTGAGCCCTACATTGGGCTATACCCTCAGTGAGGAGTTTGCTTTGCAAGATTATCTCCCTCTGCCTCTTCCTCCTCTATCTCTTGCTCCCTCTCCTCTTTTTCTCTGAAGTAAATAGATGGACTTTTAGAAAAATAATTAAAATCTGCAGATTTTAAGACCAACTGAAAGCCAGTTCTTACCTCCCCAGACATATTTAGCCTTAAATATTCAAATGAAATCAAGATTAATTCCAAAAGATGTATGTTAAAAATGTTTTCTAAATTATGTATGTCTCATCTGTTTCTTTTGAATCTGTCTTGTATTTATATAAAATCCTCACCAGGAATTGGAGAGTGTGAAATATTCACTGATGTTTTTCTGGCTTTTATAGGAGAAACTAGCAGCACTTGAAGCAAGTATTGAACAGCGACTTAAGTGGGCAGGTGGTGCCAACCCTGCACTGGCACCTGTACTACAGGATTTTGAAGCAACAATAGCTGAAAGAAGAAATCTTGTCCTTAAAGAGAGCCAAAGAGCAAGCCAGGTATTGTGACCCATGTGTGCATCTTTGTTTTCAGTTATGGGATTCTACAATTGATGGAAGTTACATGTGGGATAACTAGAGGTAGCTTGAGAGTCCACTCTCTAGTTCACAGTACTGGAAATAGAGTCTGATAGGCCTTGGTTGGAAGGGCATCCCTTAGGCTGGGCTCACAGCCAATTATTTCCGTAGATCTTTACTGTCTCCTAGCTAGATATAAAATGGGTTCAGCCTTTGTTGGAACATAAGGAATTTAATCCCATATTTGTCTAAGGTTTTCTTTATGCAACTAAGGTGACCCAGTGGCAATAAAATGTCTTTATGAGCTTGTGTTCTGTCAGAAGTTGTGGATTAACTTCGTTATGATTGGGGGAAGGGGACAAAAGCAAAAAAAAAAGAAAAAAACCTATTAGATAATTTTCCATCAGGTACAAAATTAGACTAATACAGTGATTCCCATATTCTCATAACCAATTAAAATTTAGTGATCATCAACTTATGTCCTATTTTATTTCCTCATACTTCCAATTTTTCCTTTCTCTCCCATTTTTAATGAAATTCCAAACGTATGATTTTTATCTGTAAATATTTCAGTATGTATTTATAAAAGTAGAAATTATTTACATAATCACAGTAGTATAATATTTTTTTAAATGTGCATAATATCGTCATACATCGAAGGTCATATTTTGTGGTCTTACTGTAAAGCTAGGCAAGAGTAGAAGCAGAATTGTCCAAATTGAAATTTGGACATAGCACTAATAAATTGCAATTGAATATAACAGTTTTATTGTGAAGTAAATTTTTTACCAAAAAGCAAACACGTAGAAGATACTTTTATATGAATGTACTTAGGTGATTTTAACCGCCTCAGATCTAATAACATTAGCCAAAACAAGGTGCATTTATTCATAGCCTTTATTAGGATTAGATCTGTTTCCTAAAAGAGTCATTCATAACATTTATTAAGGACCAGTTGTGGTCCTGAATTCTGGAAATGAATTCTGGTAGTATTTTTTCATGTCAGATTAAAATTGCATTTCTTCCCTGACTGTGATGGTTCCATTCCTTTTTACCTCTTTATAGGTCACTTTCCTCTGCAGCAATATCATCCATTTTGAAAGTTTACGAACTAGAACTGCAGAAGCCTTAAACCTGGATGCTGCATTATTTGAACTAATCAAACGATGTCAGCAAATGTGTTCATTTGCATCACAGTTTAACAGTTCAGTCTCTGAGTTAGAGCTTCGTTTATTACAAAGAGTGGTGAGTCTTGAATCTTGATATGAGAGTAGAGACTTGTGGATAAAAATGATAAGGCCAGTGTCATGCCCTCAAAGCCAATGTAATATAGTCAGTTTACATTTATATATAGTGTGTGTACTGTATATAAGATACTGTTTGAGGGACATAATGATTATATCCAGGGACACCTGGCTGGCTTGGTCTGTGAAGCATGAAACTCTTGATTTTGGGGTTGTGAGTTTGAGCCCCACGTTGGATGTAGAGAGTACTTTAAAATCTTAAAAAGTAATAATGATGATTAAATTTTGCTCTCAGTCCCCAAGGAACCTATTGATAATAAATAATACAATGAATTAAAAAGTTAAAAGGATTCTCAGAGCTACAATTGGCAGTACTGTGGAGGTTCAGAGGGGAGGAGGAATTCAGTGTATAGCAAATGACTTAGATCATTATCAGGGCACTGATAATAGGGTAGCAGACAAAGGGCTAGTGGAAGGTGAATGTGGACAGGAGGGTTGAGTCCAGAAATAGAAAGTCAATAAATTTAGTGTTTATATTTTATGGGAAAGTTTTAGACTATGTATTAATTAGGAAGTGTCTTTTTTAAAGAGTGATTTACACGGGTTTAGGGTCCTCGATACAGATCATTTTTGTTATTCTAGATATATTTTTTATGTCTTTGAGGATTTATTCCTGTATGATTATGCAGAAAAATTAAAAATCTTTATATTTCAGAAATTAAGTTATTAAGTACTATTACGCACATAATTAGTTCATGATGCAGCAAATGAGGTTCTTTGTGTGAGCTTGAGTTACTAATACCTTTTGATGGTGGTGATGAAGGATAGAATCTTATATTATTCCATCTGATACTTACACAAATGCTTATTCTGTTTAGGACACCAGTCTTGAGCATCCTATTGGCAGCTCTGAGTGGCTTTTGTCAGCACACAAACAATTGACCCAGGATATGTCTACGCAGAGGGCAATTCAGACAGAGAAAGAGCAACAGATAGAAACAGTCTGTGAAACAATTCAGAATCTGGTTGATAATATAAAGACTGTGCTCACTGGTCATAACCGGCAACTTGGAGATGTCAAACATCTCCTGAAAGCAATGGCTAAGGTAAGACTAATAATACTGGCACACAATTAAAATTAACTCCTTCCTTTCATAAAATTACAAGTAGTTGTATTTGGGAAAATAACGATATAAACAAAACAACTTCTGTCAGGTCTTATCTTCCAATTTGTAACTGAGTTTGTGTGTGTGTGTGTGTAAGATTTTATTTATTAGAGACAGAGAGAGGCAGAGACACAGAGGGAGAAGCAGGCTCCATGCAAGGATCCTGATGTGGGACTCGATCTTGGGTCTTCAAGATGAGGCCTTGGGCTAAAGGCAGCACTAAACCAGTGAGCCACCCGGGTTGCCCTTAATTTGTGTTTTTAACGATTTTTGTTTTGTTTTTTAAAGATTTTATTTCTTTGTTCATGAGAAACAGAGAGGCAGAGACACAGGCAGAGGGAGAAGTGGGCTCCCTGCAGGGAGCCCTATGCGGGACTCGATCCCAGGACCTTGAACCGAAGGCAGGCGCTCAACCACTGAGCCACCCAGGCATCCCTGTTTTGTTTTGTTTTTAAAGCAGGTTGTAGTATTCTGATTTTGTACCTTAGAGAAACTGAATGTTAAAGAGACTGATTCATCCAAAGTCCTGTAACTTAATAATAGACCCAAAACTTGAACATAGCCTCAGAGTGTTTTGATCTCCAACATCTCTTTTTCTTTTCAACCCTTATTCTGAAGCTCATAAGAGTTTGCCTTCAAAATGAATGAAATACTCTCTCTTCCCTCCAGTATCCTACATAATCTACATAGTAAGGCAACTGAACCCCCCAGAAAAGACTAACTTCATCAGTACAAAACCGTAAATCATTTAACTTGAGGATTTGTTTTCACTTGAGTTTTTATCTTGCACTGAAAATAAGATTCCTGTAGAAAAGGAGTTAAAATGTAATAAATGGGTTATTAAACACATATTTGAAAAACACTTACTGGTTGTTACTCAAAATTGACTGTTAGGAGTTACTATTGAAACAAATACCATTTCTCTTAATCATTAATATATCAATTCTAGGATGAAGAAGCTGCCCTGGCAGATGGTGAAGATGTTCCCTATGAGAACAGTGTTAGGCAATTCTTAGGTGAATATAAATCATGGCAAGACAACATTCAGACGGTGCTGTTTACATTAGTCCAAGCTATGGGTCAGGTTCGAAGTCAAGAACATGTTGAAATGCTCCAGGAAATAACTCCCACCTTGAAAGAACTGAAAACACAAAGTCAGAGGTAAGAATGCGTTCTGGCTTAAATTTAAAATGTAAGCAAGATATCTGATATAATAATAAATTTTGTTTATTTAATTCATCTAATTTTTTCAGTTTTGTTCATATTTGTAAGTAGTTATCTGGTGAGATTTCATAAATAAGCCATTTTATTTTGTATTTCAGTATCTATAATAATTTAGTGGGTTTTGCATCACCCTTAGTCACCGATGCAACAAATGAATGTTCGAGTCCAACGTCATCTGCTACTTATCAGCCATCCTTTGCTGCAGGTATGACTTCTCTACTTTAAAAAAGACCCGAATCTTGATCTGTTAATAATCTACACATAGATGCTAAGATGCTTATTTATACTTTAAGAGTCTAATATGTTTATAGTCAACGCTTTTTAAAAGGGTTTTCTTAAACTGTTAAAACTCAAACTGAATGAACACATTTTGGCTTAATTTTAAAAGTACTTGTGTGAGGAAGTAGAAATACATTGTGTTTAAATTCTTTTTAAATAATTTATGACTCTAAAAAAAATAATTTATGACTATAAAATATATGCTTGTCAGGGAAATTTTTTTAAAAATAGGAAAATTTATAATTTCATTCCAGTTAGAGTAGAACCATTACACATTTTTGTTAGACTTGTGTGTATGAATGCGCGTGCACACACACACACAAATTGGGATCATTCTGTGAATGCAGTTTTTGTTGCCTTTTCCCATTTAATATTAAATTGGTAATTTCCTTGTCATAAAATACTCTTTTAGAAAATGACTTAATGTCCAAATTTAATATGCCATTCTGTGTCTTTACCATATTAATCCCACCTTAATTGGACAGTCAACATATATACAGTTTTTTGATAGTACAACAAGCAGTGAGCATCATTGTACAAATTTTTGAATAGCTCTTTAGGCTATATTTAAGAGGACAGTATCTATTTCAAGGGATAAAGACTAAGGTTGTAAAATCCTATTTATTTTCACGGCTATGTATTTGTAGTTGATTGAGAGTGCTCTCTTCTTTGTCTCCCCGTCTTCTTTTTTACATGTGAATTGAGCTACTTACTCTTTCTGGTCTTCTTTTTTACATGTGAATTGAACTATCTACTCTTTCTCTATAGCAGTCCGGAGCAACACTGGCCAGAAGACTCAGCCTGATGTCATGTCACAGAATGCTAGAAAGTTGATTCAGAAAAATCTTGCCACCTCAGCAGATACTCCACCAAGCACCATTCCAGGAACTGGCAAGAGTGTTGCTTGTAGTCCTAAAAAGGCTGTCAGAGACCCTAAAACAGGGAAAGGTAATCAGTTAGAATAAGGACACATTAAATATTTATACAAAGTGGTGGTTTGACTTATGTATGTTTCCATTGCTTCACAGCTGTGCAAGAGAGAAACTCCTATGCAGTGAGTGTGTGGAAGAGGGTGAAAGCCAAGCTCGAGGGCCGAGATGTTGATCCGAATAGGAGGATGTCAGTTGCTGAACAGGTCAGTGACCATTTTTTAAACTTGATCCACACATTTTAATGCTGCTGAAAACAGTATAGGTTTAAAGGTACCTCATTCATATCCTTGGTGATTCATCCACGAAATAAAGAACTGAAATTTATTTTTAGAATTCAGAAGATTTTTAGCAATGGTAGCTCTGGAGTGGACAATAAATATTCACCGTTTTAAGCTGACTCTACCCATTTAGCACATTTCTTTTTCCCTAGCCCTCTTCTAACAGAAACTTAAGGTGTGCCCTGTGTGTGTGTGTGTGTGTGTCTTTCTCCATCAGAGAGCAGTTAATTTGCATTTTAAGTAGGAGTATCTGAAGGTTTCCAGTGAAAGCAGGTTGAAGTTTTGGATGCAGAAATAGTATCTATAATGTGTTTGGGGGTGTCAGTTTTTCTGAAGTTATTACTCTGAAATTTTCTCATTAGTGTTATTAAAAATACATAAATTTGAGAATGAATCCCCTTTTATTTTGAAATGTTAAGACCTATAGAACTGTTGTAGAATGCTCATATGCTCTACCTAGACCTAGTAAACCATTTGTTTCCCTACATTTGCTTCATCTTTCTGTGTATGTGTGATGCATACATCGTTTTTCAGAACCATTTGGGAGTTGCAGATACAATACTTGATGCCTAAATACTTCAACATATGTCTTCTTAAACAAAAATAATAATAATATAATTATTATTATTATTATTATAGATTTTACTTATTTGAGCGAGCACGAGAAGAGGGAGAGGGAGAAGCAGAATCCCCACTGAGCAGGGAGCCTGATATGGGGCTCCATCCTAGCATCCTGGGATCATGACCTGAGCCAAAGGCAGACCCTTAACCAAATGAGCCACTCAGGTGCCCCATAAAACATTACTATTATTAACTGAGGAAACCCGACATTGATGTTATTGTTGACTGTTACCTAACATGGAGTCCATATTCAGATTTCTCTAGTTATCCCCAAAGTTCAGGATAACTTTATGGCTTAGTCCTTGTCTTTTTTTAACCCCTTTGGCCCTGTCTCCTCCCCTCCCCCAGCCCAGCAAGATCTAGTCAAGGCTTGTCTTGCATTTCATAAATACTTGTTCTATGTTTAGTTGCTTTGAATGTCTAGAACAGTTACTGAGGATTTCTCCCCCCCCCCCCCCACTTTTATGACATTGACCTTTTTGATGTGTCCAGACCATTTTGTAGAACATACCCCACTTTGTATTTGTCTGATATTTTCCTCATAATGAGATTCAGAATCAGCAATTTTGGCAGGAATACTATATCAATGATGTATCTTTGTGTGTGCTATCTTTCTCTTATTAAGTTAGGTCATTTGGTCAAGGGTAGTGTTCTCCTGAATTCTTTACAAATGCACTACCTTTTCTTCTGTGGGGTTAAAATTTGAGACTGTGAATATCCTGTTTTCTAATGTTTTTTAACATCTACAATTCAATTTTAACATAAAAAAAGAAAAGGTGTTTTTTGTTTTTTGTTTTTTTTTTTTAAAACAGCGACAGCAAAACACCATTACATTGCTGTGTAGAACCCGAAATACTATTTTCTTAGAAAGTGCCAGGTTTGGGAAAACACACACACACACACCCCAAAATAAAACACATAGGTAATAATGAGTCAGGGATATTTTCACTTCAGAAGCATTCTTATGACTTTCATGACTGTCTTTTTTTTTTTTTTTTTTTAAAGATTTTATTCATTCATTCATTCATTCATTCATTCATTTAAAGATTTTATTTATTTGAGAGTGCATGCAGTGGGAGGGGGCAGGAAGCCGACTCCCCTATGCTGGGCTCTTGACTTGAGCCAAAAGCAGACACTTAACTGACTGAGCCACCCAGGCACCCTATAACTGTCTATCTTTAGCTCTCCGTCCATTTGTTTGAAGGAAGCTTGGCTTTTGTGCTTTTTATTGTGATAGTAAATTTTATATGAAAGAGAGTTAACAGGCCTTCTAGGAGTGGGTTAAGTATAGAGATCATGGTGTACAACTTTTGACATAAGTCATCATTCAGCAATATATTGAGCATTTAACATACAATTGGGCCCCTTGGATTCTCTGGATATAGAGATGATTATATTTTTTACTATAAAAGAAAATTTAGCTGAGTCAGAATCAATAGGTATTTGTTGAGCACCCAGCTAGATTTCAGAATCAGCTATGCACTTTTTTTTTTTTTTTAAACACTGCTTAAGCATTTACTTAGTGACTTCATGTGTTTAACCCCAAGAGCACCTTGGGGGCTCTGTCTTTACCTAAGGATTTACAAGGTTTAGAGGGATTGTGACTTTGCCAAGACACACATTTTGTAACCTGTGGAATTATGAGGGAAGCTCAGGTTACTTCACCTTTCCACCATAGCAACTATAGCATCCTTTGGGTATTTAAGTGGTTAGAAACTCTTAACTCCCAGAATTCATATATCTCCTTTAAAGGTCCACATGTTTAAAAATATTCTCCTGCCTACTTTTACAGGTTGACTATGTCATTAAGGAAGCAACTAATCTAGATAACTTGGCTCAGCTGTATGAAGGTTGGACAGCCTGGGTATGAATGGTGAGACAGTAGATGAGTCTGGTTAAGCGAGGTCAGACATCCACCAGAATCAACTCAGCCTCAGGCATCCAAAGCCACACCACAGTCGGTGGTGATGCAACTGGGGGCTTACTCTGAGGAACCCTAGGAAATCTCGGTGCGCTAGGAAGTGAATCCTGCAGGACAGCTGCACTCAGGGAAACGCCCAACACCATGGCCTGCAACCCCAGGGTCAAGGGTGAAAGAAAGAAAGCTCACCGCCTGAACATGGAGATTGTCTTTCTGCCACAGAACAGCTGCAAACGTGTCAGGAGGTTAGCTGCAGAAAGAAATCGGGATGCCGCGGAGCACAGAGTGATTTGGAACTCCATTCCACCTGACCCTGTGTGTACAATCCAGGAAAAAACAAACCCCGCTCAGAAACAGAGAAAACTGGGGCCGCGAAGAAATCACAGCCAAGGAAGATTTGATGCATTCAGATTCTTGTGTAACACTTGTTGCTTGGCAACAGTACTGGTTGGGTTGACCAGTAGGTACAAAAAGGCTATGCGCTAAGAATTTCAGAAATGGACTGGAAATGGAGAGCTATGTAACAGATACACTACATTGGAAGAACTTACTTCTGAAATGAAGGGAAAAAAAAACCTACCCATCATCCTCCTCCCCAATCCCACACCATCTACCCATTCCCCTTTTACCTGATCCAGTAGATTAGCCATCTTTCAAATTTACTTTTATTTCAATCCTTATATTGCTTTCATATACTTCCATCTCGATGTTGTTAACAACTTATATTTGGAGTGATAAACAGAAATTTCTCCAAAACCACTGATAATATGGAAAATTCAAGGATTGTTTAAAGGTCTGATGATCACATACAAAATGTAATTCTGGTTATTTAAGTCGTTTCTGTGATTCTATCATGTACAGTTTCCAGAATTGTCACTGTGCATTCAAAAGTAATGAATCTAACAGACTTGATTTAATGTACACTCCCCTTTGCTTATAGTGTGCATTTTTGGGAGGTCATTCAAATTTTCCCTCTTCTGCAATTGCTGCAATTGCTGTAGTTTCTTTCATAAAAAGTAGCTAATCCAATGTAATCTTTTACCTTTTTAAAAACCAGAATAGAATACCTATTAGAGTTTTACATTGTTGATGACAGATTAACAATAAAGTGATGTTCTGGTGGAGGTAGAGTGAAATGCTTTTTAATTCAGTTTTCTCATTTAGTTTACCTGGCATTTTAGGACATGTACATGAAACATCAGCAAAATGAAAACCACCACCATCTTTTATTAAGTTCAATTATTAGTCTGTGAAGTACTTTACTTTTTGCACAATTTTAATAGTTTGCTGTGAATTCATGATCAAGGTTTCCTTAAATTCAGTATTGCATTTCAGTACTGTAAGCTGAATTGTTGATCCAAAATCAAAATCCAGACTAGAATAGGATTCATAAAATCACGTATCGACACAGAATAGAACAAAATCTTGATTGAGTACGTTTTTCCTGCATTTTAGGGATTAGGACTGTGATCATTTCTGGTTGCCAATCTTCACAAACTTAAGGGTATTAAGGAAAAAATTCCACATAGCTCTGGCCTTTTCTGTATTCTGATTGCCACATTAATCTATGATCTTTACATGCCCATGGGAGAATGCATCTCAGTATCAGTGCTTTTCTAATACTTAGGCAAGTATTGCAAGAAAGGTGGTATTTTCAAATACCCATGTGTCTAATAGCAAGTTAAGGAACCTAGTGCATCAAATTTTATTTTCTTCACTCATTTGAACCTTATTTTCACAATCAAAACAACCTATCTGGAATAATAATGCCATATTGTGTCATGCACGCTGCTTTATTTCCTAGAGGCTGTGTGGGAGCTACTACATTCATCACTTGATTACCTCTGCTCTCTCAAAGTAAAAGTCTTTTCAGCAACATTCTTTATTGTCGCAAGGAAAAACTTTTATCACGGTGATAAAACAAGTTCACACTAGTTTGTCCCTACTGGTAGTATTCAGAAATTGCTTTTTCTTTGGTAAAGAAGATAAATGAAATAGGTGAATTTTATTGCCTGTGAATTTCAGGCTTCAGAGGTACCTGGCACCTTATCCAAGCAAATACAAAACAGCTTTATATCAGAAACATGTGCCTCTGGTAAATTATCCATCACTTTTATTTTAAAATGGTCCCTCAGAGAACAGTGTGGCATATACATGTTTGGTTGTGGGGCAGAATGTGAATAATTGAGGACTTCAAAGCTTGCTCTTTACTGCACTCTGGATAGTAAGACCCCAGTCTGTACAATTTGGCTTCCTCTAGGAAGTCATTCTGCCAAGTAGCCTTGGCTTTTTGAGCTGTTGTAGGCAAACTCCACAGATTTAATCACCGGTGAGAGACCCTGGTGATACAGCAGCTTGAGAAGACAGGGCTATATTTGGGGGATTATCTTGTAAAATAAAGTTTAGAGTGCTGTCCTTACGAAGTCATACATTTTTGATGATACAAAATACCTGTGGAAAACCAGGGATCTGCTCCTCTCTTCTTTCTCAGATTCAGGGGGTATAGAATAACCTACAACCTCTTCTTCAATTTAGAGTACCCTTGGAAATTGAAGTTTATCTTGTGTTTTGTTGTCTTTTTCTAAAATTGCCTGAATTTTAGTTGATATCTCTACAAAGCTCTGGAGGCTCAGTTTATGGAGCTGTGTGTATTTCTCTTTTAGTTTTCCTTTGGTGTGTCTTGCAGGATCTCCTCCTTTCCAGTCATGAGTTAACATAGTTTGCTAGATGATTATTAACATTCTTTTGTGTCTGGCACTTGGAGTGAGTTCTTTTTTGAGCTATGTGAGATTTCTGTGTGTGAACTGATAATCAAGCTCTTGATCTGCTTCCCTAAATTGTTTTTTTAGAGCCCAAACCCCAGGTTCAGGGTGAGGGTTTGTAATACAAAGAAAAACTTCCATCACTTCTGCCCTTAACACTTGCCACTATTACCTAAGCTTAGTATGTAGTTTTCTTAATATTGTTCATGTTTGGTGTTATCTGCATTGGTTTTTTTTTTTTTTTTAATTGTGGTTGTTCTGATGTGTGAAATTTAAGGAAAGAGCCATTAAACAATGCCGAGCAGGGCAATGCAAGTACAGCCAAATATTAGAGTTGATGTGCAATCTTAGGTCCTTTTAAATCTGGGGTATTATAGGCAGTACTTTAAATTGAAAAGTCTTCCTGGCCTATTATCCTCCACATATTTGTAATTACTCTGGGGGCTTACTTGTTTTGGCAGTACTAATATCAAAGGAGCTGGTTCTTCTTTTTTCCTAATTCTTTTCATATTAAATGAAGCACCTACAATTAGCCTGTTAGTCCTATTCATAAACATCAAAAATCAGTGAATGCTTTACTGTTAGCACATGTACTTTTTAGACAAAATCAGATGAATGTGAAAACCAGTGACCTTCCATTCTCTATTCTTGGGCTTGTCAAATGTCAGTAATTTAGAGCTAGGGCTTTCCCCCTGAAATCAAGGAGGTAGACTATGTAATGTAAGGGTCACTTAAAGAAGGCAGATTTTATTTTTGGTATATGGGTTGTAATAGAAACATTCCTCCTATGGGGAAAACTAGCTTAGCATTACAAATTTTTGCAAACATTCACTGCAGAAGGGGAATTCCATTGTGTTATAAACCCTAAGGATTTGTTGCTCTTCCTGATTTTTAGGCCTGGGTAACAATCTTACCATCCCTTATTTACAAAAGAGCAAATGGACTCTGAGAAGCTTTATAGGTTCACGGGTTAGTTGTACAACAGGAACACTGTAGAGTCCCCTGCTTTCTATGGGAATTTGGGCTAACTAGGGAAAAGCTGTTTGTTGTACTAATGTAAAATTGTCACATAATTAGTTTTTTGAAGATGGTAAACTTAAGGAATTGCATGTTATTCTGAAATGCAGGCTTTTAGAATGTTTTTCTTTCAAACAGGCTGATTTTTCTTTTCCTGAAGTCCAAGTTTCCACTCCTCTTTAAAATTCCAGTGTCAGTTATTTTTCTGGTTTAAATTTCTCTTATATTTCCACCTGTAATGTCAGTGGCAACATCATACTTGTTAATTTACTTTACCCTTATTATACAAGCAAATTGAGTTGAACTGAATCTTCCTTGTCCTAGTAACATTGTATAAAGTGGCTTCTCTGTACAAAAGGTTGTAATGCCTCCTGATGGATATAATTTTGTGATTGTATTTAAGATTAAAAGTTGAATAAATCACACCAGCTTCCTGAAAATGTTCATAATGCATCTTTTGGAAAACAAAAATACATGCCTACTTTGTGCATATTTGCATTAACACAGCAAAGATTGTATGAACTACATTTTTCAGAAAATAAAGTCTTAAAAGACATAGCATTTAAGCTCTGAATTTATTGAAGATAGGTTCTAGAAAACTTACTTTTGGAATATGGGTAGAGTTCTTTTTTTTAAGTATTAATAACTCCAAAAAAATTTTTAAAGCTTAGTTCACAATGTAATTTTTTAAAGAAAGATTTTATTTTTAAGTAATCTCTACACCCAACGTGAGGCTTAAATTTAAAACCCTGAGATTGAGTCATATGATCTACTGAGCCAGCCAGGCACCTCCCCTAAAAATAATTTTATTTAAATCCTCAAAGTACTATAGTGGTTTTGAGCAGCAGTGAAAATTTTATTTCTATGGGTAAGTTCTATTAAGGTGTAATTTATTAAGCTTAAGTTTGGCGGTATTTAAAAACAAAACTGGGACGCCTGGGTGGCTCAGCAGGTGAGCATCTGCCTTGGCTCAGGGCATGACCCCAGGGAGCCTGCTTCTCTGCCTGTGTCTCTGCCTTCTCTCTGTCTCATGAATAAATAAAATCTGTTAAAAAACCAAACCACAGAACGTTATTGACACGCGTATTCAATGAAAGCTCTGAAGGAAGATAGAATTAAAATGTTTGACTTGTTTTAAGTATCTGGGAATCAGATTGCATTTTGTGGTTGCTAGATCATTATAAGAGGATTTAATGTTAACTGTGTTGTCATCAGGCATCTTTTCCAAAAGATCCTGTCCTGTTTCTGTAGTACAAAAAAGTTCAAAGCACTAAGCGTAGGTGTTTTTTTAAATAATTGGACCAATTGGAAGTTTACAGAAAGACCTTGTAACAGTTCTTCTGGGCCATGAAGTTGCAAATGGGTCTGGGAATGCGTTCATTGAGTAACAAAAGTACTGGGGAAAGGGGAACCTGTGCTGCTACTAGAGTTGCTTCAGTTTTTTCCACCTACCTCAGTTTCACAAGCTGGTGTTGCAGTCTTAAGTTGTACATGGGGAACCTGGTTGAACCAGAAGCATTTTGTAGCAGAGGCTGATTTCCCAAGGTAGAAATGTCACTTTTAAAGCTTAAGAATTCTGTGGCTTCTTTGGAAGGAGAGGTTACTGCGTCTATACCAAGATTTTGCAGTCAGTGCTTAGTATGTTCACTACGTGGCTGCTGATTAAGACCTTTGCATTTTCTTTTGAAGAGGGAGGGGGAGGGCCTGTTCTTCAAACTTCACAGCTTTAAAGGCTCCCCAGATGCGATCTCTGTATCTATCGACGGCTTGCATCTTACCTACAAAAGCTTAGTTTCTCCCCAAAGTGGTACTTTATTGAAGAGTCCCCTTCCTTCGCAAAGGCCTTCTTCCCCGTCTCCCCGCCCCTACCCTCCGACATCCGTGGTAAAAAGTCACACCCTTCCCTGAAATTCACCGAGCTCTGGAGCCCTGTCCTCTCAAACTCTTAGGAACCTGGGTAGTCTCTTAAAGTCACGTTTGTGGCATACTACAGGTCATCATAAAGAGGACTCAAAAGGCTGGAACGTAAAAGCCACGGTGAGGTCTTCCGGAAACCTCTCTGACCGGTCAACACGTCCATGTCCCATTTATCACCACTGGCATGGTTTCGTTCCTATTACGGAAAACCAAAAAAACGCTTAATGCATTTTGAAATCCTGCAGAGAAAAGACGTGGGAGTCATTCTTCTGGTGCTAAACTGCTCACGAATCCACCCCACCCCACCCCCGAGGAGGGCGGTTTACCTCCTTGCTTAGCAAGACCTCTCATCTCAGGAAGGAAGGAGGTTCGGTCAACACCTGACCCTTCACGCGGAGGAGCGTCGTCGTCTCCTAAGCAACCCAAACGCCCCGCCCCGCCCCGCCCCACCAAGGAGTTCCCTTGGAGACGCCCACGAAGAAGCCGACTTTGGAGAAATCGGTGCTTTTCCCCTCCCCACGCCCCACCCCCCGTGGTGGAGAACTAAGCCCAGATTGCGCCCCTCCTCCCCCGCCCCTTCCTCCACCCAGCTAAGGCCTTACTCTTGATTGCTTGCACGCGGCGGACTGCCCTTTCCTCCCGGGGTGGGCACGAGCGTCCGAGCCGCGGGGCCGGGGGGAGGGGCGGAGGGGGACGCGGAGGGGGGCCCGGCCGGGGCGGCCCGAGCGGCCCGAGCGGCGATGCCACCGAGGGGCCGCGCGGGGGCGCAGCGAGGTCGGCGTCACCGCGCACTCCTCCGCCCTCCTCCTGATAACGCGGGGCGTGTTTCCTCCAGGACTAAATCCCGAGAGCTAGCGCGGCGGGGCGGCCACCGCGGGTCACGCAGCCCCGGACCGGGGCGTGGGGGGGGCCTCCTGCCGCGGCCGTTCAACCGCTCCCGAAAGGCCTGGGCGGGGCGTCCCACAGCTCCTGGGCGCTGATTGGTCGCTCCTTGTCCCCGCCCCCTCGGCCTGCGCGGCCTCGGTCTCCTTTGACCCCGATTTCAAGCCATGCGCCGGGCCGCGGTTGGTCGGGCCGCCCCGGAGCTTGAGTTCAATCCACCCAATGAGGAGCGGGCTTCGCGGGGCCTGTCGGGAAAGCTGGCTGGTCTATATAAGCGGCCTGCGGGGCGTCCCCTCGCGCTCGGGTCGCCGTGCGGGTCTCGGCGCGGAGCTCGTTGTGTGCGGGAGGGGCCGGCTTGCGCTCGCTCGGGCGGCACTTCAGGGACGATGGCGGAGGGAGATAATCGCAGCACCAACCTCCTGGTGAGTCGCGAGGGGAGCGAGCAGGGGCCTCCGGGCTTGGGGTGGGGGGCTCAGCCTGGCAGCGCTCTTGCGGCCTCGTTCCTCCCACCGTGGTGGGCCCGGCCCTCCTCCCCCTCGGGCCCCCCGGGTGGGTGCAGCGGGGCGGTCCCCGGACGGGGCGGCCCTTAACACCCCGTGGGGCAGCTACGGGGCGAGGTGAGGACGGCGCGTGACCAGCCCCCGCGGATCGGGGAGGAAGTGGGAGAAGGGGGGGCTGCGATGAGCCTGGGGCGCAGGCCTCCAGGGGCCTGTCTGTCGAGCGCTTTTGAACCCCAGGCCCCCAGGCCCTTCTACGGGGTTCCCCTCCTCTTCCCTTCGTTCTTTAGCCCCAATACTTGGGCAGGGGTGGGGGGAGGGGGGAGGAAGAGAGAGGGGCGGGGAGGGTCAAAGGGCCACTGTCGAGAATTTGCTGGAGCTGGCACAGCTTAAACCCGCAGGGAGGCTGTGAACTCACCGCAGGGAACTGGGATTAGAGGTCCAGCTGGAAGGACAGTGGGGAAGGACCTTGCGTTTGCCTGGAGTTTGCAAGGGAGGGGTGTGTGTGTGTGTGTGTGTGTGTGTGTGAGAGAGAGAGAGAGGTGGACTTTAGAATAAGCAGGGGTCTGAAGGAACTGCAGTGGTGTCACGGGCGGATAAATCTAACTACTTGTTTTCACGGCGCGATCTAGGCAAAAAAACGAGAGAAATCCTTGCCTTTTTCTTTTCTTTTCTTTTCTTTTCTTTTCTTTTTTTTTGTCCGTTGCCACAACGAAACAGCGTTTCATCTTTGACGTTGGATATTCCAAGAGCCCGGGTGCTAACGAGTTTGGTGACCTTGCAGGGCAGCCGTGATGGTGCCAGATTTTCGTTTTTCATTGGTGTTTAGAAATGCACGGCCTGTTCCTTGTAACGCACATGCCAGCACACTTGTCTGTGGCTAGCCAAGTTCCAGTTAAGGGGAATTGATCGAAGCACAAAGAAATTGTCCAGCAAATTCACACAGTTTGTTGAGGTGACCGAGCCTGGCCCGAAGCTCAGCTGCTCTTTCCAGCAGAAAGCAGTGTAACTTTAAACAGAACAAAGCCCTTGGCTTTGGATTTCCTGGGTTCAGATCTCTTAACCTCCATGTATCTGTTACTTCATCTGTAAAATGAGGCGAGTAACAATACCATCCTTTGAATTCATTGGGAGGGTTAATTAAAGTATAAACATATAAAATACTTAGAGCTTCTGGCACATAGTAATCTCATGTTTAACTATATTAAGCGTGGTATATATAAAGTCAGGAATGTTGAAGTTCCCTAAGTAATCAATGTGGCACAGATAGATAGCATCTCTAGTAAGATTAGGCTGTCCGGTCCTCTGTCTTTTGTATATTTCCCCATGATAACATTTATAAGGACATGTGGGTTTCTTTCTAGTTTTTTCCTGTACCAAAATCAGGATAGGGTTGTTGTTGTTGTTGTTGTTGTTGTTGTTGTTGTTTTTGCCACATTAGCTCATTCCAGAAGTCTACTTTCAGTTAGATTGTCAGTCTTGCAGAGAAATTTGAAGTCTATCCAAATATTCTGGTAAGTGTAAGAAGCACTCATTGTATTGAGATACACTGAGCTTGAGATGCCTCATGTAATTTGGTGAAAGTAAGTTTTACTTAATTGTGCAAATGATGCCAGCATCTAAAGGATTCCATTACACAGCGCTGTTTTAAAAATTGAATGCTGTTCAGAGAGAGGCTTTCTTAATGGATTTAGAAGTAGGAGTATAAATCAATGAAATGACAAAACAACAGATCAATCAATTCTAACCACCTGGAAAATGAGCACATTTGAAGTGATCTAATTTTATATTTTGGGTGCTGCCACTTAGTAGTGCATGACTTTGAGAAAGCTGGTTACCCATCTAAGGTCACTTTCATTAAATGGGTCTTATCCCTACTTCGAGGGCCTCTACTAGGATTGTTAACATTATGTATGAAGAGTAGCCCAGTGCTTAGACTTGGAAGGTGACTGTTAAATGGTAGGTTGCCACCACCCCCCCCTTAATTGATTTCTGTCTTGCTACCAAAATTGCAGAATTATTTAGAAACTAAGATAGTGATTTGGTTGAGGGCTCTTTTACATTCTTGATGTCTTAAAAAAAAATTAACTGAGAAGCACAGAAATGTTGGGAGTGGTAAAATGATCACTTTACATGTTCGTCTTGTGTAGGCTGCAGAGACTGCAAGTCTGGAAGAGCAGCTGCAGGGATGGGGAGAAGTGATGCTGATGGCTGATAAAGTCCTCAGATGGGAAAGAGCCTGGTTTCCACCTGCCATCATGGGTGTGGTTTCTTTGCTGTTTCTGTAAGTGAGCTATTAAATTACTGTGGATTGTGCTTGTTATTAATAAGGGCTCAGGTAATACACAGCCTCTTTTGTAACCTATAATCTGTAAAGAATGCCTTTTCTTGGAGCAGTTCTCCTAGTTTTCAGAATTTGTAGTACTTACGTAAACTCAGTAACCTAAACCAGTTGAATAAATGAGTGGCTCTCACACTTTTTGGCCTAAAGAACCTTTATATTCCTAAAAAGTATTGAGGACCCCAAGGGGCTTTTGTCTCTTGATGTTTACATTAACCATTGCAGCTATGATGTCATCATATTCTGAAGCTTCCCAGAAAACCACTTGTGAGAAATTTAGAATGAAAAGGGCAGATAACTTCTGTGAGACCCAAAAGACTAAGTAGATAAATATCTTCAGCTAGGAATAATAATGACTATGTTTCTCTAACCTTCATTTTTTTTTTTTTTTTTTTTTTTTTAAACAGGACTATCTACTATCTAGATCCATCTGTTCTGTCCGGTGTTTCCTGTTTTGTTATGTTTTTGTGCTTGGCTGACTACCTTGTTCCCATTCTAGCTCCTAGAATTTTTGGCTCCAATAAATGGTAGGTGGTATAACAATTTGGCTGTCTAATTTCTGTGAAGTTACTGAACCTCGTGGCTGTGATTAGTATGCTGTAATTAAGCACAGAGAATTGTCTAACTATTGGATACCTAGGGGTTAGGATTATTGCTTTTATACGAAGGATTTCTTAGCTGATTCACTTACACATCATGAATTTCTAGTACTACTTATATCTCTATAGTTCTTTTATAGTCTAGCATTTATTTTGCCTTTTCTTTTCTAGACCTTTTTATTGAAGTGAGGTTTTTTGAGGTAGTCTTATCAAATATTGCATAACTCACAATGAGCCTTCCATAGAAGTAGTATGTTTACATTTTACATTTATTTTCTTTGAAATTTAAGATATTTTGCAGCCTATTTTTGAATGCATATGAAAGCAGTAACGTAGATTATTGTTCATTTATTTAGCAACTATTGATTGCGTACTTTCACATTAGGCACTGTTCTGAGTGCTGTGAAATGTTTTGACTTAAGGTTGATCGTATGTTCAAGGTTGATGTTACAAGCTAACTGCAGTGTAGTGGTAGCTCAATGCATAGCAAGTGCTTCGGGATATATTAAAGTATTTTAACTTTTCTCTGGAATTGTATCATTTCTCACTTTTGTTCTAAATAATGAACAAAACTAGATGTTGGAGTAGATGTTTTTGTTTTTTTGGTCCTAGTTGCTTTTCTCCTTTCGTTGTTTAATTTGATTAGTAATCTATATGTGCCTTTAATTTCTTGTTCCCCTGATAATAGCAAATTATAAAATAATTATGTAAAATTAATAATTTTAGGTACATGCCTTATGGATCTTTAAGAACAAATTTGGACATTTTAGGGAAATTTGCTTAAATCGTGGGATAATAAAGGATATTTATTTAAAAAGGTTTCCCCTCTAGCAGAATGGATTAGTGTTAGAAGTGCCCTTTGAATTGTTTTTCACATATAGTAATGAGTTATGTTGCTGTTTTTTGAGCAAGTTTGTAACCATGTAATGTAACAACAAAGGAAATCCATCTCTGACCTTGGCTTTATTAGATGACATTCTAATTGGCTAATTCATAACTCCTGGAGAAAAATTTCAGAAATAAACACTGGTAGTTTCATGGTAATCAGTATGTGAGTCAGTCCAGAGCAGTTTTATTTTTTGATCTTCACGAAGAAGGAAGAACACTGTTGCGTAGCCACAGTTCAGCCTTGACCATGGGCAGCATGTAAGGTCTAGTTGTTTACAAGAAGTTCCCTGGGCTCATCTGGAACCTTTCTGCTGTATCTATCACTGTAATTTTACAAGGACAAGAACTAGAGGAGCAAAAGGAACCTGCTCCCCAGTGTGGGTTCTGTTTCATGATAGCAGCCAATATATCTGTATAGCAAAGACAGTATAAGAATCCAAAAAACAGGGCAGCTCAGGTGGCTCAGCGGTTTAGCGCTGCCTTCAGCCCAGGGCGTGATCCTGGAGGCCTGGGATCGAGTCCCATGTCGGGCTTCCTGCATGGAGCTGCTTCTCCCTCTGCCTCTGTGTCTCTGCCTCTCTCTGTTTCTTTCATGAATAAATAAATAAAATCTTGAAAAAAATCTAAAAAAAAAAATTAAAAAAAAAAATTAGAATTCAAAAAAGGGCTTTTTTAGAGGATCTTTTTGAATTTTTACTGCTGTTTTGTTTATATTATCCCTCACTGGGACTAAATTTGTAAAGATTTTGGATTTTAGCTGTTTGTTGCTGCCTTGGTATCAAGTATATGAAGCCCAGCTGAGGGTATTATGCTTTGAATGCAGTATTTATTCTCTACTGAAGAGTGCTTAAATACAGCTGTGGCATAGAAACTTCAAGTCTTCCTCAAACTAGTGAGACACTGATGGGCTACGCCTCAGAATTTATTTGGATCTGAAAAATAATACAGGAATAGAGAAATTAATTTAAACTGATTGCATGGCCCATAGTAGCCTTGAGTCTTTTGTTACTATAATTAACCAAATATGGTTTTAGAACCACGGATTACTATTGCTTTGTACATACACATGTCTCTATGTAAAAACTTATTTCTTTGCTATACAAGGTGTCTTAATGGTACAGGAACTTTTTCACAGTTATAAGATAATGTGAATTGTTTTTTATTTAAACTTTCTTTAGGAGACAGTTTTTTAAATTTGAGAGGATGATATATATCTGTTTACTACAAAGACTTGCTTATAGTAAAGGGGAAAATTTTTTGTAGGACCACTGAGCAACAGCAAAGATTCCATGAAATTTGTAGCAATCTAGTAAAAACTCGACGCAGAGCTGTGGGCTGGTGGAAACGCCTCTTTACACTAAAGGAAGAAAAGCCTAAAATGGTACTTTTTTTGTTTTGACTTATTTTAGTAAAGCAGAATTTTAAGATTGAGTCTATTTATACTTCATTGTAGTATAATGATGGCTTTTTTAATAGTTTGATATTTATATTGAATAGTCTGATATTTATCATTATCCATTGGTTTAATTCCTCTGAGTACCTTCTAAATGTATGTATGAATTAGACTGAATTATTGGAAGTTAAAATTACATTTTGCATTTAATTTTGTACTCTAGTACAGGGAAATTTTTGTTTATTTTAACTTGCTGAAATAAAAGACAAATACTTAAGCATTTCTTCTTTCTTAGCTTCACCTGAGGTTACAATGTGAATTATTAATGGTAAAAGTAGTATAATGTATTGTAAACTAATTTATACAGAGAATTACAGTAATTCTAAGAGGGAATGGATAGAAATTCTATAAAGTAGATCTAATGGAGTTTTCAATGGATTTTATGTAACGTATAAATACCAAGTCATCTTAAAGAAAAGTGATAACAAATACTGGATTATTTTCCAGCCTTTGAAACCACATTCTACAGATTTGCTTCCTAGTCTTTTTCTAGGAGTTGATAAATTCTTGTTGTTTTCATTATTAGTACTTCATGACAATGATCGTTTCTCTCGCTGCGGTTGCTTGGGTGGGACAGCAAGTCCACAACCTGCTGCTCACCTATCTGATAGGTAAGTCTTTGAGGAAGAACTAGAGGCATAATTCTGGCCACTGAAGTCTGATTGGAACTTAGTAAACACATAGGTGTGTGTTAATCAAGTTTAAGGCACAGATGTAGGAACTGGGAGTATAGAAAAATGACTAAAGCCCATTTCCTTGTTTTCTGGGAGTCTGTGGTCATACACTAAGTGAAGATAGAACATAATAACCAAGGTGGAAAGTGACATGTAGGAGGTAAAAATAAGCAGTGTGTGTTATCTGAGGTTGGGGCCTCTGATAGCAGAAGTTTCTGGGGATAAAATCCAATGAAAGTGGGATGCCTGGGTGGCTTAGTGGTTAAGTGCCTGCCTTTGGCCCAGGGTGTGATCTTGGAGTCCCGGGATCGAGTTCTGCATCCGGCTTCCTGCAGGGAGAGCCTGCTTCTCCCTCTGCCTGTGTCTCTGCCTGTCTCTTGTGAATAAGTAAAATCTTTAAAAAACAGAAACTAAAAACCAATGAAAGTAATGAGTTTTAAATTGGTTCCTCCTGTTAGAGTGCCTTAATAGTCTGGGAAACTACTTTCTATAAGATGTTATAATCTATAGGAAGTTAATTGCCCTAATTTTGTTTGTTTGTTTTTAAGTGACTTTCTTACTGTTGCTTCCTGGATTAAACCAGCATGGAATCATTTTGAAGTACATTGGAATGGCCAAAAGGGAGATAAATAAGCTGCTCAAACAAAAAGAGAAGAAAAATGAATAATGCGTCTGCTTTATTCAATGTAATGAATGGCATATACATTGTCCTTGGGAACAGTTTCTGTTATGCTGTCTGGATACTAAAATGTTACAGAAGTAGTTCTTTGCTCTCCCTTTTGCTCCCCTTAGTTAGTAGAAGTTCAGACTTACCAAGTAAGGCATTATGCATAGTGTCTTCATGTGAAGTGTAGCTGGATGCATTCTCATCAGTTGGCCTTATATGGACAACTCATTCGTGAGTATGACTTTTGATTTTTCTCACCCAGGTTAATTGAATTCTTACTTTTAGGCAACTTCTTTAAAATAATATAGTGGTGAACTTCATCTTTTAGTACAGTTAACTGTGACTTTGGATAATTGTTCCAGTTGATCTTTGCTTTAGCTAGATACATGGTAGTGGTCTGTGGCTACAGGAAGCTGGTTCTACTGTCTGCTTCCACAGTCTGCTTTAACTGTCTGGCTTCATGAATATAGAGACCAAGTTTACCACTTCTGATGAAGAGACCAATTAAGATTCATTCCTCATGCTGTTTCTATACTGTGGGAGAAGAATCCTTTTGGAATAAAATGAAACCATTTCCATGCCATAGTATGTGTTGGTTTCTGCCTTATGCAAAATTAGTAATTTGTAAGAAACATTGATCTTTCCTCCCAAACGGAGAATATAACAGCCTTCGAGCTTTTCTCTCTTTGCTCTTAGGACTTCAAGTTAGTAGGTCCTTAAAGGCTATTTAACAGCAGGCCTTTAAAAGTTTGTGTTTAGGATTTTTAGCATATTTTTATTTCAGATTTTTAGCTGAAACTAAAGTACGTAATAGGTTAAGACTCAGGTCTATGACCTTTACTCCATCACCAGCCAATAAAGGACAGAAGTCTTCCTATACTTAGTCAAGCATCATTTCAGTAGAAAATAATCTTGTCTTACTAATTTTCCAGACCAGATTAAGCCTTTAAAGGTAAGCCTCAAGAGTCTCATTTGAAAGTAATTGCTGGCTGCTTTGGTCCCCATAGATTTGGCACAGGAGGTGGTGGCTATGCAGGCTTCTGACTTTTTTCCTAGATACTTCTTTGGAGGTTGCAAGGGCTGTTGGGGAGAGCAGACTTTAGCCATGATAGGTGGCCTCTGGTCTACAGAGATTTTGTAACTCCTTGGAAAGTATCTTAGAATCATTCTTCCTCTCAGTAGCTAAAAATTTAGAATAGCTGAAATCTGTAGGAATGAACCTCTGAGGGCCGAAAATGTGACATTTGGGAACAGTTCTTAAACTCTGATTAACTAGCTGTAATATAGTTTTGTGAATTTATTGCACTGATGCTGGACCTTGTGGTATATCTGTCCCTAAATAAGTGTTGTTTCTCCCTTCAATATTACTGTAAACAATGGCACCCATTGTAGCATTTTTTTTTTGTTTGTTTAATATGAAAACTACAGACTACCTTAATTTTTACATGTGTTTCCTTATTGTAGATAAGCCTGTCTTGCTATCTGGATTTTTTTGTGTGTATATATGTTCTACCAATTAACTACTTTTGCAGTTTTAATCTTGTATTCTTCTACTTTGTTTTGTGTAAAATGGGAAAAATAAAAAAAAGCTGGAATCCCTCCTTGTGTCTCACTTTCTTTATACCTTAGCCGTTAAGTTTACATGATTGGATTTGTGAATCTGGTTCATGAACTACCCTGGCTGATAATAACATGCCGACACAGTTCTCTTTCAGAACAAAATGAAATAAAAGGTGTAAAGTAAATTTTTCAGCAAACATTCAGGCACCATGCTAGATGGAAAAGGAAATACAATGAGTGAGTGATGACCAAAGATGAGTGTGAGACGGTCACGGTCACGCTGGAAGAACAGGCAGGCTTGAGAGAGTACCTGTCACGATTACCTCTACTTCAGGGCCCAGCTCCGAATTCAGTGCCAGGTACTCGCTTACTGGTGGTTAACTTCTGTCTGCACTTTGAACTCTAATTTAAAAGTATTTTTTAAAAAATTTAAATTGAGGGGCACTTGGCTGGCTCAGTCAGTAGAGTGAGCATGCAACTCTAGATCTCAGGGTTGTGAACTGGAGCCCCACACTGGGCATAGAGTTTACTTAAAAAATTGAGGACAGCCCGGGTGGCTCAGCGGTTTAGCACCGCCTTCAGCCCAGGGCGTGATCCTAGAGACCCGGGATCGAGTCCCACATCAGGCTCCCTGCCTGCCTGCCTGCCTATGGAGCCTGCTTCTCCCTCTTCCTGTGTCTCTGCCTCTCTCTCTGTCTGTCATGAATAAATAAATAAAATCTTTAAAAAAATTAAGCTAAATGTTTTATCAATGGGCTTCACTGTCTATACTTAATAGGTCTTGGGAAAAGATTCAGTATCCAATTAGAAGCCCTCTAACCCTAGTTCCTCTGCCCAAAAATTTGGGTTTAGAGCCTCCTGGAGTTTTGGTGATACCCAGAAAAGGGAATTTTTAACCCAGTCACTGTAGTCTCCCCATGGTCACCTGATACTTGAAGTGCTGGTCTTTGTGCAGCTGTGATTCATTCTTAGGCCAGTCTCATCTGGCTGCCTTCCCAGCCAGCTTGGCTACTCCTATGCCAACTCTGCCCATAGCAAATGTCCCTTTTTGACACTTGCTTGGCACCATCTCCAGTGATGGTCCCACCATCCCAAGAGTTCACAAGATGCTGAGAGGAAGCCATTTGGGGTTGTGTGAAGAAGAGTGAATGGGGGTCCCTGGCTGGCTCAGTAGAACATGTGACTCTTCACCTCAGGGTTATGAGTTCAACCCCCACATTGGTCATGGAGTTGACTTAAAAGCAGGGGGGAGATTTTTGAGTTTTTACCGGAGTTGGTTTTTTACCAGCAGTTTATTTTCCACATTTTAACAACTCCGATCACCATCAATCCTATTTGAAGACCTCTCAACCAGCAGGTTCCAGTTTGCCTGCAGCATAAATCACAAACTCGTGAGGCGATTTTCACATGGCCCTCTTCCAGTGCCATTCCTTCACCTTATTTTCCAATTTCAGCCCAGCCATTCTGGGATTTCTTTTTTTTTTTTTTTTTCATTCTGGGATTTCTATAATTCCCATGCCCTCCTAACTCTTGGAGCTGTTAAAAGTCTAGAATATCTACTGTAGCACACGGCCTTCCTAATGATTTGGGATCAGGTAAGATGGACACCCCATTAAGTACTCTATCTAGTAGCTTAGAAGAAATCACTTTTTTTAAAGATTTATTTATTCATTTGAGAGAGTGAGTGAGAGTAGGGGCAGGAGCAGAGGGAAAGGAAGAGAGAATCTCCCTGCAGAGCTCAGAGCCCAATATGGGGCTTGATCTCGTGACCCTATACGACCATAATCCAAGCTGAAATCAAGTCCTATGCCCAACTGACTGAGCCACCCAGGCATCTCTGCTTTGGCTTTTAAAATTAAGATTAAGCCCATTTCAGATTGAATTTTATTTTCTCACTTGCAAAAAGAGGGTAAAAGTACAGATCTCATATGGGGATTATACAATTATATTTGTTTTGAGGATTCTAGGAGTTAATCTAGGGGAAGCACATAGTGGCAGTAATGAATTGGCAGTGTTAGTACCATTCGTGATAGATCAAATGGCACTTCCGTGAAGTCTTTAGCAACTTCCCAGGCCAACTCTGCATCCTCCCAACACTTCACATAGGAATCCCATATAGCACACTCCCTGGTATTTTTTGTTTTTTAAAATATTTATTTGACAGAGCACAAGCAGTGGGGAGTGGCAGGCAGAGGGAGAGGAAGAAGCAGGCTCCTCGTTGAGCAAGGAGCCCAATGTGGGGCTCAATCCCAGGCACCACTTCTGGTATTTTATTACTACGGGGTCTGTTTTCCCTCCTGGGATCTGAACCTCTTAAGGTAAGATACCTATTTTTGGCCTCTCACGGTCTGGTACAACAGGGGGCACATGGAAGACACTCATTACAAGTTTGTTGAATGAATGAATGAAGCGTAATAAAGAGAGTGGGATGGTGCTACTTTTCTATTTACTTATGGGAAGGCTCTTGAAGGAAAGTGGGTTTCTTAACTCCCCACTCTTCCTAATGCCCTTAATTAAGATGAACTCCACATTTTTAGTAAACAAAACATGTAAATGTGCAATCAGTTCATCAAAATGATTTTCATTAAAAAAGCAAATGGGGGAAAAAAAACCAGGGCACCTGGGTGGCTCAGCTGGTTAAGAATCCAGCTCTTGATTTTGGCTCAGGTCATGGTCTCAGGGTTGTGAGATCCAGCCCTACATCAGACTCCATGCTGGACAAGGAGCCTGCTTAAGATTCTCTCTCACTAAAAATAAAATAAAATAAAAAATAAATTAAAAGATTCTCTCTCACTGGGGCAACTGGGTGATGAACATTTTGGAAGTCATGTGATGTAATGAGCACTGAATATTATAGAAGACTGATGAACTCTACCTCTGAAACTAATAATACACTATATGTTAATTGAATTTAAATAAAAATGTTAATAAAGATTTCTCCTCTCTAAACAAAAAATAATTTAAAAAAGCAAATGGTGGGATCCCTGGGTGGCGCAGCGGTTTGGCGCCTGCCTTTGGCCCAGGGCGCGATCCTGGAGACCCGGGATCGAATCCCACGTCAGGCTCCCGGTGCATGGAGCCTGCTTCTCCCTCTGCCTGTGTCTCTGCCTCTCTCTCTCTCTCTGTGTGTGACTATCATAAATAAATAAAAATTAAAAAAAAAAAAAAGCAAATGGTCCTTTTGTAATGTAAATTATAACCAGAGAATTCTATATCCTAGAGATGTGCAAACTGAGAGTTTTGCTTTTCTCAAGGTTCATTTAGGTAATCTATAGTCCTGGTGTGGGGCTTGAACTCATAACTCCCCAGATTAAGAGACACATGCTCTACTAGCTGAGCCAGCCAGGCACCCCTCAAGGTTAATTTAGGATTTGGGATGGTGGGGGTGTGGTGGCCTGAGAGACTGTAACAATAACTAATGTTGATTGAACCCTCACTCTGCCAGGTTGTGTGTTAATTTCTCTATTATCTTTTATTGAAGTATAGTTGATATACAATGTTATATTTGAGGTGTGCAACATAGTAAATTGACAATTCTGTACATTATGCATTGCTTTTCTTCAAACACCCCAAATATACTCCACCTCAGGCCCTTTGCTTTACTTTTCACTCTAACTTGAACATTTCTCCAATTTGTTGGGAAGCTTGCTTCTGGCTTTCCACTGTAAGTGTAGTTACCATCTGTCACCATACAACATTATTATAATGTGTTAATCCCTTTTATATGGATTATTTAATCTATTGTCACAGCAACTTCAAGTGATTGCAAGCATCACTCCCATTTTATAAATGGAGAAACTGATTCTCCTATTCATTTATTCATTAAATATGCAAGAAAGGTCTACTGTATACCAGATAATTTTTCTAGAAGCTTTGAGTACAGCCGTGAACAATGCTGACCGAATCTGTTCTTGCTTGGAACTTAGTGGAGACAGGTAAATTCATTTCCAATATTTCAGGTGGTAAGTGCTATGGAGAAAAATTAAGCAGGGCAATGGAGTTAGGGGGGAATGGAGAAAGCTCTGTGAGTGTGTGTGATTGAATAGAGAGCTGAGGAAAGCTGGAAGCAACCTTCCTGACAAAGTGGAGAAATGTTCAAGTTAGAGGGGAAAGTAAATGCAAAGGCCCTGAGGTGGAGTGTATTTGGGGTGTTTGAAGAAAAGCTAGCTAGGGAAGAATGGTGGGGAATGGTCTGGTGTGTCAGTGGGAGGAGACACGTGTGCACATCGCAGAGGACCCTGAAAGCTTTCATAAGGATTTAGATTTTGCTGAGGGTGATGGGAGCCCTCGGAGACTGGGTGATCTGATTTGGGTTTCAGAAAGGTCATTCTGGCTACCATGTGAAAAAAACAGGGGTGAGAGGGGAGGTCAAGGGGGAAAGCAGCCAGGTAATGAGGCTATTGCAGATATTTCGGATATTAGGTAACTAGCCTTAGGTCACTCAGCTCCAGAGAGGCCTGAGCCAGAATTCACTCACTTCCAGGGTATGACCCTGGCTTCAAGCAATATCTAAAACTTCCTGTTGTTCCCCCCCCCCCTTTAAAAATTTTATTTATTCATGAGAGAGAGGCAGAGACACAGGCAGAGGGAGAATCAGGCTACTGGAGGGAGGCCTGATGCAGGATTCGAACCCAAGACCCCAGGATCACGACCTGAACGAAAGGCAGCCGCTCAACCACTGAGCCACCCAGGCGTCCCCTCCCTGTTGTTTCCATTGTTAAAATTCGTAAAGTATTTGGTACATGTCAGACATTGTGCAAATCCTGTGCCCCATTAGCTCATCTGATCCTAAAATAACTTTTTTTTTTTTTTCTTCCTGTGCAGGCTCCATGCCCAGTGTGGATCCCAATGCTGTCCTTAAACTCATCGCCCTGAGATCATGACCTGAGCTGATATCAAGAGCCTCACGCTCCAGCCCCCCCTTGATAAATATTAGGAGGTAAAGTATTATTATTATTATTATTATTATTATTAATCCCACCTCCCCCGTTTACAGGTAGGGAAGGTTCAGAGAAGAGACGTCAAAATTCGTTCTTGCCCCGGTGCAGAATTACAGATAAAAAGCTACCAGCTCAGAATCCTGAGTGTTAAAAAAAAGAAAAAAAAAAAAAAAGGAATCCTGAGTGTTATCGATTTGCATGGGTCCTTTCAGGCTCGCAATGATAAATACGCAAATGTAAACATCTAAGTGGCGAAGGCTTATTATAAAAATTAGCAAACATCTGGGCCCTCTTCCTTTTCAGTTTCTCAGTCTGATAGATGAAGCGCTAGAAGGGAGCGCCCTCGGTCCTTCCCCAGGGCCTCACCTGGAGCGGTCGATTCTATCGGCTCTCTACGCCTCACCCCTGGAGAGGCTCCGCCCCCTTCCTCCGCGGTCTTTCGCCAGGCGACGTTTTTTTGGGGGCCCGCCTGAGAAAGTCTCGCGATAGGCCACCCGCTTCCCATAACTCCGTGCGCTCGCCCCTCCCGTCCTCTTTCCGCCATCTCTCCGAGCCGGTGAGTATTTCTCTCCGAGCGGCCCAACGCCATCCGTCAGCTATCGGCGCCATCCTGCAGTCTGAGCCTCGACTTCGGTGCTCTCTGATGATGCCAGAGCCTTCTTGGGCGGAGGATGTTGCCCTTGCGGGGGGCTTAAGCCGACGTGGGGGAGAGTCAGTCATGCCGGTCCGCCGCACGCT
The DNA here is from genome assembly GCF_048418805.1 of Vulpes vulpes. Lineage (NCBI taxonomy): Eukaryota > Metazoa > Chordata > Mammalia > Carnivora > Canidae > Vulpes > Vulpes vulpes. The sequence goes on from NC_132782.1 coordinate 101,245,983, forward strand.
CTGCACTTTGGGGGAGTCCGGCCTGTGGAGCGCAGGCCGCAGGACTGGCGGGAACCGGAGCTGCCACAGCCCCGACTTGCGGCCTTGCGGCCCCAGGACCTCCGCTCGGTGGTTGGGGCAGCGCCTTGGCGCCGGGCGGCGGGAAGCCTCGGGGACGGCGGCCGAGGTGGGCTGTGCAGCCTCCCGTTCCCGCCCGCGCCGTGTGAGCTTAGGCGACTGGGAGGCCGCTGAGCGGGGAAGACTGCTTCCGCCCGGGGGCGGTCTGTGGGAGCTACCCTGGGTCTTCGTGGCTCCGCAGTTTTCACTGGTACTTTATGCAGCTTGGAGAAGCAGGTTGGGTCCTTCCTGTGGGAGCTTGAGGGAAGGCCTCCACCCTTCGTCGAGGCGGGTGCGCGTACAACGTTCCTCCCTGTTGGCCGCTGTGGTACGATCGCTGTCGGGACGCAGATGTGGGCTGACACACAACGGACGTCTCCCTAGTTACGGAGTGTTCGTGGAAGTGGCGTCTTTTGGGTGTTAGGACGAGGCTGACCTCGAATGAGCGGATTTAAAGGACAGTGTTGATAGTACAGGGGCTGCGAGACTTGACGGTTTTTGGGAAAAAAACGTGCCCTGTGATGGTCACTCCCCTTTCTGAGTGAGTGACTGACTGACCGACCGACCGGCCACTTGATACGGTGGTTGTGGTGGCTGACCCTGCGCCGGGGATCCTGGGGAACCTGCCTGCTTGGGAGCTGGGACAGCAGCTTCGCCGTATGGGGGCGGAAAGAAGAGGAGGTGTTCGCAGTGGAGTGATGGGGTGCCTTTTGGTGTTGGGGATGCCGGTAAAACCTCTTGTGTTCCCTTCCCTGAACAGCCACCATGGTGCGCATGAACGTCCTGGCAGATGCTCTCAAGAGCATCAACAACGCTGAAAAGAGAGGCAAGCGCCAGGTTCTTATCAGGCCATGCTCCAAAGTCATCGTCCGATTTCTCACTGTGATGATGAAGCATGGTAAGTGTGTCGTGTGTCGCTGCCGTGTTCTCTGTGTTTCCACGTGAGACTATTAGAGTCTGCTCAGTAGATGTGAAGCGTGCAGGAGAGGACTGGGAAGTTGGAGCAAAGGGGCAGTCCTGCTGGGGGGACCAAGGCAGTTGAGTTGGGGTGTGGACAGCATAGTTTGGACTGAGGCTATTCAGGAAGCACTGAGTAGGGGCGGTTGAAAAGAAGTTTGTGACGGTTGCTCTGCTAGTCGTTTGGGAGCTAAGGTGGCCTTTCTTTATGAAATAAGGCAGCTGCAACATGTCCTTGAACATGCCCTGAACTCTTCATAAGGGCCTCGTGATGGGAAGGAGGATTGTTACATGTCTTGGGAGGGGCAAGGGGAAAATAATCCTGCTGTTAGAATTGCAGGGTGGGTTATTTTTGAGTGATGGCTCCTAAATTTGAAATACTAGGCTATGAAAGTTTTGATTCATAACAACCATCTATCTAAACTGATTAGAGAAACAATCGGATGATGTGAGAGGAAAGAATCTAGGAGGCAAACAGTGGGAGTACGGGAGCATACATATTTAGGTTTGTCTAAATCGTTGCCTTCCGTTTAATACAGCCAGTTATGTTCTGTAGGTTACATTGGCGAATTTGAAATCATCGATGATCACAGAGCTGGGAAAATTGTTGTGAACCTCACAGGCAGGTTAAACAAGGTAAGGATTGATTTCATTTCCTACATAGAAGATTCTTCCTAAGGATTATCAAACGTGATGTCAAACATGTTGTAAAACCAAATTAGTGTGCTTGCTCTATCCAGTTAGGTTAAAAAAAAAAAGGAATTGATTAAAATCTATTAACTTTTATATCACACTTTGGTTGATTTGTTCTCTGAAGGTGTATTTGCTCTAGAATTGTTAGTTGAGCTGGTGTTTGGGGAGTATGGGCTAGCTGAAGGGAGATGCTGGTGGGTGGGGTGAAAGGAACACCTGATGCTGTAGTACTGGTGTTTGCATATTGGTTGGTATGCCGCCCGCCCACCAGCTTGAATTTGTGCTGCCCAAGGAGGACCTTTATTCTTATCTGTAATATCTGTAAATAACTTTGTTCGTCCTCTCTCTTGGTGATTATGTTGTGGGTTTTGAACAGAATGCAGTTCTCTGACAATATTTTATTTTTGCTGGTGTGGGCTCTACTGGTCTCTGAGTTTTTTACTCCTCTTCAGTTTGATTTGTCAGCATAACCTAGTGGATCTATGGGATCTGTTTGACTTTGTGGCTTACCTTATTGTATGTATTTTGGGGATAGGTATCTATAACAACTTAGGGTCCCTGAATTGCATTTTGTGTTCCGGTTTCTAGCTTTCAGATTTGCAGGGAGCCTGATCTCCTTTGGTCCAAGACAGATGAGGGGAAAACCGGCCCAGAAATGAGTTGTGGATAGTGGCGGGGCCAGATTTAATTGGTGAGGATATTCCCTGGTCCAATAACTCGTTTTACAAAGTTTGCTTCCCTGTATAGTAAACTTGCTTCGTGTGTGTGGGGAGATAACCTAATAGATGAAAAGTACTGGATGTGAAGTTTTTACGAGCGATTAGGAGAGTTTGCAAGTTACTTTTGAGACTGGTTTTGTTTTAGTTGTTAGCTGTTAGACTCGAACCTCAAAGTAGAATTTGGATTCACTGTTGCTGGCTCTCACGGTGTGTTCTTGAAGTAGAAGACTTTCCCTAATTTTAGGAGTTGGGAAGCTGAGATAGGAGTTACGCTTGAGGTCCCCCAAATAGTTGGTAATGAGTGGGGGAGCTGGTTCCAAGCTGTCCTGTGGAAGACTGACTTGATGTTTAAAAGCAACAACAATAAAATCGTAAGTTGGATAAGTGCTGTGCACCAAATTCCTCTTGAATATTGACCATACATAAAACTTGAGAAATAAGCATGAGCAATAAGTTTGAACGGGGTATTTCCCAAGTGGAGCTCACTTGTGGCGTTCTTGTTCGGTGGTAAAGTAGTTTGAAAAATTCTCGCTTAAGAGGTATTTGAAATCCAGGACCTGCTCCTTAGCTGTCTGATTTTTTTTTTTTTTTTAAGATTTTATTTATTTGAGGGGGAGAGAGAACGAGCAGGGGAAGGGGAGGGTTTAGAGGCTGAGGGGCAAGCAGACTCTACTGAGCAGGGAGCCCAAAGGGGGTCTCCATCCCAGGACTCTGAGATCATTACTTGAGTGGGAGACCGTTCTTTAACTGACAGGCACCTAACTTGGATTCTGTCGGTCTAACTTTGGTTGAGCAAAACAAACTTGAGTTAATCAGTTGCTCTGAAGTTGAGTTTTCCTCCTTCCTAGGGCACTGTCGCCTCAGTTTCCTTTATGAAAGATGGATGTACCCCATACTGTGGAAATTTAATGGGGCAGAGAAGTAAGGTAGTTTTAGAAATTAGATTAAAATTCTGGTTTGGTCACATCCTAAGATCTCTTTGGGAGAGGTTTATTTTTTATTTATTTATTTTTTTGGGGGGAGAGGTTTAAATCTATTAGCTGAATGAGGGATTTTGCTGCTGGAATACACAGAAGCCTGGGTGTGTAGAGTGGAGGCCTCAAAGGTTACCATCATAGCTTGCTTGGAGGAAGGATTGTTTTTCCCTATTCCTGTGGTGTGGGATTGCCCGTGACAATTAAGTGACACTGTAGCTGTTAAGATCCTGTGATGTAAAGGGGGATCTAAGTGGGCCTCCTGCCCTAGGGCATTTGGTGGGCCTGATAGGCCCATTTTCAGTGCTTTGGGTTCAGATCTGCCTGGAAGTTTAACTATTCTAAAGATTTGAATACGTTCTAACCTCATAGGGGTCTTTAGTATCCTTTTAGGCATTTTTGAACTTGGGTGAATGTGGGCACACAAGTGTCTTCCTGCTGCCTTAGTCTCTGGAGTTTACACTTCAATGGTGCTAATCCTGAGTGTTCTCACATGATCATTTCTGGTGTATAAAGAGCAGGAACCTTTCTGCACTGATGGATTTAAGTGTATCAGTGATTTGTAGAGTAGGGATGTGTGTGTGTGGGGGGGGGAAGGGGGTCACATGTTTAGGTCTGATGGAGTTCTTTGATCTCAGCTTTTACTTTTAAACTCTCTTGATCTAATCTGAGACATTGAATAAGCCTATAGTAGGTGCAAATAACCTGCTAGTGAACGTTTCAACACTTACTGGTTTTAGGTTTTGCAGATAATTGAATGATTACAATTTAGTACTTTGGCTCTTGGGGAGCTCACATTGAAAGATAGTTTTTGCTTTCCACTCATTTTGCTAGATTAGTTTGGAAAATTTTGTCTGGGGTTGTAAATGTATCCTGGTAGTTCACTGATGTGGAATACCAGTTCTTAGGTTTTAATTTTGTGTCTGTGGTTCCACAAATTATAATATTTTACGTTTTTAGTTTATAGGTGAATGATTTGAGACTCCACATTTAATTCAGCCTCACTATGTAAAAAAAAAGTTTGACTACAACTTTTGTCTAAGGCTTGGTCTCTTACCTCCTCAAAATCTGGTGGCTTGTTCCGGGACAACTCCCTACTAAATAGAGTACACCATGAACCTGATCTTTCCATGTATTGTCTTGTGTTCTGTCTCTTCTATTGACTTTTTAAATACTTTCTCTTGCCCTAGGTAGGCATAGTCTTAATGCAGTATAAAAGGTGATTTTTTTCAAATGACATATCACAGTTGCACAGAATAGTTACCCATTAAATTTTGATTTGGTCAGTTTATAGAACTATTCAGATGTAAATGCTGTTGGTGTTAACTAAGTTTTGCTGTTATTGGTGAGATGTGAACAGTGTTTTCTGTTACACTTTTACAGTGTGGAGTGATCAGCCCCAGATTTGATGTACAACTGAAAGATCTAGAAAAATGGCAGAATAACCTGCTCCCATCCCGCCAGTTTGGGTGAGTTAATTTTTCTCATTAAAAAGAAATTCATGCTAAGGATTGCTGTGGTGCAGTTTGCCTTGAGCTGAGGTTTTATTGTTTTTGTTGTTACAGTAGTAATTGTCTCCATCCCCATCCATCTTGACTCCAGGATTAGCTCTTAGGTATTGTCACATTTCATTTGCTAGGCTTCAGGGTCTGAGTGAGGCCTGTGAGAGTCCAGGGTGAGAGACAGATTTGTGTCCCCTTTAATGTTTGCTCTTTTGGCTCAGTGCATATAGTTCATACTACGTGTTCTTGTGATCCCATTCTGTGGCTGGAATCACTTCTGAAGCCTAGGCCCCTGGGGCAACTGAGTTCATTCTTGGTAAAATGCTTGCTTTCCTACTTTAAAGCTGTGAGGCCTTGGGTAGCTCATGTCCTTGGTTTCTTCATCTGTGAAAATAGTAATTATTCTCTTAAATTATATTATCACCTGATTTAATTCTGGTAAAGAACTTTAGGATCTGACACAGCAACATAGTAAGTGCTTATCTGTGGTTAAGAACTTTTTAAGTTGCACCCCCCCCCCCCCCATCATGTTTGGTGATGTGGTTGGATTTCCTCCCACTTCATGGTTACTGAATTACATGGTTACTGAATATATAGTATTAGGAGTGAGTCATTTCCTTTTTTTTTTTTTTTTTAAGATTTTATTTATTTATTCATGAGAGACACACAGAGAGAGGCAGAGACACAGGCAGAGGGAGGAGCAGGTTCCATGCAGGGAGCCTGACGTGGGACTTGATCCCAGGTCTCCAGGATCAGGCCCTGGGCTGAAGGCAGGCGCTAAACTGCTGAGCCACCCGAGCTGCCCAGGATTGAGTCGTTTCTGATTGTAATTATGATCCTAATTTTCATACCTCACAATTGGGATACCACCTTATGTGTCTTACTTTGATCCCCATAGTAACCCATGAGATAGCCAGGCCAAATGGGATTTCCATTGTCCACATGACTATCTCTTTATAGTAGCTTGCCTGTGATCACATAGTAAGTGGCAGAAACCATTCAAGTTTATATCAGCACTTTATTGCTTTAAACCCTGTCTCCTTACTTGAGAACAGAAAGTAACATTTTTGAAGTTAAAGTTCAGTTTTTGTTTTCAGTTAAGCTGAATAGCATTGTTTCTCAGTGTTAGCCGAGGGCAGGGCTATATGACTGTGTTGTGTGGCTGATATTGTTGCAGTTGGGTCTTTGGGTTCCAGGATCCATGCCTACCTACAGTGCCAGTGTAAGGAGGCAACATTAGTCTCTGCGTCCTATTATGGGAAGGTGTCTTAAGCACTTAGGAATGTTGGTCTTTTTCTGTACCAGAAAGCCACTCTATGTTGAACTATTTTTAGGAAAAACTCACCAGCATTTTTTTTTCTTAACTCTCCATAGTTTCATTGTACTGACAACCTCAGCTGGCATCATGGACCATGAAGAAGCAAGACGAAAACACACAGGAGGGAAAATCCTGGGATTCTTTTTCTAGGGATGTAATTCATACGTGCAAATAAAATGCCTCAATGGACTCTGGTGCTTCACTCGGTCGTTTTGAACTTTACAGCAGAGTAGCAAGAGCATCTGCAGCTGTGTACAGCCTTTATGTTCATTGGGGGATGCTGTTTCCTGAAGTGAACAAGGAAGTCTTGACTTGTTATAACTCACACCATCATGCTCATGGTTCACCAGAGGAAGTTGTATCTATTCCTGAATGGCTGAATCTGGGTTGAGGTCCAGGTGGTGATGCTTTCCCTTACGGGGTCTTACATTAACCCTGGAAGGAGTGATGCTGTTCCTGTTTTTAGCTTGACAATACACATTTCATCCACTGTTGTTAACTGCCCTAAAAAATATGACCTGGCTACCTGTGGAAGTGTTCATAAGGAAGCAGGCAGGAAGCAGACTAGAGCTCACAGCTCTAGTAAATTCTAGTAAATTTGGATGGCCTGTCAGTAACATTTTAGCAGTATGTGTTTGTAAGCTGTCATTTAGAAAAATGAAACTTCTTTTAAAAACTAGTTTCACTGTAAACCTGTCACAAATGTATTCCTGGAATTGAGAAGAATTCGTTTGCTGGGCCCCTTTACCTGGAGGAATGCTTGTAAAGAACTCAGCCACCAAGAGGTAGGGTGGCTTCTGTGAAGTACACCAAGGCTCCCTACTCCTTTGTAACACCAAGGCTCCCCACTCCTTTGTAAGCAGTGCTGTCCAGTAATGTAACAAGAGCCACATGTGTTAAGTAACTTTCTAGGAGTTCACATTAAACAAAGTTTGGATTGGTTTTTTAATAACATCTGTGTTGAAAATGATGACTTTTTCAACATGTAGTTAATAGTGAATGAATGGAATTTTACTCTTGTAATAAGTCTTGAGATTATGTGTATTGTACATTTATTTACACTTAAAGCACATTTTAATTGGACTAGCCACTTTCCATAGTCACATGTGGCTGGTGTTCATGTTGGACAGCACAAGCTAGACTTGATTCTTGAAAGGTCTGGGTCTGGCCAAGTAGAAAGGAACCTGGATGAGAGCCCAGATCAGGCATTTTGTACCTGGCCCGCTATATTTGCCAGGTAAGGAAATAGGATGAACAAGGCAGCTTACAGCCTTATTAAAAAGGACAGCAGCTACTCTTAATTGTTTTTTAGTGATGTGAGCCAAAGTGAAATGACTGCCAGATTGCAGCCCTGATTTCAAGAACTCTTAACTTCCAATAGGATGTGAGGTGCTAGGAGCTGTTGGATATAGAGATTTGATTTTTTCTTTTCAGAAGAATATACTCTTTTTTTTTTTGATAATTCATTAAGAGTACTGGTAGGTCAGGTAGTTTTCAGCAGTCAGATATCTGGGTAGGGATGTTTAATTATCACTGCTTTGGCTATACGGTGATCTCTGGCAAGTGACAGCTTACATGGGTCTCCCTATTAGGTAAAAAGAAATTACTTCATGAGGGTGCTGAATGAGAGAGCACACTTGAAACAGCGCAGGGCCAGGGCATGGCTCACATTGAAAGAGGTTACTCTAAGATGGAGCTAGCTAGGAATGCCAAGACTGGCCCTAGAGATGTGGCAAGTGATGGCCCCACTTGGTAAAATGTTAGAAGAAAGTTGACAGGTTTTTCTGGGTTTGGGGCCTCTAATGTTTGGAAGATCGTGTGTAATTGACATGAGCTTTAGGGGTTTAACAGACTGGAAATGAAATTTGTATTTCTGTTAAGTAGTCTCAATTTCCTCATCTGTGAAGTAGAAATAATGGAAAACTGTTAAAGGTATTAGGAGAAAGATAAGATTATGTAAAATAGTTAATTTGCACTTGGGCAGCCATATATGCAGTTGAATTTGTCAGAGGTGAAGTAATGCTGAGATTGTAAGCTCTTAGGAGATAGGTTATGTGTTTTTACTATTGTATCTCACCCCTAGCCACATGGCCTGGCGGATGCCCCAGTAAGTACATCTTGATTGAATGAATCCTCATCCTGAGTACTGATATCCACTACTAAAATAGGACAGTCCCCATTTGTCCCTACCATTTACTGTGGGAATCTTATGCCTTTTGAAGTGGTCAGGGATAGAAAAAGATAGGTGCTGAGGTAGGGAAAATTGGGTGGCCAGTTGATGGATTTAATGGTGTAGGTCCCTTGTGTTTATATGAAGTGGGCGGCTTTAGCCATATTTTTGAGGCCCAGTAAATAGAGTAATAAAATGACCTGTGGTCTGGTTGGCCCAGGCCAGACTCTAAGGTTTGAGGGTCTGGAGACCAATGAGGTACCTCCTGGCAGGATAACTTGCCTCAGGTGGGTTGTACTTTTCTGTGGTGTGAACCCAGCATTCCCTCCCAGCTTTGCTTCTGCCACAGGCTGGCAGAGTCCAGGGGGTTAGAGTGGAAGGGAGTGACAGCATGATCATCTGGGCCTACCAGATACACTTTGAGGCGGTGTTGGGGTGGGGGAAGAAGCTCAGTACCTATCCAGACCCTGAATTCTTAACCTAAAGTCTGTAGACAGATGGCAGATGAACTTTCTGAAAAAAACATGCAAAATTGATACCCATATGTTTATCTGGAGCAATTCCATAGAGCATAGAGCCTTTGATCAGGGACTGAAAAATTCAGAAAGGTCAAAACTACCAAAGGCAGCCTCCTGGGAGGACAGCTGTGTCTGGTGAGTGTATCCTGTGTTCTCATTTAGAGGCTGTTTTGTCTTAATCTCTGGATAATGTGGGTTAACTCTGGTAATGGTGCTAGATAGGAGAACAGTCAGTTCTCTGGGCAAGGGAGGTCTGCCTTGGTCCAGTCAACCTCTGAGAGATGATGTTTCACTGTAGGCTAGGAAGTTTGGTTTCCACTCCTGACCCCAAAGGAAGCAAGCTCTGGGAGACCCCAAGTCTGATTCGCATTGGCTTTCTAATCCACTATTCCAACACCCACCAATCCTGATTCCTGAATTGAACCACTATGTGCCCCACCTCTGAGCTTTTGCTTAAGGCCCCCTCTATGCCTTTTTTCCTGTTCCTGGGAGATGTTCCTAAAAGCCGTTTAAAAAGTCACTTCTGCCATAAATCTTACCATGTACTGTTCTACTTTATCTTTTCACCTAAAAATATGAATGCTTTAGTGAGGTTAGTAGTTTTAATTTTTTTTTTTATTTTTTAAAAATATTTATTCACGAGAGAGAGAGAGAGAGAGAGAGAGAGAGAGAGGCAGACACAGGCAGAGGGAGAAGCAGGCTCCATGAAGGGAGCCCAATATGGGACTCGATCCAGGATTCCAGGATCACGCCCTGGGCTGAAGGCAGGTGCTAAACCTCTGAGCCACCCAGGGATCCCAGATTAGTAGTTTTGAGTGTTTACTGAATGTTTATATGCCAGGAATGGAACTAAGGCTTTACATATACAGTCTCATTTAATTTTTATAATTCTATATCGTGGCTACTGTTACTGGCTCTAGTTTTTCTGGTGAAAAAAGTGAAGCACAAGAATTGTGAAGCCATTTGTTTGTTGAAGATGCTATGAAGTGGCAAAGTCAGGCTTTAAATGCACAGACTATCTCCTAGCCCTTAAATTCTGTCCTGCCTTGTGGTCTTTAACCTAACTGGTGTATGAGATATTTGCCATGTCTAGTGTTTGGACTACAGGATGTACAAACATCTAGTCCTTCCCCTCAATGGAGCTTGTTGACCTGTAATAGACTGAGCTCTGCACTGGGGAATCCCTGTTCCCCCATCTCTGTATGACCATTATGTAGTGTATCACAAGGGATGTGGGCGTGTTAAAGTCATCTCTGACCCTCATGGCTGTTGGAGGGTGCCTCTTTCTAATTAAAAAAAGATTAAGACCTGTTTAAAGTGGAATTATCTAGCGCCTGTGCTATACACTATGTTGAGTCCACAGAACTCCTGGACCCAAGAATCCGGAATAGAGTGAGATATGGGTGGGATTCAGTTTGCAAGTTCATTGTCCTGGCACCCAGGTCCTCTCTTTTTATGTTTAAGTGATCTAATAAGCAGTGAAATTGATAAAGAGCACACAGACGATAAGCCAAGGGAGACAGTAAGAAAATGTGTATTTGTGACGATTTGGGAATCAAATGCTGGCCTCAGTGACTAGCCATGTGACCTTGGCCAGTTGCTTTGCCTGTGTGTCTTGTTTACTCATGTTTAATAGAGGGATAATAGTACTACTTCAGTGATGGTTGTGAAGATTACATACAATGCTTGTGAAGTGCTGGAGTAGTAAATTTAGAGCTGTTTGCAAAATACTGAGGCTCTCCCCTACTCCTTCCCCTCCCCGCTCCTTGCCTGGCACATGCAGTTAGCATATGACCAATTCTGGCCAGTGAATTTGTTGTGAGCCGAAGAGATGTCTTCTTCCAAGCTGGAACGTTTAGTGGCTAGTGGGAGACCTTTGCCTGTTTTCTTTCTGTGCCGGGGAGTAGCTGCTCCATTACTCCAGGCCTCACTGGGAGTGACTGCAGAGATCCAGTGCTCCAGCAGTGGGAGTGTAGGAAGAGCAAGAGATCACCTTGATGATTTGGGTTTGTTAACTAACCTGATACGAGTGTTTAGAGCAATCTCAGATTAAATAAGGGTTTGCTGAATTACAAAAAGAAATTAGAATGGGATACAGAATAACAAAAGGGATTCTTTGGCTGGATCTCAGGAGACTAGCACTCTGTTCTGAATGTGTTTTTTTTTTTTTTTTCCTTCCATTAACCACCTCTGTCCTCCCAAGAGTCCACAGGGGTCTTAAATACCCCCAAACCCTCAGCCCTCTGACAGATACTCAGTCCCTGAATGGGGCACCTACCTCAAACCAGGTTGAAGGTGCCTTAGAATATTTTGAACTTGGGAGATGTGAAATTTTCTCTCTAAAATGATGGAAATTCTAAGATAAATTTCTGCCATGTGGAAAAAGTTACTTGAGGTGATAGTGATTGTCTATGAGTAACACAGATAAGCTAGATCAGGTCTTCATGTGTCTGAGTCTAGGCTCTTCCTGAGATGCTGCAGTACCCCTACCCATTTTTTTTTTTTTTTAAAGATTTTATTCATGAGAGACAGGCAGAGACTTAGGCAGAGGGAGAAGCAGGCTCCATGCAGGGAGCCCAGTGCAGGACCTGATCTCGGAACTCTGGGATCATGCCCTGAGCCAAAGGCAGACGCTCAATTGCTGAGCCATCCCCCCATGTTTGTATTTTGTGAACAAGAAATAACATTCTCCTTTTCTACTTAAAAAGAAGTACTTGTTTGAGCTAAAAGTTACTGGTTTGAGCTAAATTCTAGACATTCATTTTTTTTTTTTTTTAATTTTTATTTATTTATGATAGTCACAGAGAGAGAGAGAGAGAGAGAGAGAGGCAGAGACACAGGCAGAGGGAGAAGGCAGGCTCCATGCACCGGGAACCTGATGTGGGATTCGATCCGGGGTCTCCAGGATCGTGCCCTGGGCCAAAGGCCGGCGCCAAACCGCTGTGCCACCCAGGGATCCCTAGACATTCATTTTTAAACAAACATACAACTGTACTTCCAACTCTTAATACTGTGCTCTGGGACTTATGGGGCTTTATCTTGCCATGTCTAAAATGGGGTCTGGGATATTGGTCCTACCTGCTTTATCAGTCAATGTTGTCAGTTGGCAAAGAAACCCCTCAAGCTGATTCAATTTATTGAGGGATGTAAGGTAACTCATGGAAACTCTGGAAGGGCCAGATGATTAGTTTGGAGGCTTTGCAGCTTAGGCAGGGCTTTTCCATCATACTTCTGGCCCATTCTTTGGAGAACTGCGGTTTCAACCAGTCGCCACTGCTCCTTCTGTGATTCTATGTCCCTAACATGTTCTTGAGTTATTTGCCCCTGCCATTTCCAGAAGCTTGAGGTTTCTCTGTCACCTTTACCAGAATAACCTTGGTACTGTGGACATTTTGGGTTGGTTAATTCTTTTGGGGGACAAGGTCTTGGGCATTGTAGGATGTTTAGGAACACTCTTGGCCTCCGATGCTGCTAGAGACAGCCAAAAATGTCTCCAGGCGTGGTCACATTCCCTTGCCAGACTCACCCCAGATTGAGAAGCAGTGCTCTATGGATCAAAAGTTCATGCCCTGTGGGCAGACAGTGCCAGGGCAAAAGTTAAAAAATAGGCCTATGTGCTGTATATCTATATATTTAAAAGTTATAATTCAAGCTAACAAGCTGTGTAGTAAAATATGTTCTATCTCGACAACTTCATAACAAAACCCAGTCATCTTTTTATGTGATGAAGTTGGCAGACTATCCTAGAGAACAACTTAATTGTTGTATATATTTGAGTAAGTTGATGGGCCAGCAATATTTGCCTGAGAAATAAAATGAAGACGTTCATGAGTTATAAACTATTAACTATTCCTTAAAATTTCTGTTTCCTTCATTTTCATAAAATCAGTAAGTATGTTGTTATAATAAAAGTGTAATTTATGTTCTGGCAGTACTGACATAAAGGGTAAAGAAAATGTTTTTAGCATTTACAATTTCAGAATATAAAAAATTGAATGTTCATTTTATGGGAAATGTAAATGAAAGTTAATATAAAAATTTTAAAAAATGTTCAGAAAACTCAGTAAAGTTTTCTAAAATATTCAAAAGTATTAAAATAACAGGGCAAAATACAAAGTATAAGTAATAGGTATCAAAGTTTTAAATCAAGATTACTTAAAGTTGAAAATTTAAACTAATGTTTTGAAAACAGCTTTATTAATCTTATGTAATATTTTTGTTACATGACTTTTTGCCTTTCTAGTATTCAATGTCATTTGAGTTGCTAACATAAGGAATTGGTGTCACATTACATCTTGTGTGTAGATTTCATACATACAGATTAGTAGTATAAATTGTTTACATTGTAGAATGTTCCTCAGCTACAATTCAGCTATTGTAGCTGAGGAACATGAGGAGAAGCTGAAAAATGGATGTTCACCATTGCTGTTATGCTAGAATCCTTTGCATGCATGCCACTTGAAAAGGATTAATTTGTTAGTTAAGTGTTGTAAACACTTCCTTCTTATTCTCTGAAACTGTCTAAACCTTGCCAGATGCAGTAGCCCACAAACCTTTGTGACCTTCAGATACAATTACCTTTTGTTGAGAGATTTTAGGGCAAGAGATGAGAACATTCCTTGGGGCCTGAACAATGTTATGAAATGGGATGTTTGGGATTACAGATCATGCGGAGCCAGTGCTGAGCATATGATCCTGAATGACAAGAGCACCCTGTGTTCCTTAATACATTTATTTTTTTGATGTATTCTGAGATGCAGGGCCAATCTTGCTAGGATCTAAGTGGAATACCAGCTGGAGGGCAAACAAATCCCTGGCCTCCACAAGTCCCTAGGGTCATTAGATTCACATATAGGGGATTTTCTCCAGACACAAAAAGTGCCAGGCAACCAAAAATGGTAGAAGAGAGAAAATCCAGGGCTCTGTCCTTCTCCCAGTACAACTAAGGAACTGGCAAGAACTGTCAGAATCAGCTTCTGAACTCTGGACTCTAATGAAAAACTTAAAACAGGGAAAACTTGGTGAAGAGAGAAGCTGCAGCTTTATGTTGCAAGAGTGCTGTGACATTTTAAATGCCATGAGGATGGGTGTCCAAATGTCTGGTGCTGGTTGCTGGTGATAGAAGGAGCAACATAGAACTTACTTTCAAGGAATGTGATTGTGGGTATCTACCTGCCTGGTGTCTCTCAAGGACAGGTGGAAAGGCTTTCTGTTTATTCACTCAGTGTTCCTGGGGGTGATGGCCTCCCCAGGTGGCTTTTGCTGAAAACATTTAAAGGCACAAGTACTGGCCTCAGCAGCCTATGACACTTGGGACAAATAATAGACCAAGAACCCTGGGAAGAAGAGACTGGGACAGAGATGTGTGGGAATAGGGCTTTTCAAAGCTGCTGCATATAGCTGGGAATGAAGAAAAGCCACGTGCAAACTAAGAGTGAGACGTATACTCAGCAAAGGCCTGAGAAGACTAAGTTTTCATCTCTTGCTGATTTTCAGCCTTTGTGAGAGTAGGAAGTGAAACTAAGGCAGAGTTCTAAGCAGCCAGGCTAAGTGTTCAAAGAGTTAGCTCTGACAGGGTTCCATTTTGCAAAGATATAGGAGAGTATTTTTTCTTTCCTTAGAAGTTTTTTTGTTGTTGTTGGCTTCAGACCTTTATGGTAACTGTCAAGATAGCAACTGTTCAATAAGCTAAAGGAACGCAGAACTCACATAAATAGGGAAAGTCTGTAAGCAAGCAAACACCAGCAACCTACAACAGGCAGCAATAAACCCTGAGAGAAGGGAAACTCTGACTTACAGAGTTGCCATATATTCAAAATAGCCAGTATCCAACAACAAAAGTCACTAGCTGTTCAAAGAAACAATTTAAAACCTTACACAGAGGAAAAAGAAAATACAGAAACGGTCCAGGAGGCAGCCCAGGTATTGGACTTACTAGACAAAGACCTTCAACTAACTGTATTAAATATGCTCAAAGACCTAAGGAAATCAGGAGAGCAATGTCTCAGTATATAGAGAATGTCAGTAAAGAGATAGGAATTTAGAAAAGGCACCAAATAGATATTTTGGAGCTGAAGAGTATAAAAGCTGAGGTGAAAAATTTACTCACTAGAGGGGCTCAGTATCGGATTTATGCAGGCAGGAGAAGGAACCCATGAACTTAAAGACCGGTCAGTTGAGATGATTTAGTCCAAGAAGCAGAAGGAGAAAAGAATGAAGAAAAATTGTCAGAGCCTGAGAACTGTGGTACACCATCAAGAATATAACCTGCATAAATGGGAGTCCCAGGAGGAATAAAGACAAACATAGATCAATAAACGAGAATGAGAGTCTAGAAACAAATACCATACATCTATGACCAATTTTTGACAAGGGTACTAAGATCATTTAATGGAGAAAGAATAGTCTCTTCAACCCATTGTGCCAGGACAAGTGGGTATTCACATGCAAAAGAAAGTTGGACCTTGAACTGACATATAAAAATTAATATTCAGAATAGATCAAAGACCTAAATATAAGAGCTAAAACTAAATAAACTCTTGGAAGAAAATATGGTAAGTTTTCATGGCCTTGAATCTGACAGTGGATTCTTAGATATGACACCAAAAACACAGGCAACAACAATAAAATAGATAAATTGGGCTATATCACAATTTAAAACTTTTATACATTAGAAGATACTATCAAAATGAAAAGACAACTTACCGAATGGGGAAAGATGGTGCAAATCATGTATCTCATTAGCATCTAGTATCCAGAATATATAATGGACTGTCATAACAACAAAAAGACAACGTAATTAAAAGATGGGCAGAGGATTTGAAAAGACATTTTTCCAAAGGAGGCATAATACAAATGGACGATAAGCGCATGAAAAGATGCTCAACATCATTCATTGTGAGAGAAATGTCAAAACCACTGCAAGATAACACTTCACAGTAGGATGGCTATCATAAAAAACGGAAAACAAAACAAGTGTTGGTGAGAATGTGGGGCAATTGGAACCCTCAGACATTGCTGCTGGGAATGTGAAATGGTGAAGCCACTATGGAAAACAGTGTGGTTAAACATAGAATTACTGTATGACCCAGCAATCTACTCTGAGGTACATAGTCTGAGGTACATTCTTTGTATCTATACAAAGAGTTGAAAACATGTATTCAAATACTTGTGTACAAATGTTCATAGCACTATTCGCAATACAGCCAAAATGTGGGACCCACCCAAACATTCGTCATGTGATAACTGAATAATCCAGATGTGGTCTGTCCGTACAGTGTCCTGTCACTTCAGTCCTGAAAAGGAAAGCAGCACTGATGCATGCTATACTGTGGATGCACCTCAAAAACATGCCAAGTGGAAGAAGCCAGACGCAAAAAGTTGTACATTTTATTATTCCATTTATATGTGCCATCAAGGATAGGTAAATCCGTACAGACAGCAGACTCGTGCTTATGGGAAGCTGGAAAGAGGGAGGGATGGGGATGCCTGCTTAACGGCTATGGGTTTCCTGTTGGGGGTTACGAATACGTTTTGGAACATAGAAATGATGGTTTTACAACATTATGAATGTGCTAAACACCACTGAATTGTACATTTTAAAATAGTTAATTTTATGTTATGTGAATTATACCTCAATAAAAAAGAAAAAGTGGTGCTGCACAGCCCGAAAATGTGGATGTCTCCTACCCTGCCCAAAGAGGGGTGAGGTCTGGTGATGTTCAAGGAAGTGAAGTCTTACAGGCGTTTTGAAGTCCCCTCTGGGTGGGATTTACACATGTTTGGTATGTCTGACAAATGGGGGGGATGGGACCATCAAGGGGCCTAAGAAAGAACCAGGCAGCCCTCTTGTTCCAAGAAAAGGGGTGTTTCTGAGTTTGGCCGTCTCATTTGGTGCATACATTGCTGGAGACATTCCCAGTTATGTACCTGGACAGAGGGGTTAGATGTAAACTTTGAAAAGTCTGTGTCCCTTGGGACACCTGGGTGGCTCAGCAGTTGAGCATCTGCCTTCAGCTCAGGGTGTGACCCTGGGGTCCTGGTATCGAGTCTCACATTGGGCTCCCTGTGGGGAGCCTGCTTCTTTCTCTGCCTATGTTTGTGCTTCTCTTTCTCTGTCTCTCATGAATAAATAAAAAAAATCTTAAAAATCTATGTCCCTAAAATTTATAAGCTCCATTAGGAAGTCCTCTGACAGGGTGTAAGACAAAAGGGGAGAGAGAATCATTCTCTTCTGCTCTTCCAGATTGCTGTGGGACCTGATACCAGAGGGTCCTCAGGGCCTCGGAGGCAGCCCCCCATGGAGCAGATGCTTCCTGGTGGGACAGGGCTCCTTTGAAACCATAGGTAAGGCACCACTTGAGTACTCCTAGAAATTCTTGAGTGTTGTAATTTTTTTTTTTTAAAGATTTTATTTGACCACACAAACAAGGGGGAGTGGCGGGCAGAGGGAAAGCGAGAAACAGGCTCCCTATGTAGCAGAGAGCCCGACATGGGGCTCAGTTCCAGGACCATGGGATCATGATCTGAGCCAAAGGCAGATACTTAACCGACTGAGCCACCCTGGCACCTTGACTCCCAGAAATTCTTAGGAGCACTTGTAGAAAGTGGAGACCCCTGGGAGTCAGTAGGGCCGTGGGCCATTGAGATGATGAGTCACTATTAACATGTTAATTCAAATTACATGGGTAGCAGCAAGAAGTGTTTGTTGTAAGTATTGCAGAGAGTCTTTTAAACAGACCAGACACTGCTTCCATCAGCAGGGGTGGAGTCCCGAACTTGGGACATAGAAGATCCTCAAGAAGTATATATATATATATATATATTTTTTTTTAAAGATTTTATTTATTTATTCATGAGAGAGAGAGACAGGGAGAGAGGCAGGCTCCATTCGGGGAGCCCGATGTGGGATTTGATCCTGGGTCTCCAGGATCAAGTCCTCGGCCGAAGGCAGGCGCTAAACCGCTGAGCCACCCAGGGATCCCAAGAAATATATTTGAATAAATGAATACTATAATGTTGTGTAAGTTCATTATAGCAGCCAACATTTCTTTTTTTCTTTTTTTTTTTTAATTTCTTTCTTTCTTTCTTTCTTTTTTTTTTTCTCATCTGTGCAGGGGAATAGGAATGGCATAGAGGAAAAGTGAATCCAAATAGTCTTGAATTACCAGCTCTCTTTCTCTTGTTTCCTTTCTGTACTAAAGATAAAGGAGTCTTTTGGGGCCGTGAGGATGGGTCGTGTTTAGAATAAGTGTATACATGTGGTGACACAAGCACTGTGCCTGATGTGTTTTGCCTTGCTGTTATTTTATTATTTTTTAAAGATTTATTTATTTATGAGAGACATAGAGAGAGAGGCAGAGACACAGGCAGAGGGAGAAGCAGGCTCCCTGCGGTGAGCCCGATGTGGGGCCTGATCCAGGATCACGACTGGAGCCGAAGGCAGACGCTCAACCACTGAGCCACCCAGTACTTTAACACCCTGCCATGCTGTTAAAGTACTAACACAGGTACCCTAATGTTTGAATGGGGTTGCATATCTGTATCCTCTTTGCCAAGAGTGCAGCAGCCTGGCACAGGAAAGCCGCCGAGACCCCCGCGCCCCCGCTTCCCCCCAGGAGTGCACCGCTTCAGCTGAGGAGGTGGTGTGGGCAGGTGGGGAGGTGCCCAGGGAGAGGAGGTCCATGCCCAGCTATGCTCCCAGAGCAGAGAGAAGATGCAGTGTCCCCACTTCCTGAGGCGTCCAAAGGATAAGCATGTAGAAGGTGACTTAGCTGCTGTGGGAGCAGGCGGCAGTGTGCAGGAGGGCAGGACTTGACACCTTGACAGTAGGACAGTAGTAGCCTTCTTACCTTGGAGCTTCAGTTTGTCTTGTCTGAGAGAAGGGATGGCAATGATGCTAGCCATGCTCACACTCTGCGTACTATGTTCCAGACGCTGCTCGTACGACAACTCCTCTAACTTTCCATAGCAGCGTTATGAGGTAGGTACTATTGTCACACACATTTTCCAGATGAGAAAGTGGAGGCACAGAGAAGGGTCTTGGTCATACAGCCAGTATTTGGAAGAGACAGATTCAGACGTTGGCCTCTGTCTTAACCACATGCACTGGCTTCATGGGCTCATCATGAGGATTACATGAGTGAACATAGTAAGTGCTTAGTCCAGTATCTGGGCCCAGGATGAGTGTTCAGAAAAATCATAACAGCTGTTATTATCAATGTCAGGACCCAAGCATACAGGTGAGGCTTTCACCAGCTCTCCCGACACCCAGTTCTAATTATTTTATTTTATTATTTTTTAAAGATTTTATTTATTTATTCATGACAGAGAGAGAAAGAGAGAGAGGCAGAGGGAGAAGCAGGCTCCGTGCAGGGAGCCTGACATGGGACTTGATCCCAGGTCTCCAGGATCACACCGCAGGCTGAAGGCAGCGCTAAACCGCTGGGCCACTGGGGCTGCCCCGACACCCAGTGCTAAAGGGGAGCGAGGAGCACACCACATGTTGCAAACTGTTGAACTTGGTTGGTGGATCTTAGAACAAACACAAACATCCCTGTGCTATGTGGAAGGGAAGATTTGCTCAAGCCTTCCCTCATTCCGCCCCAGCCCTGGTTGGGCGAGTTGACTCTCTTCTCTGTCCCTCAGTCCCTGTGTTTCCCCTCACTGGGGCACTGACCACACATCTAAGTGCCTGATCAAGAGCCGGTCTCTCCTGTTGGCTCTTGAAAGATCTGAGAGGTTCACAGGAGAACACACAGGATGTGGCTGGTCCCCTGCATGTGATTCTGAGGGGCTCCCCGATAGAGACTGGGAGACATGGGCAGCCCCCTCCTCAATCCATTCTGGTAGTCTGCTTGTTAGAGATGTCAGAGATGTTGATTTTCTTAGTTTCTTTCCCATAGAATAGAATGTGGGTCTGGTGTGGAGGGAAGACTCTGGTGATTCACATTTTCTGCTTATTTGGCTCCTGGCTGAATGGGAATTTGCATTGCTTAATGTCTGGCTTTTCCCCTGGGAATCAAAATAAGTTTCCTGTTCAATTACTAAGCAAATTTCACAGCCGAATAATCCTCTTATTTTTACAAGTGGGATTTCTCTTGGTGGAAGGTGTCTGGATCCTCTCTGTAGTTGAGCCTTCTCAAGTCTTCTGTTTCCGCTGTCCTCAGCTGGCTATGCAGGAAGTTAAGCTTTCGTTCATAGATTAGGAGTTTCTCCATGGCAGGTGGGAGACTTTGACCTTGCAAGCCAAGGATGAGTTCTTGAGTTCTTTTCACCAGCTTGAGGGTGAGAGTTTGTGCCCCCACCCTGTTCTTCCATCAGCTTTGGACATGGTCACACAAGCCACATCTTTAGTAAGCTGGGGCCTGGGGTCAGTAGACACAAAATAGAAAGGGAACAGAGCAGTGTGTATGATCCACTGTGCTCCGCCCAGGCTGATCAGGAAAAAGAAAACAACAACAAAAAAAAAACAATCCTGCTGCCCTTGAGATGGAGTTTATTTATTCATTATTATTAAAAAAATTATTTACTTGAGAGAGTGCATGTGCATGAGTGGGGGTGGGGAAGAGCGGGAGGGGCAGAGGGACAAGCAGACACCCCGCTAAGTGTGGAGCATGATGTGGGGCTTGATCCCTAGACCTTGAGATCATGATCTGAGCCCAAGTCAGATACTTAACCAACTAAGCCACTCAGGTACCCCCTTGAGATGGAGTTTATTTATTTATTTATTTTAAAAATTTTTTTATTTATTTATGATAGTCACACAGAGAGAGAGAGGCAGAGACACAGGCAGAGGGAGAAGCAGGCTCCATGCACCGGGAGCCTGATGTGGGATTTGATCCTGGGTCTCCAGGATCGTGCCCTGGGCCAGAGGCAGGCGCTAAACCACTGCACCACCCAGGGATCCTGTATAGCCCATTTTAAAATTGGATTGCCTTTTTGCTGTTGAGTTTATGAATTCCTTATATAGGTGGATATTAACCCCTTATCAGATAGTTTGAAATATTTTCTTCCATTGTTTAGATTGCCTTTGCATTTTATTGATTGTTTCCTTTGCTATGCAGAAACTGTTTAGTTTCTTTGGCTCTGGGTGTGATCCGGGGGTTCTGGGATCGAGTTGCACTTTGGGCTCCTTGCATGGAGCCTGCTTCTCCCTCTGCCTATGTCTCTGCCTCTCTCTCTGTCTCTCATGAATAAATAAATAAAATATTTAAAAAAGGAGAAACTGTTTGGTTTGATGTAGTATCATTTGTTTTCTTTTTTAAAAAAATTAATTTATTTGAGAGAGAAAGAGAACAGGAGTGAGAGAGCACAAACACGGGGTAACTGCAGAGGGAGAAGCAGGATCCCCACTTAGCAGGGACTGGATATTGGGCTCAGTCCCAGGACCCTGGGATAATGACCTGAGCTGAGGGCAGATGCCCAACCAGCTGAGCCACCTAGGAACCCCAATCCTACTCATTTCTTTTTGCTTTTGTTGTCTGTGACTTTGGTGCCATATCTAAAAAATCACTGCCAAGACTAATGTCAAAGAGCTTTTTTCCATATGTTTTCACTGAGGAGTTTTACAGTTTTAGGTCTTACATTTAAGTCTTTAATCTATTTCAAGTTAATTTTTGTGAGTGGTTGAGTCCAATTTTATTCTTTTGCATATAGCCATCCAATTATCCTGAAACTGTTGTTTCCCAAAACCTTTTCCCAATGTGTGTTCTTGGCACCATTGTCAAAAATAAGGTGACTGTATATGTAGGCTCTTTATTCTGCTCCATTGATCTTTTTTTTTTTTTTAATTTTTATTTATTTATGATAGTCACAGAGAGAGAGAGAGAGAGAGAGAGGCAGAGACATAGGCAGAGGGAGAAGCAGGCTCCATGCACCGGGAGCCTGATGTGGGATTCAATCCCGGGTCTCCAGGATCGCGCCCCGGGCCAAAGGCAGGCGCCAAACCGCTGTGCCACCCAGGGATCCCCCTTTTTTTTTTTTTTTTAAAGATTTTATTTATTTATTCATGAGAGACTGAGAGAGAGAGGCAGAGAGGCAGGCAGAGGGAGGAGCAGGCTCCATGCAGGGAGCCTGAAGTGGGACTTGATCCTGGGTCTTCAGGATCATGCCCTGGGCCGAAGTTAGGCACTAAACCACCGAGCCACCCAGGGATCCCCTACCCTAAGTTTTTATTTAAGTAATCTCTATACCCAACATGAGGATCGAACTCATGACCCCAGGATCAAGAGTTGGATGTTCCTCTGACTGAGCCAGCCAGGCACCCTGAGTTACACAGTTAAACGGATGAATTGTATGGTATATAAATTACATACCAACAAAAAACAGTTAAAAGAGAGAAAAAAAGGAGCACCTGGCTGGCTCAGCTGGAGGAGTGTGTGACTCTTGATCTTGGGGTCAGGAGTTTGAGCCCAACATGGACTGTAGAGATTACTTAAATAAAAAAAGAAACTTAAAAAAAATAAAAAGAAAAAAAATAAACGGTCAAGTTAACTTTACTAATATATTTAAACTCAGGATGTCCAAAATAGCATTTAAAGATGTAATCAGTGTACACCTCATTATTAATGAGAGATTTCACATTCATTTTTTTGAATACAAATCTTTGAAATTTGGTGTGTGTTTTACCCCACTTTGGACTAGCCACATATCAAAGGCTCAGTAGCCACATTTAGTCGGTACCTTCCATACTGGAAGGTGGAAATCCTGACAGTTCTTAGCTTTCTACCAGTGAGAGTCTTATCTGTCTTCTTGCCCCACCTCCTTTAGAGACCCAAACAGGCCTGGGTTCAAATCGCCTTTTGCCACTCACTAGGGGTATACTCTGAGCCTGATATTTAATCTTTCTTTTTTTTTAATCTTTAAAATTTATTTATGATAGTCATACACAGAGAGAGAGAGAGAGGCAGAGACACAGGCAGAGGGAGAAGCAGGCTCCATGCACTGGGAGCCCAACGTGGGATTCGATCCCGGGTCTCCAGGATTGCACCCTGGGCCAAAGGCAGGTGCCAAACCGCTGCGCCACCCAGGGATCCCTGTTATTTAATCTTTCTAAATGAGTTTTCCTTTCCTTGGAATGGGCACAGTTAAAGAGGGATTGTGATCAGGGGTTAATTGAGATAATCAGTATAAAGTTATAGGATGGTGCTTGGCATACAGGGTTCAATCAGTGTGAGTTATTATTTTTTTCTTGACCTCACAAGGCAGGACAGCCTGGGTACTTAGGCGGGAAAGACTTAGGAGCAGCTGGCTTGAGGAGGAGCCTGTCACATCTGCAGACTGGCCATACCCACAGCCCCTTCGCAGAGTTCTTTCCTTGGAGTGACCCCACTTTACATCTTAGGATCCAGGATGCAACTGACTGGACAATAGTGGACACCCACTCTTAAGGGCAGACAACATCCAGGCTGGTCAGAGGACCATGAGGCAGTCCGGTGTGAGAAATCCAACCCACGGGGAGACTGGACACCAGCTCAATAGTTCAGATCCTTACTTTGGCAGAATTTGGTGGGGTTTTTTTGGTGGTGGTTCTATTTTTTTTTTTTAATTTAAATTTTGTTAGTTAACATACAGTACAATATTGGTTTCTGGAGTAGAATTCAGGCATGTGTTACTTCCATACAATACCCAGTGCTCATCACACCAAGTGCCCTCCTGAATGCCCATCACCCATCGAGCTCATTCCCCACCCACTTCCCTCTATCAATCCTCAGTTTTTCTCTATCATTAAGAATCTCTTATGGTTTGTTTCCTTCTCTTCTTTTTCTTATTTTCCTCCTTCCCAAAAGTTCATCTGTTTTCTTTCTTAAATTCCACATATGAGTGTGATCATATGTTATTTGTCTTTCTCTGAGTTATTTCACTTAGCATAATACACTCTAGCTCCATCCATGTCATTGCAAATGGCAAGACTTCATTCTTTTTGAGGGCTGAGTGATATTCCATTGTATATATGCACCGTATCTTTTTTTTTTTTAATTATTTATTTGAGAGAGAGAGAGTGGGGGAAGAGGGAGAGAAAAATCCTCAAGCAGACTCCCTGCTGAGTGCAGAGCCTGATGTGGGGTTCAATCCCCAGACCCTGAGATTGTGACCTGAGCCAAAATCAAGAGTTGGACACTGAACCAACTCAGCCACTCAGGCATCCCTATACCACATCTTCTTTATCCATTCATAAATCAATGGACATTTGGACTCTCTCCATAGTTTGGCTCTGTTGATAATGCTGCTATAAACATCAGGGTGCATGTACCCCTTCAAATCTGAATTTCTGTATCCTTTGAGTAAATACCTACTAGTGCAATTGCTGGTTCGTAGGGTAGTTCTTTTTAGGAACCTCCATACTATTGTCCAGAGTGGCTGCACCAGTTTGCATTCCCACCAACAGTTTGTTTTTTTTAAAAGATTTCATTTATTTGAGAGAGCACGACCAGGGAAGGGGAGAGTGGCAGAGGGAGAGGGTGAAGCAGGCTTCCCGCTGAGCAGGACACATGGCTTGCTCCCAGAACCCTGGGATCATGACCTGAGCTAAAGACAGAGGTTTAACAGACTGAGCCACCCAGGTGCCCCATACTAACAGTTCTTTTGCTGCATTTGAATATGAGACATAGAGGAAAGATCAGTGTCATTGTTGGGGGCAGAAACAGCAAGACCCGGAGAAGAAAAGTTCTAAATACAAGTCTTAAGTCAACATAAACCATGGGTGAGGAGGAGCCATGAATTAGCAGGAATTCTGAGTCAGCAGAAATTGAGAGAGAGAGCAGAGTGGGGACAGCTGAGGACCAGGCCTAGACCTGAGGTGCTCAGTCACCAAGATAGTGGAGCCTCACGTACCGGCTGGGGGTGTCCCTGATGAGGGGTGTCCAAGAGTGTTGCCACTGAGTTACAGAGCTGCCGTCAGGTGACTAGAACTACTGCTGTAACCCAAAGTTGTTCCAGCCTCTAGGAGGTTGGGTGGCTAAGACTGTGGTCTTCCTAGTCTCCTAATGAAACCTGAGAATGTTTCTCTTCCTTGCAATCTACAAGGACCTGACTGACGACACCAGCCACATCAAAAGGCCTCCGAGACTGTTTCCTCACCTGCAGAATGGTGACAGCTAGGGCCTTTGGGTTCAGCATCCCTTCCTTGGAGGCGGTGACTTTTGTCTGACATTTTGCAGATCTGGGCTTGCCAGCCATGGGCTTCCACCTTCAGGCTGGCCACGTACTCCAGGCTGGCCTGGGCAGTGTCCATTGCAGGGATGTGTTTCTTAGGTGGAGACACCTCCAGGCTATCTTGAGAGAGCTCCTGAGTGCCTCTGGCTGGGATCTTCCTGTTTTCCAAGGCCTGTTTATTTAGCTCTTACGTTCTGGGAATTTCCAAATGGCCTTCACAAATCTTCTTTTCTTTTTAAAGTAATAATGCTAACTGGACACACACCTTTGCAGGGTTGGTTTGAAGAAAAATAAGTGGCTCCTAGACAGATGTGCCTTCCTGCTCCTGGTCTTTTCCCTCTCCTGCACTTGCCTTTTCTACCTGACCGGCTGCACTGCCTACCTAACATCTCTGGGCCCAGTGTACCTGATATAACCCAGTGTTTTTGTCCTTTGAAGGAGGATTCTAAGCCTAAAGCAGCCCCCAGTTTACCGTAGGCTTTACCAAGTCCTTGCCAAGTGCCTTTTCAGGCTTCAGATTCTCTTCACGGTGTAAGCCTATATGAAGACTCCTTGGGATGGAAATCGAACGGGACTCCTCTCTGCAGTACCGCAGTGCTGCCAGCAGGTGACAGCATGTCACCGCAAATGTCCTGGAATTTTGGCTCCGGTGTGTGAGATGCTGGAGGTAGAGCACTTGCTAGCCATAGGGGAGAGGACGATGCTGGAGGTAGAAGGAAAGAAAGTGGACTCCCCCTGGCCTTGAGGCAAAAGAGAGTTGAGGTCTGGAGGGCAGGAGTCGTTGGTGCACCCAATTCATCCACCTGTCTGTCCATCCACCCATCCGACAAATTTTTTAAAAAAGATTTTATTTATTTATTCATGAGAGACAGAGAGAGAAAGAGGCAGAGACACAGGCAGAGGGAGAAGCAGGAGCCTGATGTGGGACTCCATCCTGGACCCCAGGATCACTCCCTGAGTCAAAGGCAGACACTCAACCGCTGAGCCACCCAGGGGTCCCCCGACACATATTTTTTTTATAAATTTATTTTTTATTGGTGTTCAACTTGCCAACATATAGAACAACA
This sequence comes from Vulpes vulpes, assembly GCF_048418805.1. NCBI lineage: Eukaryota > Metazoa > Chordata > Mammalia > Carnivora > Canidae > Vulpes > Vulpes vulpes. Next base: position 101,272,152 of record NC_132782.1, read on the forward strand.
CCCAGTGCTCATCCCGTCAAGTGCCCACCCCAGTGCCTGCCACCCAGTCACCCCCACCCCCCGCCCACCTCCCCCTCCACCACCCCCAGTTCGCCTCCCAGAGCCAGGAGTCTCCCATGTTCACTGACACATATTTTTGAGCGCCTGTGCCAGACTCTGGAGATGCTGCAATGAACAAGGCAGACATACACACTCCCTCTCCTCACTAAGCTGGCCCTGCAGTGGAAATACCCCTGCCTCCCCAGCTACCTTTATGCAGCACACCTCTTTGCCTTCTGGGCTTGTTTCTTAACTGCAAAATGGGATAATAAACCATGCACCTCACAGGTCCATGGAGAGGCTTAAGTGCTGGCTCTCAGACTATGTTTCCACCCTGGCCCTCAGGCCCACCTCTCCCTTCACAGGGACTAAAAACTGATGAGCTCTGCAGTCACTGGAGTCAGGGCTCAGTGTCCTCTCTGCGTCCAAGGGAAGCCCTGGCCAGTCCACCGCGTCTGCAAAGTCTAGTTAAGCCTGAACTTGAAGGAATCTCCCAGGCCTGTGGGAAACCCCAGAAACATCAGAGGTTTGAATATGATAGTTTGTATCTATTTTAGGTTTCAGCGAAGAAATATTTCTAAGGAAAGAAGTTGGAGACATTATTCTACTGATATTTATCATACCTGCTGATACATGTATACACACCCATACACATGCACACTGATACAGATATATAATATACACACATACTGATATTTATCATACACGCTTATATACATGGACACATATCCATATATATGCACACACTGATGTACACATACACACTGATGTATATCACATATGCTAAGATACATGCATACACATACATGTGCACACATATACTCTGATATATACACACTACTATGCTGATATTCATATAGATATATATGTGTGTATGCACATTAATACATATAATATGCACTCTACATACATATATGTGCTGATATTTATATATACATATATGCTGATATATGCACACATGTACAACACATTGGTATATATCATGCAGACATACATACTGGTATGTATCATAAGCACATGCTGATATGTATCATATATGTAATATCCATGTACATACATATACACATATACACATGGATATACACATGATATATCCTGACAGACATGCACACACATATTCACACTGATGTATATCATACATATACACCCACATACATATGAGAAAAATTGATAAGGCCTTTTACTGAGTGTCAAGTTTGCTTTTATCCTTCTAGATCATTGTAAAGACTTTGGACCTGTCTATCGTGCCCCTATTATTAGCATTTCTAATATTATTACCTTATTTCTATCATTATTAAATCCTGCTCCTTCACTTCACTTCTTTTTTTTTTTTAAGATTTTATTCATTCATGAAAGACACAGAGAGGGAGGCAGAGACACAGGCAGAGGGAGAACAGGCTCCATGCAGGGAGCCCGATGTGGGACTTGATCCCAGAAGCCTGGGATCAGGACCTGAGCCAAAGGCAGACACCCAACCACTGAGCCACCCAGGCGCCCCCTGCTCCTTCCAACCAGATGTGGTCTGGAGCCCTTCTTGTGCCTTGTGGTCTCAGTAAGATTTCCCTGAGGGTCCCTTCTTCTGCCCCTACCTCTGTCTCATTTCTGAGAATGTCTCCATGGCCCCTCTAGGATTTCTGCTAACTCCAGGCTTTTCGTGCCCCTGGGGCTCTATTTCCTAGTGGGCTGCCTCTGACTTGCAGCATATCACATTCTTAAAAAAAAAAAATTAACAGCAACAACAACTACAAAAAATTTATTAACACAATTCACACTAGGCCTCTGTGAGTTTAGTGGACTCTAAGGAGGCTTGCAGAAGGCATCCAGGGAGGGATCACATGTCAGACACCTGACGCCCTCATACTTCCTGTCGTTCAAAGCTTTGCCCACCATCTCTCACATTCTCCTGTTTGCTGATTCACCCCAGGCACATGGTGCCCATCCTTCTCCATCCGTTATGCTATTCCTATCCCTGGAGCACTGGGGATCCTTTGAAGCTGGGGTGCCAGCTGGCAGTAAGCCCCCTGGAAACTCATGTGGGGTGATTAAATGCACATGCTCTGTAGTCAGATGTTTTATTTGAGAAAGAACATCAGGAGTTGGCTTTGATCACTTTGAGTTTATGACCAAGTCAAACCTCCACAGGCCTACGTCCGGCATTTATGGGAGAGGACAGGTGTGTGGTGGGTGTAGATTCCAGAGTCTGTCATCATGATTAGCAGGTATCTGCAGCCTTGTGAATAGATTCTTCGTCTCTTAGAAAGCTAGTGCCCTCTGACCTCCAGGCCCTGTCCTGTGTCTTGTCTGCAAGCCCCTTCCTCTCACTGCTTGACCAGCTCCAAGCCTCCTATGGAAGGCTTTCTGCATTCACCTGGGCTGGATTTGGTGTCTTTGTTGGCACACAAGAGGTTCAAGACCTCAAGCAAATGTGCTCTCTATTCTTAGATGCCTCTGAGGCAGGGTGGCTTGAAGCCCAAGCATCTCAATGACAACATCACTTTGCTTCTCTTCTCAGTTAACTTAGATCTTGTGCTAAGGAATTCCTCCAGCAGGTGCTGGAACCTGTTAGGAGCAAGGCAGTATGGGGCAGGTGAAGACTATTTCTCTTCACCTGGCATGTGAAATCTCGGAAATCTAAGAATTGTGTGGTCTGACCTGGGGCCTGCTGGAGTATTGAGACCCAACTGTGAATCCGTAACAGTGGTTTGAAAGGGCAAGGCTCAGAGAGGTGACGTGACTTGCCTGAAGCCACACAGAGCTGGGCTCAGAGCTGAGGTTTGAACCCTGGGCCTGTCTGACTTGGCCCTGAGTTCTTTTCAGTGTGGGATTCATTCAGCCCCACACGCCTATTCTAGAAGAAGGGAGGTGGTGAGGTGGGTGTGTGCTACAGGGAGAGGAACTTGTTGGCTAGGACTGCAAGCTGGTGCTGGATCCCACAGAACCTTGGGGTGAAGAAGTGGCAGGAGACACCCTGGACTTGAGATGCAGGCCCAAGACTTGAGGAGAGAGGAGCTCACACTGAGAAGGCCCTGGTCAGGGTCACTCATCTGCGGGCCTGTATAAAGGGGCCCAAGGGTAGGAGAAGGGAAGTTCCAGATTTTGATTTGAACTTGGAAAGTACCAGCAGTTCCTATTGCAACTGAAAACAAGAATGAGATAAAGGTTTTTCTTTATAAAATAGAGATGAGGGATGCCTGAGTGGCTCAGTGGTTGAGCGTCTGCCTTCAGCCCAGGGCGTGATCCTGGAGTCCTGGGATCGAGTCCCACATTGGGCTCCCTGCATGGATCCTGCTTCTCCCTCTGCCTGTGTCTCTGCCTCTCTCTCTGTGTGTCTCTCATGAGTGAATAAATAAATAAAAATCTTTTAAAAATAGAGATGGACGCAATATTTGCACAGGAAGCAGCGATCTGCCGAGTGGGGCCAGAAGTCACCAAGTAAATGTGGTCATCTCCAGAAGAATATCTTATAATTCATTTGGAGTAGATTAGAGCCCAAAGCTATTTATTTATTTATTTATTTATTTATTTATTTATTTATTTATTTAAGATTTTATTTATTTATTCTTGAGAGATAGAAGGAGAGACAGAGCCAGAGACACAGGCAGAGGGAGAAGCAGGCTCCATGCACCGGGAGCCGGACGTGGGATTCGATCCCGGGTCTCCAGGATTGCGCCCTGGGCCAAAGGCAGGCGCCAAACCGCTGCGCCACCCAGGGATCCCGCCCAAAGCTATTTAAAATGGGGACCTCCCAGAGGAGCCACCAGGGTATAAGAGGAAGAGTTAGATGCTGGACAAAACATTAAGAAAAGAAAAGACGGGGCACCTGGGTGGCTTAGTCGGTTAATTGACTCATGGTTTTGGCTCGAGCCCGTGTCAGACTCCACACTCAGCAGGGAGTTTGCCTGAAGATTCTCTCCCTCTGCCCATACCCCCCATTTATGTGCTCTGTTTCTTTAAAATAAATAAATCTAAATAAAAAAGGAAGAAAACCCAAACTCCAATATGAAAACAAGAAAGCCCATCACAACCATCACTATCAACAGCAGCAGCAGCCGCTGCCACTAGAGTGATAGTCTAAGCATCTGATGACTTCCCATCCCCTTCAGGGTCAAAGCCATATCTTCTACTGGCCTAAGAGGCCCCATGCTCTCTGGCTCTGCATTGCTTCTCTGGCCCTCTCACTGCCCTATTACTCTCCTCTCCTCTCCTCCTGGCTGCATCGCACTGGCCCCTGGTGTGGCTCCAACACACCAGGCTCCCTCCTGCCTCTGGGCATTTGCCTGTGCTCTTTCTCCTGTGCCTGCAACGCTCTTCCCAGTTATCCTTATGATAACCTCCCTTACTTCCTATAGGCTTTCTCAGAGGTCCCCTTCTCACAAGACTATCCCCGATGACATGTCTAAATTTGCAATGCTTCTAAACCCTCCACTCCTGGGAATCCTTTCCACTTGGGCCTCTAGAAGTTTCCCCCACAGGACTTCTTGCCATATTCATACCATATATTTCTGTTTCTTGTGTATCTGTCTCCACAGGAATGTGGACTCCTCGAGGGCATGGGATTCTGGAACAGTGTGTGGCAGCGGAGAAGGCACTCAGTATTTGTTCCTGAATGAGAGAGAGTCAAGGAATCGGGTTCATGCTTCAGAGCTGTGGGCTGAAGCAACGTGTCTAGTAGGCTGACACTTGGGAGTTCTGTTCTGAGGGGGTCTGGCTTTGAGGGTCCCCAGGACCCAGGGTGTGACACTCCACTCCTTGGGCAGTATCTGGGACCAATATCTGATGGGCGGGGGCGAAGGATGGTTGTTGGGACTCAGTCTCAACCTAATAATCCCATCCCTCTGGAAATCACTGCTCACTCATCGCTAATGGGGTGAGCAGAACAGCTTCTTTCATCACTAATGAGACTATATTAGTCCCTGTAAACACACAGTGCACCGTTTATTCATTGAGAAGAAAGAAAGATGTGTGGAAAAAAAGGAGGTGCCATCATTGAGAGAGGAGTGTCAAGATGTTAAAGTTGAGTTCCTCAGGGTAATTGATTTACGATGCTCCATGTCAAGGGAATTATGTCCAATCAGGAGCTGTCTATACAATTTCCCACTAATTGTCACCAGGTGCCATGGTAGGGCAATGAGTTTTGGGGCACAGAGGACTCGGATGTGGTGAGCCAAGAGGATCATTTTGGCTTTTGATCTGAGCTAGGCTGAACTTCAGGATTCTTCTTCTTGCTAGAAGGCTTCTTCTCTAGCTAGGGTTGTATTGATCCAGAGGGTGATGGGCCAGGGAAAATGTGGAAGGATGCAGACCTGGGATTGGGCCACCAAGCCTGGACCCCAGGGGGCCAGAAGCTTCCAGGTTGAGGGACATATTCTTGGACTCCTTACTTCTCACATAGACTCTGTCACCAAGTCTGTCAATTTTGCCTCCAAAGCGTCTCTCGCCTCTGTCCACTTCTCTCCACCTCCACTGCCACTGTCACCTTTCGCCTGGTGATCACAGTCACTGCCTAGCTGGCCTCTCTCCTTCTTCCCTTCTTCTCCTTCTTCATCCTCCAACCCTGAGAGGTTATACTGTAGAGGTGACAGTTTGCTGCTCTACACACTTTAGTGGCTCCCAATATTTTAAGGATAAAGACCCAAATCCTTAGCATCGTCCCACACTGTCTGGCCCTCAACCACTTCTCAGCTTAGTCTTTTACCACTTCCTCCAGCCCAATCAATGACCCAGCTTCCGAGCAGTTCATGCAGTTCTCATTTTTCAGTCTAGGACTTTGACCTTGTTTCCTTTGCACGGAATGACTTTTCTTGTCCTTTGCCAGTTTAGCTCCTTGTCCCTTAGGTCTCAGCTCATGTGTCTCATTTCCAGGAAGCCCTGTCTGACAGATGTCACCCTCCTTTCTACCCCAAGGAGGTTAGTGTGGCAGATTGCATTTTCCAAAGATGGTGGCAACACGTCTCTCATCTCACGTGCTCTTCGTACAAGGTGACCCTTGACATTCCTCCCACTGAGGGAGGGGGTGGGACTTATGTACTGTCCTCTTGAATTTGGGCATGGCTTTGGGACTGCTTCCATCCAGAGAGTACACCAGAAGTGATGCTTTGTGACATCTGAGGCTGGAGCGTAATATGGCCACACACTTCTGTCTTCTCTTGGGGCCCAATCTTAGGGTGTGAGGAAGCCCAGATTAACCCACAAGGGGAGAATTCCTGGAGAGGTTCCTGTAGGTGTTCTGGACAATAGGCCAGTGGAGGGTCTAGCCAACAACTTGTATCAACCAGCAGATGTGCCTGAGGATGTGTCCAGATGATTCCATGTGGTTGCCCAGCACCCCCAACCCTTTTGACTTCTCAGCTGCAGCTCCAGACATAGTGGAATATCTTCACGGTGACTATGGCTGGGTTCCTGACCCAAAGTGTCCATGGGCATAACATGGCTATTTTATGCCACTAGAGTTGGGATGAGTTACTATGCAGCAGTCACTAACCAGGACACTTAGGATTTCCTCCTCACATCTTCCACAGGTCTTCCCTGATCACAGGATGAAAACATGGTTTTCTAGTTGCTTTATCTTTTGTTCTGGGGGGAATCCCTGTGTGGCTTAGTGGTTTAGCATCTGCCCTCGGCCCAGGGTATGATCCTGGAGTCCCGGGATCGAGTCCCACATCAGGCTCCCTGAATGGAGCCTGCTTCTCTCTCTGCCTGTGTCTCTGCCTCTCTCTGTGTGTCTCTCAAGAATAAATAAATAAAATATTAAAAAAATTTTTTCTTCTGGACTGCATCTTCTGTGAAGTGGCCTATTCGGGGTCATTTCAACTGCATCCAGATCAAACAGAGAAGGCAGTGGAATATTTTATTTAAAATTTTTAAAAAAGATTTTTGTTAAAGATTATTTATTTGAGCAGGGGTGGGGAGGAGAGAGAACGAGGGAGAAGGAAAGAGAGAGAGAACAAATGGGGGGAGGAGCTGAGGGAGAGGGACAAGCAGTCTCCATGTTCAGCATGGAACCCAATGCGGGGCTTGATCTCAGGATCCTGACTCAAGCCAAAGATAGATGCGCAACCGACTGAGTCATTCAGGCACCCCACCCTCAAAGATTCTTTTTTTTTTTTTAAGATGTTTTATTTATTCATGAGAGACACAGAGAGACAGGCAGAGACATAGGCAGAGGGAGAAGCAGGCTCCCTACAGGGAGCCTGATACGGGGCTCGATCCCAGGACCCTGGGATCCTAACCTGAACCAAAAGCAGTCACTCAACCACTGGGCCACCCACGCGTCCCCACCCTCAAAGATTCTGAATTAATTTTTTAAGATTTTAAGATTTCCTGAAATCTTGAAAGATTTCAATAGATCGATCTAGAGGTGAGCACCAGTGGTTTTAGAAGGTTCCAAGTGGTTTGAATCAGTGTCGAGGGTTGTGACCCACTACTCTCCAGGGCTGTACCGTGGAGGTGAAGGTGGTAGAGTCACTCCATCAAATGGGATGCACAACCAACCCCATCTTTGCTAGGCACTGCCCCACTGCTTCTCCGGGTGGCCGGCCTGATTTGCATCCTCGCTGACTGTGTGTGAGCAAGCAGTGATTATTTTTACACAAACAGGCGCATACAGGTCACTGCAGCCCAGTGAGCCAGAGCCCACTACCACTGTACAAACGGCCTCCCATCCCTTGGCTGCAGCAGGTTAGAAATGCGTCGCGTCCTTAGGTGGCAGTGTGGTACAGCTGCAAAGGCTCTGTCTGGCCTGGGACAGAAGCCTGGATTCTAGTTCAGACATGGACTCTGCGACCCTGTGTGTGCTTGCCCGTCCTTCCCGCTGCTAGGCCTCAGCCTTCTCACCCTGGGAGGAAGAAAAGCTGTGACACTACCAGGTGCAGGGGTGCTTTAATGCTCCCCTGTAGCCTGGGCTGAGCGCTATCTCCAGCCCGGTGGCCGGAGCATGGGCTCCAGAGTCTGGTTATTAATTTTCCCCATACCTGGGCCCCTCTCAGAGTCATGATTTTAATACAGAATCCAGAGGATTACAAAGGCAATCAGGTGTGTGTGTGTGTGTGTATGCATATAAATATACACACACATTTTTAAGGTTTATTGAGGTTTAATTGCCAAAAATTAACTGACAAAAGGTTTATTGAGGCTTAATTGATTAAATTAAAGCATACAGCGTGATGATCTGATATTTGTATACACTGTGATAGGATTTCCACCATCTAGTTAGTTAAGACATCCATCACCTCACATATTTACCGTGCCTTGTTTTTGTGAGAGCATTTAAATTCTATTCTCTAAGCAAATGTCAATGTTTAATACCATGTGTTACCACGTTATACGTTAGATCCTCAGAACTTACTCGTCTTACAACTGGAAGGCTGTAGCCTCTCCCTCTTCCTTCCACCCTCCAGCCCCTGGCAACCACTTTTCTACTCTATGTTTCTATGATTTTGACTTATTATTTTTTTGGGGGGGGTTCCACATGTAAGTGGACCATACAGTATTTGCTTTGTCTAGCTTATTTCAGGCAGCCAATTATGGTGAAATACACTTATCAAAATATTACAAAGCCACACTGTGATATAGCAATACGTGTACTTTTTTATTAACAGACCACATAATAAGACCTGGTGGTGGGTTGGCTATGTTATTATGATTGTAATTGCAAGGCAGTGATGAGTGTAAATAATAGTCTAAGATATCGGCAACAAATGTAACGGGACATGAAAATATCTTTGGTTCCAATTGGTGACAAAGTCGCAGGGGCTGGGGACACTACTGCAGTTTGCTGCTGACATAATGGAAGGAAATGCAACTTTTCAGTTAGGTGTTAAAATTAGGTGGTAATACCTTTTTTTTCATCCAGTTTCATGGGCCCCAAGTTAAGAGCTCCTGCTGGAGTCAGGTAGGGTGTCAACCCGTGCCCTACAGCTTCCCCTGTGGGTCATTTGTATGAATTATTCTTCCGCCCTGCGCCTCGGTCTTCTCATCTGTAAAATGGGTGTAAGACCAGTAAGCTCATGGAGCTGCCGGGAAGAGTACACACGATCAGCCAAATTCAGCACATACTTCTTTCTTTAAAATTCTATTTTATTGTAGTAAGGACATTTTTAAAAAAGATTTTATTTATTCATGAGAGACATAGAGAGAGAGAGAGGTAGAGACACAGGCAGAGGGAGAAGCAGGCTCCATGCAGGGAGCCCGACGCGGGACTCGATCCCAGGTCTCCAGGATCACACCCTGGACTGAAGGCGGCGCTAAACTGCTGCGTCACCAGGGCTGGCCTGTGGCAAGGACATTTAACATGACATCGACCCTCTTGACAAACAAGTAGATGACAGGTCTTGACAAGGACATGGAGAGATTGGAGCCCTTGCACATTGTCAGTGAGAATGTGCAAAATGCTGCAGCTGCTGTGGAGTTCCTTGAGCAATTAAGAACAGCTGCTATATGGACTAGCGATCCCATGTTGGTGTATTTGTTCAAAAAGAATCAAAATCAGGATCTCGAGGGGATACCAGCACTCCTGTGTTCACTGCAGCACCATCCACACTAGCCAAGATACAGAAACAACCCAAGTGTGTATTGACGGATGAGTCGGTAAAGAGAATGTGCTGTACACACACCATGCAGTGATGTTCAGCATAAAAAAGAAGGGAGGGACACCTGGGTGGCTCAGTGGTTGAGTGTCTGCCTTTGGCTCAGGTCATGATCCCAGGGTGCTGGGATCGAGTCCCACATCGGGTTCCCTGCAGGGAGCCTGCTTCTCCCTCTGCCTGTGTCTCTGCCTCTCTCTGTGTGCCTTTCATGAATACATAAATAAAATCTTAAAAAAAAAAAGGGAAATTGGCACTCTGTGATGACAGGGATGAGCACGCTGACCATGTATTGAGAAGGGCTATGTGCTTGGGCTGTTTTTAGGGGCTGGGGCTCTGTGCTGGAGAGGCAAAATCCCTGCCCTCACGGGATTTACATTCTAGAGGCAGAAGCACTGAACAAGCAGGCAAAATATATATGGTTTTGGGTAATGATGAGGGCTGTGAAGAAAACAGAACAGGTGATAGGCCGGACAGCAAACGCCGGGTGCGGGCGGCTTTGGATCGGGTCATCAGGGAGCCCTAACACACATTAGGGGTAGTGACGCATCAGAGCAGAGACGGGGCCGGCGCCTGGCACGTGGCGTGGGCCCGATGCGTGTTGCCCATGGTGCTGCCCTTCCCTGGGGCTGCAGCTCCCCGGGGGCCGTGCTGGGTGCTGGCGGTGCCCCCTGTGCCTTGGGTGACGTGGGCGGGGAGAAGGCCACATCCCGGCAGAACCAGATCCAAGGGAAGCAGGTCTGATTAAAGGAAGATAAAGTCTTCTCTCTGCTGTGTCTTGCGGGGAGAGCCAAGCAATCAATAGGTCTCGCAGATCAGCGGAGGGTGCTTGGAATCTGGCAGCACGGGGCTTTTTAATTAAAGCCATAACTGCGAGGAAAGGTAGTAACTGCCTTATTTCTGCAGCTTGTGTTTCTGTCTGCCTGCCAGAAACTGAACAAGTCAATGCACTTCCAGAGGCTCTGAGGATCTTGACGAGGTGGCCTTGGGTTTTGGGGAGGGCCAGGTCCTGCCAGGATGAACATCTGGATGGCCAGGGGGACAGGTGCCAATTCTGCAGGCTGAGGTGTGGTCTTTGGCATTTAGACCCTCACAGAAGCTGTGATTAATCAGTTGCACTTCCTGGGAAGGGGAGGGCCCTTCCCAACAGTGATTTGTCTCTCAAATCACTGGGTCTGTCCAAAGATGTCGACATTACTTTAAAAAATATAAATATAAATATAAAAAATATAAATATATAAATATATAAATATAAATATATATATATATAATGAAATAGAGCGTTGCTGCTTAAGATGCAGTCCACAGGCCAGCAAACTGGCATCGGCTGCTGGGACAGCATCAAAAGTGGAGAATCTCAATCCCTGCCCCAAACCTACTGTCCGAATCTGCATTTTAACAAGATCCTTAGGAAATTCATGGGCACAGTAAAGTCGAGAGAAGCACCAAGATAGGAGACCTGAAGGCAAATCAGCCAGCCCATTGCCAAAGTGTAAACCTTATTCAAATCCTGAAAAGAAAGTTAAAAAAACAAAAAGCGTGAGATTCATGAGGCAGTTTGAACACTTATTAGATATCTGAGGACAATAAGGAATGATTACTTTGGCAGCTGTGATAATGGTAGTGTGGTTGTATTAAAAAACAGCTCTTATCTTTTAGAGTTATACTTGGAAATACTTGAAGTGATTTTTTTTGGGGGGGGAGGGGGTCTGGCATTTGTTGCAAAATGCTGGTGGAGGCAGGGATTGGGGTGTGTGCATGGGGTAGGACGGGCTATGGATTGATGGTTCAGAGTCCTGGAGGGGGCATATGAAGATGCATTATACTGATTTGTTTATTTAGTGCATGCATTAAAACTCTTCATAAGAAAAAAGTTAAGAGGAGAGATGCCTGGGTGGCTCCCTAGTTGAGCATCTGCCTTCGGCTCAGGGCATGATCGTGGGATTGGGATTGAGTCCTGTATTGGGCTCCCTGCAGGAAACCTGCTTCTCCCTCTGCCTGTGTCTCTGCCTCTTTCTCTGTGTCTCTCATGATTAAATAAATAAAATCTTAAAAAAAAAAAGTTAAGAGGATGAAATATAACATTATGGTCCAAAGGGCATGAACCATAATGGTATTGTGCAAGTGAACATTCATGCATCTACGACCAGGTCATTGTTGGCCATGCCCCCCTCCCACAAGGACCCCTTCCCCAAAGAAATACACCCCACCCCCATGGAGTCACTTACAAAAAGACCTTACAAAATACCAGTGCTGAGATCCTCCAGACTAGTGAAAAATGAATCCTTGGGGGGCAGTGAGGAGGGGGTGGTAGAGTGCAGGTGATTCTAAGATGCATCCCAGTTGAGAATTAATGAGTTTGTTTAACTTTTCATATAAATCATGATGCCTCTTTGTGCTTGAGGTTTTCAGTGAACTTACACCTGTATTGTGGCAAACAGGCCATTTCACAGATTGTTTCTCATGGAGGACTTAGGCATTGGATAGTTTTGTCAACATGGGTTGCCTTTGGCAGTGGGTTGCACCCCGTTTTTGAAAATCAGGACGGTGGTTCACCACTTACTGAGTGCATTCTCCATACCCAGCCCTGTGCTGGGTACTTTATATATTTATTACATTTAATGTGGACTCAGCATCACTACCCCCATTTCACTGATGAAGGAACTGAGTCTTAGGGAAACTTGTGTGGTTTGCCCAAGGTGATCCGGTTTGGAAATTACAGAGTGTTTGACTCACCGTACTTCACCATCATGTCATGCTGCTCATGATGGATCTTTTTTTGTTTTTTAATTTATTTTTTGGTTTTTACATAGGCCTTTTTGGAGAAAGTAATGCATTATCATAATAAATTCCATCCAGTATAGAATGGTATACAGTGAGATATACCTGAGGCAGGCGCAGTGTGGCCACCATTAATGGTCTCTTGTCTATCCTTCCAAAATATTTTGTGTGTAGAATACAAGAAACCACACACACACACAATACACACATATAATATTAAAAAATGTATACATATGTATTACACAAATGGAAGCATCTGTACCTTGACTTTTTTCACTTAATGACATAGTTTAGAGACCATTACTTTTTAAAAGCCTTTATTTATTTGAGAGACAGAGCAGGAGCAGGGCGAGGTGCAGAAGGAGAGGGAGAAGCAGAGCAGGGAGCATGATGCAGGGCTCGATCCAAGGACCCTGAGATCATGACCTGAGCCGAAGGCAGAGGCTTAACCGACTGAGCCACCCTAGAGACAATTACTTTTCACCGTAAACCTATGCATCTCCTGTTGGTTTGATTTTTACCAGCATCATGATGGATCTTGATGGAAGAGTTTAGGGTCATTTGATAACCCACGAAGAACTGAAACTCAATATGGAGTGGCCTTTACTACTTATGTGCCTTTGGGACGCCCGGGTGGCTCAGTTGTTTAGACATCGACTCTTGATTTCTGCTCAGATCATGATCTCGGGGTTGTGGGATCGAGCCTTGTGTTGAGCCCCATGCTTGGTGGGGACTCTTCTTGGGTTTCTGTTTCTCCCTCTCCCTCCCCACCACCCCATGCTCCCTCTGTCTCTCAGATAAATAAATCTTTAAAAAAAAAATGTTATGTGCCTTTGGTTAAAATCACTTTGAGCTGAGTTGTGTATGTCAAATGGGGACATTGCTGCTTTGTGTTCTCCAGCTGACAACCTCTTACTCATCTGTCAAAGGTGCATCAATTGTCACAGGACCAGGAGGCAGGAAATGCCTCTGCGTTTCAAGTGACCTCTTGGCTAAAACCGAGTGAGTCACGCCCTCCTCCAGCCTCATGGAGTGCTCGACCAGGCCTCCAAGAGCGGATGGCATGAGCGCTGCCCTCTGCCCTTGTAAGGACAGGCACTGTTCTGTGGTTATTTTGGTTTCTGAAGAACCCAGCTCTGGGGCAGTGTATGTCTGTGACTGGCATGATGGGACAAGGGTTCTGCTCAGACACCAAAGCTTTGGCCAGGGCATATGATCTAATGATATACTACCCCGTGGGCTGAGCTGTGTCAGACAGGCACAGGACAATAGTTACAGACTGGGTCTCTCAATTCAGACTGCCTGGGTTCAAATCCCAGCTTCCACTTTTTTTTTTTTTTTAAAAGATTTTATTTATTTATTCCTGAGAGACACAGAGAGAGAAGCTGAGCCACAGGCAGAGGGAGAAGCACGCCCCATGCAGGGAGCCCAATGCGGGACTTGATCCTGGGACCACGGGATCACACCCTGAGCCAAAGGCAGATGCTCAACCACTGAGCCACCAGGTGCCCCCCAGATCTGCCACTTCTGAGCCAAAGGACCTGGATGGGTTAGTTTACTAATCTGGTTTTCCTTTTCCTCCTCTGAAAATTGAGTATTGCCTCTCAGGATTATCATAAGGATGGAATGGGTTAGTACTTGAAAAGTGCTTAAGCCATGCCAGGTAGTGCCATGTGGAGCTGGTGACAAAAGGAAAAATTGGTTAATATGGCTCTGTCTTTATTGAAAATTTGATTTTTTTTTGTTCATCGTGGATATTCTTGCATTCATTTTGATTTTTTTTGGAATATTGCACCAAAATATTACTTATCTGGATGACTGGGCTTTTTAGTGATCTCTTATTTTTTTTTTTAAGATTTTATTTATTTATTCATGAGAGACACACAGAGAGAGAGAGAGAGAGAGAGAGAGAGGCACAGACACAGGCAGAGGGAGAAGCAGGCTCCATGCAGGGAGCCTGATGTGGGACTCAGTCCCGGGTCTTCAGGATCACACCCTGAGCCAAAGGCAGACACTCAACCACTGAGCCACCCAGTGGTCCCTTTTAGTGATCTCTCTTTTTTTTTTTTTTTTTTTTTTAAATTTATGATAGTCACAGAGAGAGAGAGAGAGAGAGAGGCAGAGACATAGGCAGAGGGAGAAGCAGGCTCCATGCACCGGGAGCCCGACGTGGGACTCGATCCCAGGTCTCCAGGATCGTGCCCTGGGCCAAAGGCAGGCGCCAAACCGCTGCGCCACCCAGGGATCCCCTTTTAGTGATCTCTTAAATTTTGCACCCAAAGGCGAATATTCGCCTTATTTGCCTCATCCTCATCCTGGCCCTGCCCTCAGGAAGCAAAATGCAAGTTTTCATATGTCTGGAGGGGGCTCAGTATCGTTATGTTAAAAAAAATTGTTATCTATACACTACTTGTGCAGCACCCCTCACGCTGCTCTGGTGTTGAGTTTGGAACTGTGAATAGATATTCACAGCCATGGCTCTTGCCCTCATGGAGTTGACAGCTGAATGATGATAATCACCACTAATTGAGCACTTACTGTATGCCAGTCACGGTGCAAGTGATGCTTTCATTAATCCTTACAGTGACTTCTTAAGAGGGGATCATTCTATTCATTTTGCAGATGAAGGAACTGGACTCAGAGCAATTAAACAGCTTGTCCTAGGCCACAGAGTTAAGAGAGGGAGACCCCAGTCTTTCAGACTCCAGCACCCAAGCTCTTTTTGCCATGATCATTGAGTGAGGCGGGAGCTTTGTTCCCATCTTCTGTAAGAATATCTTGGATGCTGAAATCAGTTGGATTTTCTTGGAATTCCATTACTGAGTTTCTCTAAATATGCATTTCTCAAGAAGCTCTGAGTCTAAATTGGCGGGGGGGGGGTGCTCCCCCTTTAAGAGCTTGGTTTGAGCAGCCACCTGCCATTGACTGGTTCCTTGCAGGGAGAACACTGTGTTGAAAAATCTCTGAGACAAGGCTTTGGTGCAGTCCAAAGGGACCAGAGAAGCAACCTCGGAGTCTTCTGGCCCAGGGTGAGAGGGAGGAAGGGAGACAGTAGGATGAAGAGAGGTGGGGAGGGGCAGAGGAAACGGAGCAGGAAGGCCAGCAGACAGCCTCCCAGGCAGAGGGCTTTGAAGGTAACAAATGCAGAGCTGCATTTCTCCAAAGGGTTTCTATTAGACAGCGTCCTCCTGTCCTTCTGCCCCCAGAGGGAGCCTGGCTTCTTCCATCAGCCTGGGAGAGGCAGTTCAGAGGCCTGGGCCTGCTAGAGGCGGCCACTCCCTCATCAAAGCTTATTGTGATGGTGGAGATGAACGTCTGAAGTTCAAGGGCTGGCACCCAGTAGGTCAGCCTCCTTGTCTCTAACCAGGGGCTCCTCCCTTGGAAAGATAAGAGATTGCTCCAGAGTGACAATAGCTATAATTTATAAAGCGTTTACTGTGTCTCAAGTGCTTGCCACCCATAACTTCATTTAACCCACAAAAATAGGGACGCCTGGGTGGCTCAGTGGTGAGCGTCTGTGTTTGGCTCAGGTCATGATCCTTGGGTCCTGGGATCAAGTCCCACATCCAGCTCCCAGCAGGGAGCCGGCTTCTCCCTCTGCTTGTGTCTCTGCCTCTACGTGTCTCTCATGAATAAATAAATAAAATCTTAACCCCCCCCCCAAAAAAAATAGCTACTGTTATCATCACCTGTTTTGTAGGGGTTGAAAGGAGATTCAGGGAGCACCTAAATAACGTGTGCAAGGTCACATCACCTGCCAATGTTGTCTTGTGGGAACCGTGCTGTCCAATATGGTGGCCACTGAGCATGGCAAATGTGCCCAGTCTGAAGAAGCAACTGAATTTAAAATTTTACTTAACTTTAATTCACATTTAATTTAAAAACTGAAGCAGTATGAAATATTTTTCTGTGCAAATGACTTGATTGTTTTAGTGGGATTCCATTTCATTTTTAATGGCTGAAAATTTAATGTCCAAATTGAGAGTGTTATAAAAAAATACTCATGGACATTAGAAAACTTAGTGTATATAAAAAAGAATGTAAAATATCTCATTAATAATTTTTTAACTTTTGTTTGTTTATTTATTTATTTATGTAATCTCTACACTCGAATGTGGGGCTTGAACTCACAACTCCAAGATCAAGAGTCATAGGCTCATCTGACTGAGCTAGCCAGGTGCCCCTCATTTAGTAATTTATGTAAAAAACGATTTTATTTATTTATTCATGAGAGACACAGAGAGAGGCAGAGACATAGGTAGAGGGAGATGCAGGCTCCATGCAGGGAGCCCGATGTGGGATTTGATCCTGGGACTCTGAGACCAGGCCCTGAGCTGAAGGCAGATGCTCAACCACTGAGCGACCCAGGTGTCCCTCATTTAGAAATTTTTAAAAATAGTGATTACATGTGGAAATTATAACATCCTGGATATATATATATATATATATATATACATATTTTAAAGATTTTATTTATTTAGTTAACAGAGAAAAGAGCACAAGCAGGGGGAGCAGCAGAGGGAGAGAGAGAAGCAGGCTCTCTGCTGAGCAGGGAGCCTGATGCAAGTCTGGATCCCAGGGTCCTGGGATCATGACCTGAGTCAAAGGCAGATGCTTAACCAACTGAGCCACCCAGGTGCCTCAACATCCTGGATATATATTTAGCCAAATAAGACATTATTATTATTTTTATTTTTAAAAGATTTTATTTATTCATTCATGAAAGAGAGAGAGAGAGAGAGGCAGAGACACAGGCAGAGGGAGAAGCAGACTCCCTGCAGGGAGCCTGATGTGGGACTCGATCCTGGGTCTCCAGGATCACGCCCTGGGCCAAAGGCAGTGCTAAACTGCTAAGCCACGGGGCTGTCCTAGCCAAATAAAACATTATTAAAAACTAATTTCACCTTTTAACATAACTTATTAAATGTGGCTACTAGAAAATTTCAAACAATATAACTGGTTTGTGATATAATTCTATGAGACAGCACTGAGCTAGAATATGAACCCAGGAGGTCTGAGTCTGGACTTCAGGCTTTTTTTTTTTTTTTTTAAAGATTTTATTTATTTATTTATTCATTATTTATTCATGAGAGAGAGAGAGAGAGAGAGAGGCAGAGACACAGGCAGAGGGAGAAGCAGGCTCCATGCAGGGAGCCTGATGAGGGACTCGATCCCGGGACTCAGGATCACACCCTGGGCTGAAGGCAGGCACTCAACCACTGAGCTACCCAGGCGTCCCTGGACTTCAGGCTTTTGACCATTACATGATACTGTCCACCCCTTGAGTGCAGAGGTGTGCCATGTGGCACACTTATTTGGAGCGTGAAGGATGGAGTGACTCTGAAAGTTCTCTAGAATATGGGACTCATCTTCCTCCAGTGTTTGTTATCTCCTTCAAGATCTAGTTCTACCCAGAGTGGCCTTTTGTTTTGTTTTATTTCAAATATTTTATTTATTTATTCATGAGACACAGAGAGAGAGAGAGGGGCAGAGACACAGGCAGAGGGAGAAGCAGACTCCATGCAGGGAGCCCAATGTGGGACTGGATCCTCGGACTCCAGGATCACACCCTGGGCTAAAGGCAGAAGCTCAACCGCTGAGCCACCCAGGCATCCCCCAGGGTGGCCTTTGGATGTAATGACTTTCCATCAACATCAGCCAACCAAGAGTTTCTGTTGGACAGGAGGACAGAGGCTTCCTTGGTACTCATTCTGCTGTCCATTCATTCAACAGAGGCTATCAGATTTCTAATGTGTGCCAGGCACTGTGAACAAAAAAACCCAGACAACGACCCCTATCCTCATGGAATTTATATTCTATCGGGGAAGGCAAAAAAAAAAAAAAAAGAGAAACATACAAAGTTATGGGAACTTAATGATGAATGCCAAGCAGAAACAAGGAAAACAGGAGGTGGATGGGAGGTATTGGAGACTGTATTAGTTCCCTATGGCTGCTGTAACAAATCACTACACATGCAGTGGCTTAAAACAACCCATATTTATTATCTCACAGTTTGGGGGAGGTCTGAAGTCTAAAATGAGTCTGGTCTGCAAGGCCGCATTCCTTCGGGCAGCTCCTGGGGAGAATCCATTTATTTGCCTTCTCCGGGGTTTTAGGGCTACTCGCATTCCTTGTTCCTGGCCCTGCATCACTTCAACCTCTACTTCCTTGTCACATCTCCTTCTCTGACCCTGGCTCCTCTGCCTCCCTCTGATAAGTACCCTTGTGATTCGATTTGGCTCACCCAGACAATCTCCTCATCTCAGAATCCTCATTTAATCCCACCTGAAACATATGCAACCTCTCTTTAGCTGTGAGTGGTAACATAGTCACGAGTTCCGGGATCAGGATGTGGACATCTTTGAAGGAGGGCATTATTCTGTCTACCACAGGGACTGAAATCTGAGAAGATATGACTAAGGAAGAACTCATTGAGATGACATTTGAGTAAAGACTGAGGGAGTAAGGAAGTATGCAGATGCCTGGTGAGAGAGCCTTCTGGAAAGAGGAAAAGGCATGTGCAAGAGTCCTGAGGTAGGAGGATGGCTGGTATATTTGAAGATGGGCAGAAAAGCCAGAATGTCTGGAGCAGAGAGATCCAGGGGCAGATTGGTAGGAACTGAGGTCAGAGAGGTAATATGGAGTGGGTGTGGGAGGGGAGAGGCAGATCATGAAAGGCCTTGGGGATGATTTTTTAAAATATAGATTTGTATTTATTTATTTGAGAGAATGAAAGAGAGCGAGTGAGAGAGAGCATGGGCAGGGGAAGAGGTAGATGGAGAGGGAGAAGCAGACTCCCCACTGAGCAGGGAGCCTGATACAGGACTTGATCCCAAGACCCTGGGATCATGACCTGAGCTGAAGACAGATGCTTAACCCACTGAGCCACCCAGGCACCTTGATTTTAAGAAATGTATATTATAGGGTCATCTGGGTGGCTCAGTCAGTTAAGGGTCTAACTCTGTTTTGCCTCAGGTCGTGATCTCAGGGTCGTGGAATCAAGCCCCAGGTCAGGCTCTGTGCTCAGCTTGGAATCTGCTGGAGATTCTCTCCTGCTCCCTCTTCTTCTGGACCCCATACCTCCCCCTGCCCTGGCCACCACTTGCATGCACACAGGTGTGCACTCTCTCTCTCTCTCTCAAAAAAAAAAAAAAAAGAAAGAAAGAAAGAAAGAAAAGAAAGAAAAGAAAGAAAGAGAGAAAGAAAGAAAAAGAAAAAGAAAAAGAAAAAGAAAAAGAAAAAGAAAAGATGGGGTGTCTTTTGAAGGTTGAATGCCCAACTCTTGATTTCAGTTTAGGGCATGATGTAGGGGTCATGGGATTGAGCCCCAAGTGGGGCTCTGTGGCTGAGTGAGGAGTCTCCTTGAGGTTCTCTTTCTCCCTCTTCCTCTGCCCCCTGTCCCGCCTGTGCTCTCTCTCAAAAAGTAATTTTTTAAAAAAGAGAAATATATCTTATACTTTGAGTGAGATGAGAAGACCTTAGGCGCTTCCCCTAAATATATATTTAATAATTAACTATGAAAAAAAATCTAAAACCAAGTGAAAAGAGAAATGCAAACTGAGGTATAAATATGTAAAAGGGAATAAGGAAATATGGAGGGATCTGAGTGCAGGGATCAGCACCTGCAAAGACTTAAGCCTTTAATGTAGGAGGGGAAAGGGCTGATGTCTTTATTTTTCAGAGAACTCAAATCAATAAGATAAGTCCAGAAACTGGGTAGAAAAACAAGAAAAGGGGTGTGAACAGACAACTCGAAAAAGATGAAAAGCAATTAGCCAGGCACTTGGGGAAATGATCAGCCTAACCAGTAATCAAAGAAATGCAAATTAGAACCACAAACAGCAAAAAAAACAAAAACAAAACAAAACAAAACAAAACAAAAAAACCCACAAACAGCTACATTTCCACCTCGTAAGGATTTTAAGGACGATGATGGGGCTTTGGCCAGCTTGGCGTGAGGGAGACTCAGGAGCGCTGGGTGCCAGGGGTCTGACCCCTCTGGAAAACACTTGGGACACTGGTTTTCAGGGCCTTAAACATGGGTGTTCTCATTGGCCTAAGAAAACCAAGGCTGGTAATCTAGCCCGAAGACATAATTTTTTTAAAATTCAATTTGCCAACATATGGTGTAGCACCCAGTGCTCATCCCATCAAGTGCCCCCTTCAGTGCCCGTCACCCAGTCACCCCATTCCCCACCAACCTCCCCTTCTGCAACCCTTTGCTCATTTCCCAGAGTTAGGAGTCTCTCATGGTTTGTCTCCCTCTCTAATTTTCCCCACTCAGTTCCAAGGACATAATTCTAAATCTGGAGAAAGCTTTGTTCATCGCAGCCAAACAGTAGAGACAATGAAACTGTAAACCAGAGATTAAATAGACCACAAGGGTCATTCCTTCGATATTTTTGTCAAGTAATATATATTTTTTTAAGATTTTTATTTATTTCCTTATGAGAGACACACAGAGAGAGTCAGAGACATAGGCAGAGGGAGAGGCAGGCTCTCTGCGGGGAGCCTGATGGGATTTTCAGTTTTAAAACTGGGACAGGGGATGCCTGGGTGGCTCAGCGTGGTTAAGTGTGTGCCTTCGGCCCAGGGCGTGATCCCGGGGTCCTGGGATCGAGTCGCGCTTCGGGCTCCCTGCATGGAGCCTGCTTCTCCCTCTGCCTGTGTCTCTGCCTCTCTCTCTGTGTCTCATGAATAAATAAATACAATCTAAAAAAAAAAAGTCACTTAAAAAATAAATAAAAGGCTGGGACAGTCCTTGGTCAGCTGGGATAAGTTGGTCGCCCTAAGAAGAACAACGTTTTGATGGGTTGGTTGGGGCCTTTCTGAGGAGGTGGCCTTTGATTAATGACTGAATGAAGCCAGGGAGGGAATTATGGGAATGCTAGCCAAGTCGTTTTCCAGGCACAGAGAAACTCCTGAGACAAGAGTGTTCTTGGGGACATTTTTTTTTTATTTTTAAAAGATTTTATTTATTTATTCATGAAAGACACAGAGAGAGGCGGAGACACAGGCAGAGGGAGAAGCAGGCTCCATGCAGGGAGCCCGATGTGGGACTTGATCCCAGGACCCCAGGATCATGACCTGAGCCAAACGCAGATGCTCAAGCACTGAGCCCCCCAGGCGTCCCTCTTGGGGCCATTTGAAGGACTTAAAGCATGTCAGGGTGTCTGAAGCCTGGCGCCAGGGAGAAGAGGAGTAGGAGACAGGTTTCGGAGGAGGCCGTAGGGGCTAGCCTCTGGCCCGTGTAGGAAAGGGAAGAACTTAGGCTTTTCTTTCAAGCCCAGCCAGGGAAATGAAATGGTATCATTTATGATTTGAGGACGATCACTTTGGTGGTTGCCTGGGGAAGGGAATGATGGTGGGTGTGGGGCGGGGGTGGGGGGCCGGGTGGACCCAGGTAGCCCGGATGGCAGGTAGTTATAATCTAGGGCAGTGTTCTGGAACTCCAGCCTGCATCAGAATCACCTGCAGGGCTTGTTATCACGGCCTCTGGCCCTGCCCCTGAAGCCTGGGTTCCTAGCAAGATGCCAAGGCTGCCGGGCCTGGGTCGCTCTGAGCAGCTACCACTTTGAGCGGCCAAGGACCAGGAGAAGGGCGACGGCCAGCTGGTGTAAGGTGGTATCGGTGCTGGAGCCAGGTCTCCTCTGGGGTGTGTGTGTGTGTGTGTGTGTGTGTGTGTGTGTGTGTGTGTGTTTTAAAGGAATATAAAGGGATCCCTGGGTGGCTCAGTGGTTTAGCGCCTGCCTTCAGCCCAGGGCATGATCCTGGAGTCCTGGGATCGAGTCCCATGTCGGGATCCCTGCATGGGGCCTGCTTCTCCCTCTGCCTGTGTCTCTACCTCTCTCTCTCTCTCTCTCTGTGTGTGTCTCTCATGAATAAATAAATAAATAAATAAAATCTTTATTAAAAAAATAAAGGAATATAGAACTATTTATTGACCACTGTTTACCAGTATTTACAATAAAGTAAACAATATACAGTTGGTTAACATTCTAACTACAAAGCTCTTGTTTTTCCTGGTTTCTGCTGAACCAGTAACTCCAATACTGAGAAGATTGAGCCTACATGTTAGGAGTGAGTTAGGGTGAAGAAAAAACATGCAGGTCAAGAATTTGGATTATAGAAGTCTGTCTACCCACATCCATAGTTGCAGCCATATAAATGCAAGTTTATTTGCAAGATCCCTGGGTGGGATGTGTTTTGAAGTGAAACTCTGAGGCCCGTTTTGGTTTTCCTGTAACCTGATCACACCAAGGAGAACATCTCAGTTTGATACCAGTCAGACTCTAACACTCTTCTGGCTCCTGCCCTTTTATTGTAGTAAAGAGAGAACAAGCCTCAGAGCGCCCAGCTCTCAGTGGACAGCTCTACTTAAAATGTGACTTGGGGGAGGCCTGTATTGTATTTTTTGTGGTTGCCCACAAGTTATGACAAACGATGTTGGCTTTCCTTTATACAGCAGTCTTATAAAGCTTTTATTTTCAATAAACATATTTAGATTTTTAGAAACGAGAATTGCTTTTTTATAAATCTATGAAGTAAGTAATAGCGTGGTGCAACTGTAGCTGTTCTTAAGTGGCTGCAGTTGGGGAAATGCTGTCCTAAGCCTTAGGTTCCCTTGGGTCCTGCAAGCTCAGCCCTTGATGTCATCGGGCCCTTCATAAACCCAGGAGTTCCCCACTGTCTCTAGGCCAACAGTCTAGTAGCCCACTGTACCCCACCATCTCCCTTTTTTCTGCTATTCATGCCTTTATTTATTCAACCCACATTTATTGAGCACCTATTAGCTTCTGGGTCTAAGTTTCAACCTCAGTTTGCAACATCCCCTGGAAAAGCACTGTACACGTGATAATGGTTCTTGGAAAGAACTTTCTCAACAATTTACAAAATTTTACAAAAATGTGAAATGACTGTGTGCATATGTCCCTGGTGATGTTTCTTGTTCTATGTGCTTCCCTGGAGGGAGAGAAAGTAAGAGATGGGATTGGCATGCCCGGCATTACAACTGCCCCCCTCCTCCACTGTACGCCCAGATAGGGAGGCGCTCATGTGAATGTCACCTATTAGGTGTGTCCTACCGGGGACAACAAATGTTGGGACCAGGCATAGATCATGGGGCACCATCAGAAGATTCTGAACAGAGGATTGTAACATTGGATTTGGGTGTCAGAATGTTTGTTTTGGCAGTTGAGGGAATGGAGGGAAGACTCTGGGTAGTGGGTTAGGACATCTCTTTGGACAAGTTGTGAAAAATTCCTGGGCCTAAATGTCTCTTGGTTCAAGAAGGCAGATTATTGGGGCACCTGGGTGGCCCAGTGGTTGAGCGTCTGCCTTTGGCTCAGGGGGTGACCCTGGGGTCCTGGGATCGAGTCCCACATTGGGCTCACTGTGAGGAGCCTGCTTCTCCCTCTGCCTGTGTTTCTGTCTCTCTCTCTCTCTAATGAATAAATGAGTAAATATTTAGAAAAAAAAAAGAAGGTAGATTAAATTTTCTCTTGTACAAGAATTCATAAAATAAAGTGACACCAAAGTGCAGGAATGTAGATGGTTGGATTCTCACCAAATGGGGAGCGTGTGTCTGAGAATGGTCTGGGTGAGGACACAGACTCTGAGGCTGGTGCGGAGGACCTTCGGGGACACTCGAGGCTGGAGGCAGTCACTCTCCCAGGCTGCTGATCTCGAGGAGCAAGGAGAGGATGTGTGACTGCTGGGGAAGATTTAGTCTGGCCAGAGCAGTTCAAAGAATTGTGTTAAGGAAGACCCCACAGTTAAGGCTGTAAAGACTCTCCCACCAAACTGATGTAAAATCAAGCTGTGCTGGGTGGAGTAGCTGCAGGGATTTATTTAGTGATGATTAATAAGGTGAATTTCACCTCGGTTCGCAAGGGTGCAATTAAACATGCAAATGCTTTAACAAAGTTAAAAGTTCTTACACATATAATGATTATATCTAAGGATCAAATGTGATGATGGTAGACATGAAAATACTTCATGGGCTACGGAGGCCTGTGTTACAACCCCTGCTTGCTGATGCACCTCTGTAGGGTCGGCTGGGTGCACCCCAAGACTCTCAGTCCAGTGCTCTCTCTTGTACTGCATGGACTTGTTTCCCACCAGCCCTGGGGAAGGGGCTGACTCTTCCACAGTGCTATGGGGAAAGAGCACTGTAGACATGTCTACCTTTTCCAGTCACCTGTGCTACCTTCCTTGGGCTCTGGGTAAGTCAGCACTCTTTCCTGGTCACCATGGCAACTGTGAGGCATCCAGGCATGAGTATCACGCCTGGCTCTGGGGTCTGAAACTCTCCCTCTTGCCCCTGCTCACTTTTGGGTCCAGATTGTGATTTCTGGCAGCTCTGAACAAAGGAGTTTGAGAAAATAAGAGCCCATGGCAAAGAAGGGTCTGATGTCATGGTTCAGAACTCTGGCTTGTGGGACACCTGGGTGGCTCAGTGGTTAAGCACCTGCCTTTGGCTCAGGGTGTGATCCTGGAGTCCCAGGATTGAGTCCCACTTCAGGCCTCCTGTATGGCGCCTGCATCTCCCTCTGCCTATGTGTCTGCCTCTTTCTCTCTGTCTCTCATGAAAAAAAAAAAAAAAGAACTCTGGCTTGTTGCACTGGGTGGACCTGGTTCAAATCCTGGCTCTGTCACTTGTTAGTTGGGTGATCTTGGGAAAGGCCCTGTGACAGTCTGGGTTCTCCAAGAGGCAGACATGGCTCTGGGAAGCAATGTGCAAGGACTTGATTGGGTAAAACACTTTGTGAGAGAAGTCAGACTGTGACCTAAGTTGTACTCCAAGCGAAGGAGAGAAGGCTGGGTGGAAGCGACTGAGTGGTGGAGCCTGAAAAAGGTTGAAGTCCAATGTTTTCTAGGGTCCTGTGTTTTCTAGGACTGGGACTGCCTTAGTTTCC
Source organism: Vulpes vulpes (assembly GCF_048418805.1). Classification (NCBI taxonomy): domain Eukaryota; kingdom Metazoa; phylum Chordata; class Mammalia; order Carnivora; family Canidae; genus Vulpes; species Vulpes vulpes. The sequence continues at coordinate 101,297,470 of NC_132782.1, forward strand.
CTGCTCTACTCCATCACTGATGGATTTCTGGTCCAGCAGGTGCACTCTCATGGTTACCATACCCCTAACCTCTCACAAGACTGGCTATGATCAAATATGACAAGGCATGAAAAGCATTTTATAGGAGAATTAGCACTCAACACACTGTAGCTATTATTATTATTACCCAAACACTCTTGAAGTCAACAAGTTTCCTTTTTCTTTTGTTACCAAGCATGACCTAGATCAGAGAGGCTGCTACTTCAGATTCCCTGTAAGTGAGTGGGCCAGGTCTAATACTTTAGGGAGCAGTAGGGAAGTGTGATAAACCAACGCGGACATGCCCCCATTTAAAACATTTTGAAAAATAACCTAAAGCCAAAACAGTCAGATCTGTAGGCTGAATTTGGTCTGTGCCCCTCCAGTTCGAAACCTTTGCCTTCTATGTACAACGTTGTCTATAACAATTTCTGATATTCTGGGTTTGTGAGAGCCCGGAGGTCAATTTCATTAAGAGAAAGCAAAAATAGTTGGGGTTAGGTTTTTTTCCTCCCCTGTTGCTAATTTACAGTGTATTTGACCAAATGGAGAGATCTGACTCGTTGAGTTTGGTTTTCTACGGAGCATCAGTGTTGGCTTATCCGAGAGGTTTAGAATGTGGATGTGGGATGTGAATGGCATGGGCTGGGGTCTTGGCTCTCCCACTTACTGGCTATGGGATCTTGGGCAAGTTGTGCCATCTCTCTGTAGCTCATTCTGTCTACCTGTTAAATGGAGGATAATTCTGGAATTTCCTGATAGGGTTACTATGAGGATTTAGTACATGGAAGCTTAAAACAGTGCCCAGACCAAGTAAGGCTGAGCAAGGGTTGATATTATTCTGGGGTTGAGTGAGGGGAGAGAGAACATGGCTTTTCTCCATCATTTTATTTCACAGGAGCCTAAAACTTAATGGTCGGTATAACACCCAAATAGGAATGAGTTTCTTCTACCCTGGTGATATAATCATATATAATAATGTCACTTACATAAGCTTCTCTACCTCCCTGTTAAAGCCACCCACACTCTGCTCTGTTTCATGCCATGTAAGAATTTTTCTCCCACAGGGAAGGAGACACCCAACTTCATATTAATTATCACTATAAAGCAGGGACCAATAGGGGGTGCTGGGAAAGGTGGATTTGCTAGTGACTGGGGGGAGAAAGTCTTTAGAAGCAGTGAGTCAGGCCTGGAGGCCTCAGAGGAACCTGTGGGATCATGGAGCTGGAGGCCGACCAGGTGCAGTCTGAGCCCGCCCTCTGCAGATAAATGCTTATCTACTATTTCCTTTTTTGTTCTTTTTTTTTCCCCCAACTTGAAACATGTTCTACATGTGATGCATGCTTATCATGGGAAATGTAGAAAATAGAGGGGGGACAAAATAGAAGTGTTAAAGTCAGAACTTGTTTGGCTGTGTCAGGAATCTATCTCAAGCTGGTGGAGGTGATTCAAGAGAAAATATCAGTCCCTATGACAGGAATGTTCCAGGCATGAATCAGTCAGGGCTCACACAACACTGAAAGGATGCCATCTTGCTCTCTCACACCATTCATTTCTTCAATAGACCTTTTCCAGGCAGCAGAGGTCTAAAAGTAAAACACAATTAACCCCAGACTAATTCCCATCGTGCTACTAGAAAGGTAGAGTGTCAGGGATGGATGCAATCAGTGGGACGTGTACACATGTGCATCCCTGAGCCAATCCTGTGGCTACAGTAAAAGGTCTGATTGGGCAGGTTAGTGAGCCAATGGCCCAAGGAGGTGGAATCAAGGCAAGTCTCCCTGGAAATACAAGGAACAGGCTTCCCACAGGAAGGAGGGTTTCTGTTCTAGAAGGAAGAGGAGAAGGTGATGAGATGATGGAAACACTGGGAATCACTGTGAGAAGCAAGTACAAATTTCTTTGTTTGCTTGTTTCTTTCTTTTTTTTAAAGAGAGTTTATTAATTTGAGAAAGAGAAAGAGAGCACAAGCAGGGGGGAGGGGCAGAGGGAGAGGGGGCAGCAGACTCCCCGCTGAGCAGGGAGCCCAATGCGGGGCTCAACCCCAGGACCCTGAGACCAGAACCTGAGCTGAAGGCAGATGCTTAGCCAGCTGAGCCACCCAGGCGCCCCCACAAGTACAATTCCTAATACTCCCACTAGAAATAAGGGCTGCTGACTTCTTTATGTACACGTTTCCAGAGTTCCCTACTCACTTTCTTATGTGTCTATACTTAAAAGTGTATTTTGGACATGCAGAACATCGGAACATCCTATGCACGCTTTTATAAACTGATTTTGACTGTGTCCTTCAAAAATATCAATTACCCATCTTGATGGGGATCCCTGGGTGGCTCAGCAGTTTAGCGCCTGCCTTTTGGCTCAGGGCGTGATCCTGGAGTCCCAGGATCGAGTCCCAAATTGGGCTCCCTGCATGGAGCCTGCTTCTCTTTCTGCCTGTGTCTCTGCCTCTCTCTCTTGGTGTCTCTCATGAATAAATAAATAAAATCTTTAAAAAAACCCCAAAACAACCCCCCCCCAAATATCAATTACACATCTTGAAATCCAAATGGTTTATTTCCTTGGTCCCAAAATTAAAGAATATATAGACAAGCAAAAATGAAATATAACTTATAAATATAAATATGACTTATGACTGGTTGCAGCTGACAGTAGGACTTTGAAGAAGCCAAGGTTGCAACAAAGGGACTTGTTACGTCTCCTCTCGTGACAGCCTATAGTCCTCCTGTGTGGTGCTTTCCACGTTTATAATTACTTATTAATTACTTGCAGTGGCTTATGTAAAATAACCTCATTATGAAATATTTCAGGTACACGAAACAACTATAGACTGATATAGTGAACAACCATTTACACATCACTCAGCTTGAAAATCATAAGAAAAAAAAAGAAAATCATAACAAAACAGCGGTGCCTGGGAGGCTCAGTGGGTTGAGCATCTGACTCTTGATTTCAGCTCACGTCATGATCTCAGGGTTGTGAAACAGGCTCATGTAGGGCTCTGCGCTGGGCATGGAGCCTGCTTGGGATTCTCTCTCTCCCTCTCCCGCTCCGTCTGCCCCACCTCCCCAGCAAGCATGCTGTCTCTCTCTCAAAGAAAAAAAAAAGAAAAAAAAGAAATGTAACATAACAAATATAATCTCAGCCCGCTGGGCCCATCTCAGGCTTGTGCCCCTTCTTCTCTCCCTCTGTCCTCTAGTTGTGTTTTTTATTCCATGCACATTTATAATTTTTTAAAAAAGCTTATACATTTATTTATTTTTAGTAACCTCTACACCCAAGGTGCAGCCCAAACTCGACCTGAGATCAGGAGTCGCATGTTCCACTGACTGAGCCAGCCAGGTGCCCCTCCATGCATATTTTTATACTTTGATTGTGTATATATTATCTGTTATCAACATATAGTGTCGTGCTGCATTTTTAAAAACCCTAAATAGAATCCTGCTGTGCATATTTCATGACTTAGCCTTTTTTTCACTATCATGATTTTTCAATTTATCAAAATTGCATTCCCTTAATCTACTTATTCCCTTATTTCACAACTACTATTGGTGTTAATTTGTTATGATTGCATTCTGCTGTACAACTGTATCACGATTTATTTATCCATTTTCCTGTAAGTGGGCATTCAGGTGGTTTCTGTTTTTCTTCTCCTTCTTCCTCTTCCTCTTCTTCTTCTTCTTAAATTTTAAGTAGGCTCCACACCCAATGTGGGGCTTGAGCTCATGACCCTGAGATCAAGAGTCACCTGCTCTACTGACTGAGCCAGCCAGAAGCCTCTCTGTCCTGAACATTTATTTCTTCTTGTGAAAACTGATGGAGCTTCTCCAGGTCTATGGCATTTACCCAGGAATGAAACTGATGGGTTGTAGAGTCTGCACATCTCCAGCTTGCCTAGATTTCACCAAACTAATTTGCACTCTTACCAGCCTTCCGTGAGACTTCCTGTTTCTCCAGCACTTGGTTTCATTAGATTTTCCATCTTTGCCAATTTGATATGTGTGAACTGCAGGCACACCCATTGTTCAATCCTGGAGAGCTGGGATCTTCTGTCTTGTTGGCCATGGTTTTCCCGGCACTCGGCACAGCTCCCAGCACATGGTAGATGCTCAGTGTTTTGGGATTGACTGAGCAACAGAATTTTCTGGCTCTTCCCACTTACTGGAGAGGACACTTGCTGTCCTGGGAGCCTACTTCTCCCTACCCCTCTCACTTAAAGATCAGAGACCTCTCAATCACTAAACAGAGAGGACAGTCTGGCTACCCTGTTTGCTTTTCATTCGAGCACTGGTTCTCAAAACTATGCACCTGCATCAGAATCACCCAGAGGGCTCGTGGAAACATGGGTGGTGGGGCGCCACCTCCAGAGTTTCCTGTGCAGGAAGTCCAGAGTGGTCTAAGAATTCACATTTCTAATGAGTTCCTGGGTGGTGTTGATACCACTGGTTTGGGAAGCACACTTTGAGAACCATCATATTGGAGAAACATCCAATCCAGACATTTTTGGATGTATGGGAAGTCCTTAGAGACCGAATGCAAAGCTTCAAATATCATTCCTAGAGTGGATAGCAGAAGGAATAAAAGTCATATCCAACTCCACTTGGCTGGAGTAGGGAAAAGAAGAGCCTGAATTCTGGGTCCCTAGAATGTTCAAGATAGGTGGCAGCCCTTACGGAGACTGATGTAATTCAGTAAGAATGTATAGGGCAACCACCAGCACGTTTTCTCATCTTCCACAAGATTTCAAGCCAGGATCCTTTTCTTTCCCCCACCATACTCCTGAGACCATTCTGATCTTCTTTTCTTTCCCCTCCTCCCCCTGTTTCTTCTTCAGCTTCATCAAACATTCATTTAATTCAAAGGTAGACTTGATCGTCATGACACCACAATAAAGATAGCTGCCCTTTATGGAGGACTGGGTTATAAGTGTTTTCTAATCTGATCTAATCAGCATCATTGCATCTAATCCTCCCTCAGATCTCTGAACTCCAACGTTGTGTTCTTCATTATTCCTATGCACTGTATTTCTCTGAGTGTTGGTCCATTCATTCATTCTTTCATTCATACCTTCACCAAATGTTTACTGAGCACCTGCTACATGCTAGGCACTCTGCTGCTGATGTGGGCAAAGTAGACAGACAAAATCTCTGCTATTGTAGGGCTTACAGTCTCTTATTACTCCAGTCTGTCAAAAGAGATGATACTATTCCTCATTCAGGGTTGCTGTAGGGATTAGGGAAATGTGTGCCTGGTACATAGTAAGTGCTCAATAAATGTTGGCTCCTGACCTCCTTTCCCCGCAGGAGCTGGTAGCTTTCTATTCACATATGTGGAGGAGAGCTGTTGCAACCAATTCTGAGACATGGTATTCTAGAAGGACACATTGGACTGATTTTTTAAAAAAAGATTTTATTTATTTATTTATTTATTTATTTAGAGTGTAAGTTGGGGGAGGGACAGAGGGTGAGGCAAGGAGACAGTCTCAAGCAGACTGCGCTGAGTGGGGAGCCCAATCCCATGACCCTGAGATCATGACCTGAGCCCAAATCAAGAGTCAGATGTTTAACTGAGCAGTTAACTGCTTAACTGTGACTTAACACCTGCACTGTTTTTAAAATTCATGCAACCTTCACCCTATTAAACCCATCCGAGCAAATGCTCATTTTCCTGGCCTCTGTGGGCAAGACTCAGGCTCTTGCTCCCAGCTGCTTCCTTTGCCTCTCATCTTCCTCCCATTCCAGCCAGGATCTCAGACTATACATGAGTTTTGACAGACCCACGCTTTGGGAAAGCTTTGTGCAATTTTGAGAGCTGAAAAATGGAGGAATATGGGCTCCAAGCAACTGCTGTGATGGAGAATAGAGGAAAAAGATAAGAGGAATGTGCAGCTTAGGAGGATGTTTGCACAGGCAACGAGAGGAAAATAAGTAACAAATGTCTACTTAGAGGTATTTTTCCTTCAAGCATCTGGAGCTTTTGAAGAACTGGGATAGGAGAAATCTACAATTTAGGAATGCAGGCTGCTGTTTATGTCATTTCTACCTTTGGGGGCTTCAGTTCCATCTTCACTGACGGGGTGCTAGTAATTTCTTCGTCAGGCTCAGTTTTAGTGATTTCCCCACCCCCTCCAGGAAGAGGGTTTAACTGTACAACATAATTGATGCGCTGAAGCCCAAATTGGAGGTCTCTCTCACTACAGACGAGAGAGTTCAGAAGGAAGATGTCACATGAAAATTGCACATTTCTTTCCACAGGCCTAGCAGAAGCTACACCTGGACTCCGGCCGCCAAACAGGTGGAACTGGCTTTTGGATTTTTCTACCCAGTTACCCCTTGTGGTGAGTGAAGCGCTTGGGGGTCATTCCTCCTCAACCTTGTGACCTTGGGCTAGGTCCCTGATCTATCAGACCCTCAGTTTTTTAATCCGTGGAGAGATAACCACGGCAAAATATATAGCCCGAGTGATTTCAGTGGGGAGGGTTAAATGAGATGCAACTTAGAAATTCTGATCGTAGTCTCTGGAGCATGTGTACATTCTATAAAAAAGAGCAAGATTTTCGTACTGCCCCAATTTTTCTCATGGAAAGGTCTGGAGCTTACATGGCAGTGGAAGGAAAGTGGAATTCTATGGACCCGGCTCCAGCTGCTTGTCCTGCCACCTCTGGGACTTTGGGGAAGATATTTCCCTCTCTGAGACCCTGTTTTGTCCCAATTTGGCAGGGTGGGGAAACTAGGGGGAAGGTTGAGGGCTTTTAAGGCCCAAGGAGACAATAAAGAATAACCTATATGTAATGTACTATGTGTATAATATACTATGTTATATATACCATTTTATATATTTTATGTGCACTGAATAATTTGTAAATATATAAGAAAGTCTCAACTACACTATATGTAGCATATTGTATAGAATATACACAGTGTTTGGTAGATAGAATATATACTATGTGGTCTATAATATTTAGCATATTATATGTATATAAAATATACCATAGCATACTTCATATTATATATAACATAGTGTATATAATATACACTATAGATGTAAGCACTATATATATACCATATAACATGAATTGCACATATATCATCTATTCTAAATATTGTTTATATTCTATAATATATACTACATGTAATGTATATTACATATATATGATATAAATACATCATATAACACACTCTAATATACTATATGCTATCTTCAGCATAATGTATTGTTAATATAATATATAAATACTAGTATTATATAGATTTATATAATATAGATACTACACTATTATAATATCTATCATATATGTGCTTTATATAATATGGTATATACTATGTAGTATATACTATATTTAAGCAACTTTTATCTACATCCCATATTCACTCTATAATGCTATTTACTATGTAATACACCATGTCTAATATGGTAAAAATGGAAGTTTCTTGTTAACTGGAAAGCCATAATTAATAGGAGATGCTATTGGTCACACAGACATGTAAATGACTGCTGTGATTTATTTTATTTTTATTTATTTATATTTTTTAAATTACCACCTTGGTTTAAAGTATGAACCAGACTCAAATATTTTACATTTTACCACTCGCCCCTCCCCCCACTCCCCCCACCCCAAATATTTCTCTTGTGTCTTTGCTGCTCAGTGAATGGCACCATCTTCTTCCTGGGGTAGTCGCCAAAGAGCCAGGAGTCAGCCTTGCTTCTCTTTCCCTTCCTCCCACTCCTACACCCTGCCACCCTGTCCCTCGGCTGCCCCACTGGTTCCATCTGTTCTACCCCCAAAGCGGGGCCCAGCTCCACCCCACTGTTGCCCAAGTCCAGGGCCACATCATCATCCACCTACACAACGACAGGAGCCTCTCAGCTGTTCTCACTGCTCCTTCAGCTTGCCTCACACAGTAGTCTCAGGGGTCTTTAAAGGGAATAAATCCAATCAAAATGCTTAATGGGCTTTCCATCACATTTAGGATAAAGCCCAAACTCTTTACTTTCACTTGGGAGGCCCTGTTGGCCCCGGCTTCTGACATTTGACTTTGTGTGGTATTCCTCCCCTGGTATACTTTGCTCACTCTACTCCCACACATTGGTGACTGTTCAACTCTCAAATATGTTGCATCTGATCCCACCTCAGGGCCTTTGCACTTGCTGTTCCCATTACCTGGAATGCCCTTCGCTTCCCTGAGATATCCACATGGCCCACTCCCTTACTTTACTCAAGACTCTACTCCAATGTGACTTTATCAGGGAAGACTTTCCTGACCACCGTATAGTGTATCATGTCTGTCCCCTCACTGTGTCCTGTCTGGCTATATGTTTGTAAAACCTACATCTATATAATCTGCATCTATACTGCAGCTATACCTACATAGCATTTATATATATATAAATATATATAATATAATATATTATATAATATAGTATATACATAATATAGTATAAATATATATATAATATAGTATATACTATATTATGTATATAAACTCTCAACTATACTGTATCATATGAAGCACATTACGTAGAATATGTACACTATTTATATAATATATACTATGTTATATATAGAATCTAGTATACATTATATATATACTTTCTAGTGTGTGTCTGTATGTATATCTAGTATATATATATCTAGTACATCCTATATCCTCCACATGAGAGAGATGCTCCATAACACTGCTGTGTGCATTTTAAATCTTTTCATAAAAAAGCGTTTAAAAAATTAAAAAAAGGGTTTAGATAGTGAGAAATCCCATAGCTGCAGTTTATGGAGGATTACTATGTGCCAGGCCCGTGCTGAGGTTTCTTTCTTTCTTTCTTTTTAATTCTATCTCACGTAACCCTCACCATTATAGCAATGACTTGAAGTTTGTACTATTTCAGGAGGGAAGTCAGTTCAGAATCAATATTATTGACATCAGCAATAATAGTAGTAAGGGTCCTTAAATGAGTGAGTGAAAGTACAACAGGTGGCCTGTTCTGAAGCTATTTCGTATTGTATGTGAACACAAAGCATTTGGTTTCAAGAGGGGGATTGAATGGTGGACAGTCAGGCAGTCTGGAAGGTGAGATATCCAGTTGCTCATTCCCAGAAGAGTCCTTATCCAGGGTCAAGCTTGGCGACACCAGAATTTATCGGGGAAGGCAGCTTTTCCTTACCTCTGCTGCCCACAGATCCATGGCCCAAGGAATCTGAGAAATGGCTCCCCTAGTCCTTAGGCACAATCTGTTTCCATTGGGTGACAAGATCCCTGGCATACGGTGGCTGTACCTTTCACGGCGTCGTGATAAACCTTGAGCCAAACCAGAGTTACTGGCCTTGTGTTCTTCATCTGGGACCTCCTGGCTTCGTGTGGTGCACTCACACCCATGTGCCCCATTATTTATGACTTTTATTGAGTCTTCTGTGCAGTCGTAAATTGACCAACCCTCCAGCTGGTTCGAGCTCTCATCAGGAAGCTGTCATCAAAGTGAATCACATTCTCAGTGGCTGCTCCTTCCCCAAAGGTTCATTGCAAAGGCTGGGATGTTTCCTGCAACTAGCTTAGAGTATGTCAGCTCCTGGCAGCCCAGACCCACTGAGCCAAGATGCTTTTTTTTTTTCCCATTTAAAAAAAAAGTGAGATAAAAAAGAAAAGAGGAAATGCCTGTATTTGGTCAGGGGCTCTTTGATGTCAGGATAGCAGTCTGGAAGAGCTTCAGTTTCTGGAGCAGTGAAATAGGTGAAGTTGACATACTTTTTTTCTGGCCCAGAAATATTCTGAATAATTCTCGTTCCAGGGATTTGGGACAAGGCAGATATTGAGATTTTCCCAGGGGTATCTGAGACCCAGCAACTTAAATAGAAACCGACATTGGACCTTGGACTTGGGATGGGCTTGAGTATAAGTGATTTTTCTAAAAGCAGAAGGTGCTAGAAAGTTCATGACAGCTCCCTAGACACCTGTCAGACCCCATGTTGAGGGCACAACATTCATTATCTTTCTGATTTCTCAACGCTCCTCTGTTAAGTCCCCATTTTACAGAAATGGAGACTCACAGAGGTTATAGGACTCTAAAACTTCCTCTAGGTCACATGGATACTAAATGGTAGGGCCAGCATTTGAACCCAGATCTTATTGTGATTTTATCAAAATTCATCCATTTTAATGTACAGTCCAGTGAGTTTTAGTAAACTCTAAAATGTGTGCAACCGTTACTATGATCCAGTTTTAGAAATTTCCATTTGCCCTCCAAAAGATCCCTTGTGTTCATTTGAATTCAATCTGCATTCCCATCTGTAGCTCCAGGCAACCCACTAATCTTCTGTATGTCTCTGTGAATTTGCTTTTTTCTGGACATTTTATATAAATGAAATCATATAATGTGTGGTCTTCTCATCTGGCTTCTTTTATTTATCCACAGGTACATCTATGTTGTTGCAAGTATCATTAGTTCATTCATTTTCACACTGAATAGTATTCTACTCTATGGGCACACTGCATTTCCTGTATCCATTTACCAGTTGACAGACACTTGGATGATTCCCATTTCCTTGCTGTTGTGAATAATTTTGCCAGGACCATTCATGTGCATATCTTTTTGTGGATGCACGCCTTCGTTCTTTTTGGTAGATCCCTAGGAGTAGAATTGCTGGGTTTAATGGCAAACTTATGTTTAACTTTACAAAAAAACCTACCAAACTTTTTATTTATTTTATTTTTTAAAAATTTATTCATTTATTCATGAGAGACAGACAGACAGACAGACACACACAGAGGCATAGACACAGGCAGAGGGAGAAGTAGGCTCCCTGCAGGGAGCCCGATGAGGGACTTGATCTGGGACACTGGGATCATGACCTGAGCCACCCAGGCATCTCTACCAAACTTTTTAAAGTCACTGTGCCATTTTACATTGAACTCAGGTCCTGTGATGCTAAAGTTCGTGTTCTCAATTACTGTTATATATATATATGTCTCACATTACTCCATGCCATTAATAATCTATTAATTTCAACAATCATTGCTTGATGTCTGTTCTGTGCTTGTCCTGGTCCTAGACGGTAGGAATAAAGAGGTCAACGATAAGATTTTTTTTTCTGCCTTCTGTGGTAGACTGGATTATTAATCACAATTCTTCTGCTGTATGACCTTGTGGTGCATTGGATGTGTGGGGTAGATTTCCCCACCCAAGGACTTGGGGTGTCGGGAAAGGCAATCTCCTGCGTGCAGCCATTGGATGCCAGGTTGGCCTTATAGCAATGGGTTTGAGCCTGGAACATTTCCTTTCTGGGAGATTCAGCACTCTCCCTGTCTGTGCTGGGCTTATGGCCTTGTGAAGGAATACCTTTCTCTGTTCCCAGCTTGATGTGTCCTCCTTCATTCTCCTTAAGCACACAAGCCAATGGTTCTCATGCACACCCCCAGATTTCTGTATTTTAGACCCCATTGGGAAGGGTTGGGTTCCATCTGCTGTAGCATGAAATGAGGTAAGTGGTGTGCTGGCAGTGGGATGGATACGCTGGTTTTGGGGGACTGATGCATCACACAGGGCTGGCTCTTGTGCACTGTCTCTCTTTTCTTGCTGTAAGTAAATGCTGGACCATACTGAGCCTTGTGTGCACACAGTCTGTTTTCAGCAAATCATGGGTGTGCTTATCTGCCTTTAGACTTTGGCTGCATTCATATTTTACTCTATCCTGTAGCACAGTCTGACTACCCAGTGAAATGGTGAAATACTGGGCTTGGCTATGTGACTTGCTGGTGGCCAAGGCAGCATTAGCAGAGATGATGCAGACAAGCACCTCAATGTGCTTGTGTGTTTTTACTTACTTTCTTTCACTCTTATGACCCACCATAGAAAAACATACCCTACATAGCTGCTGCTCCTTCAGCCTGAGTCTGGAAACAAACATGTGGAGCAGCCCTGATTTAACTCACACTTGAACTCTAAGTGCAGATCACTTGTCTCTCCTTTTACTTGAGAAAGGAGTGGGTCATGTTGATTTCCAGTGCTGGCCATTGGGTGGCGCTGTCAACTTGGGACAGCTTGGTTTAAACACCTGCCCTTCCATAATCTGTACGTAGCCTGTACTTCTGGGGTCAGGAATTTGCACACTGTATTTCTCATACTCCTCTTGACAGCTGGCTTCCTGTTGGGAGGTGCTTGCTGGAAACCAGAAGGTGGGAAAGGAGGAAAATTCCTGCAGTTATAGTGGCAGCAAGGATGGGGTGATTCCAGACTTCAGCATCCAAGGCAGAGGCAGCACCTTTGTGTAGTGGTAGCCCTCCAGGAGGTGGCCCCTCTTTGAAAACTCCAGAAGAGGCTGTAGCATATCTTCAACAGTACAGTGGATGCAGCCTCATGGATCCAACCTAAAAGCATTAGGAGATTCTGATCTCTGGTTATCATCCTTCTTCTTTCCACCTATCAAATCCCTCTTTTTTTTTTTTAATTTTAATTTTAGGTAGTTAACATACTGTGCAATATTGGTTTCTGGAATAGAATTCAGTGATTCATTACTTACAGCACCCAGTGCTCATCATAATGGAGCACCCTTAATCTTCATCACCCATCTAGCCCGTCCCCCACCCACTTCTCTCCATCAACCCTCAGTTTGTCTCTATCATTAAGAGTCTCTTATGGCTTGTTTCCCTCTCTCCTTTTTTTCCTCCCCCCCTTTCCTTATGTTTATCTGTTTTCTTTCTTAAATTCCACATGAGTGAGATCATATGGTATTTGTCTTTCTCTGATTGACTTATTTCACATAGCATAATACTTCTTACTTAGCATAAATCTTCTTTATTCATCAGTTAATGGACATTTCGGCGTTCTCTATAGTTTGGCTACTGTAGATAATGCTGCTATAAACATCAGGGTGCCTGTACCCCTTTCAATCTGTATTTTTTTTATCCTTTGAGTAAATACCCAGTAGTGCAATTGCTGGATGGTAGGGTAGATCTATTTTTTACTTTTTGAGGAATCTTCATACTGTTGTCCAGAGTGGCCGCAGCAGTTTGCACTCCTACCAAGAGTGCAAGAGGCTTCCCCTTTGTCCTCATCTTCACCAATGTCTGGTTGCTTCCTGTATTGTTAATGTTAGCCATTCTGACAGGTGTGAGGCGGTGTCTCATCATGGTTTGATTTGTATTTCCCTGATGTTGAGTGATGTTAAGTATCTTTTCATGTGTCTGTTAGCCATCTGGATCTGCGCCCCCTTTCTAATTGTTCTTCCATTTATCCCCAAACTCTTATAATCAATTCCTTTGTTTGGAACACCTAGAATGGTTTCTGCTTTGCTGATATTATTCCTTTCTGAAGCGCGAGCATAGGACATCACCTATCTTGGGTGGGTGGGAGGAGAGGAATGATGAGAAATTGTCCACTTCAATGAGAAATTGTCCCATTGTCTGAGAAATTGTCCATTGTATGAGAAAAACATTGGTCAACCTTTTTAAGAAGATTTTATTTATTTATTCATGACAGGCACAGAGAGAGAGGCAGAGACGTAGGCAGAGGGAGAAGCAGGCCCCATGCAGAAAGCCCGATGCAGAACTCGATCCTGGGACCACAGGATCACACCCTGAGCCAAAGGCAGATGCTCAACCACTGAGCCACCCAGGTGTCCCAAACATTGATCAACCTTAATTCTAGAGGTCTAAGAGGGCTTCCAAATTTTATATATAGATATTTTTAGAAAAAAATATTTTTCAAGTGGTCCTAGTGTGGAACCCAATGTGGGGCTTAAACTCACAACCTGAGATCAAGACCTGAGTTGAGATCAAGAGCCAGTTAACTGAGCCACCTAGGCACCCCTTCCAAATTATTTTCGTGAATTCTTTTTCTTCTTATTTTTTTGTATCATGATGCATTGAACATAGACAATCAATGATTGGATGCCAGCTAATCGATGCTATGACTTCTCTTGGGATTTTCAATTTCTTGTTTGTCCTGAAGATAGGCTGAACTGAACCAGTGATACCCTAGGTTAGCTTAATTGAACATCATTGCTGGAACTCTGCTTCTTTCTCTTCTACCTTGGCCTCCCACAAGAAGTTAGTAGCTCTAAGAGGCAGGCCAGCTAGGTGCTACTAAGCTACACAGCTCACAAAATGGTGATCTTCCTACCCCTAGTGCTCCAGTCTGCCTCAGTTTACCTCTTTCTCAGAATCCACATGGCTTCTTTCACTGAAGTCCATCAAGATCCAGTTTTACAGAGGATGTCAGGAAGAGAGAACAGGGCTAGAGGGAAAGGTATCCAGGCACAGTTGTTAAAATGTCTCCTGAGGTCTGCGACAGACCCCAAGGTCTCTGTTGATTACTTTAAGCAAAGCTCTTCAGTTTCTCTGTGGGGAACTTCTCTCTAAGTGACTACAATCAGGTTAGGCAGGTGGCTGAAGAAACAAGGCTGAACAATGGGCTTTCCACTCAAGTTAGTTCATATCAGCAAGAAGCCCCAAATCTGGGTTTTTTTTTTTTTCAGCCTCACTTGGAGATGAAGGAAAGAGTTTGGTCACCCTGCTGTGGGAAAAATAGGCCATTATTGTCAAAAGAAGGCACTTGTCCTAGATTTGAGGGACGCATGATGTCCTGGATGGTTTCTGGGTCTCTGTGGGATGGCCTGTTGACATCACCTCACCCTTCTGTACATCAGAAGGATGTGAAAGTGAAGGTGAATTCTTCATGGAGCCAGACACCTGGGATCTGATATCTGAAGCTGTCAGCATCATGTCAGCTTATCTACTTCTCCCAACTCCCCGCTAGAGAAATCCTTTTTCCTCTCAAGCGTACACCACACTGATTTCATTTCAGCCACACAACCAGCCTGGTCCTTATCACACTGGCTCACAAGCAGCTGTAGAAAGGCCCCTTCCTGGAGCCAGCCATTCAGCATTCAAGTGCCAGCTGGACCTTGCCAGAGTCATGTGCCTTTGGGAAGAGTCACCCTAACTCTGAGAACCTCAATTTCTCCACCTGTAAAATGGGGGTGGCACTAGAGCTTGTACTGCTTACCTCACAGGGCTGTGGTGACCATCAAAGTGGATGATATAATAATATAAGTGCCGGGCAAAATGTCGTTCTGACCATCAGAAATTGTGGCAGCACACAAGTACAGGTTATGTTTTATCAACCACCATTCAATTTTATTAACCAACCATTTGGGTTGACCTTGGGATGTCAGCTGGCTTGTGAATGCCTTGACCCAAGTCTCATAGGTTCATATGAGGGAGGTTGTCCATGTTCTAAGCTGCTGCTTCTCGAACTTCTCCATGGACATGAATCACCAGGAATATTGTTACGATGCAGACTCTGATTCGGTAGGTCTGAGGTGGGACTGGAGATCCTGTATTTCCCACAGACTCCCAGGTCATACCTGGGCTGGTGGTGTGAAGATCACATTGTGAGTAGCCAGGATCTGAGAAACAGGTTTCCCTGGCGCTCTCTTGATGTTACACTGTGTTTGTATTTACTTGCTTCGACCTCAAATCCACTTTCTATAGACTTGAATAAACTATTCAGCTCAACAGAAATCATACAGAAAGTACTGTAAGTACCCCAGCTGTAGGAAAAAAAAAACAACCCAACAGTGTTTGCATAAGGACCCAAACTTGGCAGTACACTGCGAAGGGTTTTCAGCACACCATTGGCTGTAAGCCTTGCACAACACAAAGGGATCTGTCACACTGGTCAGAGCAGAGATGGCCATTTCCCTTGTTCCTTTATCAGCAAAAACTTGAGTATCTGCTCATTTTTGCCTTCCCAGATAGGGCTGACCCCCAGTACATTCTTGATGAGCTAAAAGAGTTTTAAGTGAGTAGGAAATTAAGCAATCTCTCCCTCTCCCTGTTGGAAGCCTATCTGTTGCTCCAAACTTCAGAAAAACTGGCGATACCTTCATCAGAACCTCTTCTCCCCCACAATATTTCATTTCTTTCCACATATAGCTGAACTGGCTACCCAGCAGTGAACCTCTACTCCTCTTGTCCCATAAGCTTAGATTTATAAGGGCAGGGCAGGGAGAGAAACCTTAGGCTCTGGCAGTTGGTATTTCCAATAGCCCTGAAATAACCACTTTTGTTCTTATGGCTCATAGTGAGATACAAATCTTCCGTTATTCATTTAGATGACAAGTGGCACCCATCAGCTTAGCACCCTTGCAACTGTGCTCCCCAGAGCAATGGTCTTGTATAATGACCAAGTCCTTTTGACATGAGTAAATCCAGTGTCAAAGCAGGGGGTGACTCAAAAAACCCATGCACCAAAAGATAGAAAATATTTCATTGTGTTTTTATATCATGAAGCGCGGGGAGTGCAAGAATCTTCCTTCCTTTGATGATTTTCTCACTCTCCTCTCCTCTTTTCTCCCTCCTGGCCTTCCTTCTTTTCACATTTTCGTGTAGTACCCATGTGTTGGAGATTAGAAGAATGACAAAGTAGAAAGAAGGAGAAAAGATTAAAATAAAAGAAAGTGGAAGGTAAATAGATTTCATAATTTTTGAAGGTGTGAGTATCAGGATTTCAGGCTTTTCCTTTGTTCCACACAAAACAAGCAAGCAGGCAAATAAACCCTGCAGGGACCAATGCAAGATGAACAAAGTTTCAGAAGCTTTTCCTCAGAAAAAAAGCCATGCTGATTTACAAGCAGGGTATCTGTTGTGAGAATTTGGAAGGAGATTAAAACGTATCACTAGCCATCTAGACATTTGTCAAAACAACTGAATTCTATGAAGTGGAAAGGATGAACGAAAGAACCAATATGAGGGGGAAAAGTTAGAAATGGGCTCTATTGTGTCAGAATTTGTCTACAAAGACAGGGAAGATTTCAACTGTGTGGGATAAAGGCTCTCACTAAATGAGAAACCAACAGACCTTGGAGACGGGCGTTTAATTTCATCTTGAAGGTCATTTGGCTTTGCCAACTCTGGATGTGTGGTCAAACCCTCTTAATGTGAATACCAGCCTCCGGATTTTTCTTCAGCATCCTTTCTGGGTCCAGGGGCACCTGTCTGCTCTAGTGATTTAGTGCCCATCTCCTGGATATGAGGAGGGGCTCAAGACACCTTGATTTACAGCCTCACTGTGACTGTTCACAGAAAGGAGAGATAATTCCCCAAAAGGATAAGGGGGTGCTGTTATCAGATGAATGTGGACTGGAGGCTGGTAATCTAAAACAAAAAATACTTCCTGTACTTGGAACATGATACTTGACTCGAATTTTGAATTCAAGTTCTGTTGATGGCACAGCTGCCCAATGACTCTTGGCCCAACTTCCCATGCTGTACATTTGTCCTACCGAAGCATGACACCCCAGTAGCACTGAGCACTCCTAATGCTCGGATCTTGGTTCCTAAATAGCATTATCCACCCAAAGTTACCAAAAGTCCTTGGAGAAATGGCTGATTGCAGGGCTGGGGCAAGAAAGGTACAAGATATACAGAAATATCTTTTTCTTTTTTTTTTTGAGATTTTATTTACTTATTCATGAGAGACACACACACACAGAGGCAGAGACATAGGCAGAGGGAGAAACAGGCTCCAAGCAGGGAGACCGGTGTGGGGGTCGATCCCAGGACCCTGAAATCATAACCTGAACCAAAGGCAGACACTCAACTTTTGAGCCACTCAGGCATCTCTGAAATATCTTTTTTCATCAGAAAATATAGAATGCTTTCAAAAAAATGATGGAAGCGTGGCACAATGATACAGGAGCCAGCCCAAAGCCAGCTCCCACTGGCCAAATCTGGTATAATCTGAGCATCAAAACCAATAATGAGAGTTATGGGGTATAGCACATGGAATTAAAGAAGAATCCAGGAGTCTGTATTGATATTAAGAAAAAAAAAAAGACAAGAGAGGGAGAAGGGAAAGTGCTAGAGAGTATCAACTAATAAATGTAGAAGAAATGGTGAGCCTAGAAACTCACATTTTGCAACCACCATGGAAATACTTGATTCTTGCAAGAATCAGCCGTGTAGGCTGAAACTATTAGGGGAAATGTTCTGGGGGAGACTGTGATACTAGTCTTGAGGTATCTCCCCACAGATCATTCATCAGTTCATGGTCAAGGTACCTTGCAAATGAAGCAATGTGTGGGTACCACCATAGTTGAGTAATCAAACTTACCATCATGTACCTCCTGATATGAGTGCTGAGCATGTCACAGTAATACCTATGCAGCATTTCTTGTCAAAAGTAGAGTCATGAGGGCAGCCTGGGTGGCTCAGCGGTTTAGCGCCGCCTTCGGCCCAGGGCCTGATCCTGGAGACCTGGGATCGAGTCCCATGTCAGGCTTCCTGCATGGAGCCTGCTTCTCCCTCTGCCTCTGTCTCTGCCATTCTCTCTCTCTCAATCTGTGCCTCTCATGAGTAAATAAATAAAATCTTAAAAAAAAAAAGTAGAGTCATGAGGAGACAATCTGATAGATCCAAGTTGAGGGGCATTGTGCAAAACGGCTGGCCTGGACTTTTCAAAAACATCAGTGTCCTAAAAACAAGCAAGCAAACATGTTTGAGAGCTGTTCTAGATGAAAGAAAAATAAGGAGGAAAGGACAAGTAGATATGATATGTGATCTTTGATTGGGTCCCAGACACCCCCCCCCCCAAAAAATAAATCCAGCTCTAAAGGATGTCATATAGACAATTGGGAACATTTGAATATGGGCTGATTATTAGATGATAGTATTAGAGTGATAATAAATCTTCAGAGTGTGGTAATTAAACCATAATTTTATTGCTCAACATCCTTATTCTTAGGAAATGCATGACAAGCTCTATAGGATTGATGTATCTGCAACTTATACTCAGATGGTTTAGCATTGTGTGTGTGTGTGTGTGTGTATATATATATATATATATATATATATATATATATAGACAAAATGTTAACAACTAGTCACATCTAAATGTTGGATGTATGCTGCTTTTCTTGTGCCATTCTTACAACTTCTCCATAAATGTGAAGTTTTTCAATATTAAGAGTTGGGTAGCAATGCATCTGTGGGGTCCCAGTCTGGGCAAGGATGTTGGGTTCACTCTCAGCCTTTCTGGGCCCTTCTCTTCCTCTGCAAATGGTAGCACTGGTGACAGTCACTTTTTCAGATTTTCATGGTAAAAGCTGTTGGCATCCCTATCCATTGACCAAATTGCATTCAAAGGATGTGTCCCCAAGGCCAGCTGGAGAGAGAATCAGACATATAGGGAAGACAGACCCTGAAGCAGCAGGTGGTGAGTTTATGGGCTCACACCCCAAGGGATGTCCTTGGGACTTGCTGAGTGTACTCCCTGAGTGGTGAAGATTAGTCTCAGAATTGCAAGTCAGCTTATGTCAGTTATATTGGGACCCTGGAACCTCAAAAACGGACAGATTTGACTACACACAGATTACAATTACTGCAGCATAAGATGAGGTGAACTCAATAATGAGAACTTATGACAGACTTACTATCCCTAATAGTTGATACAAGTTGGTTTATTTTTTTATTTTTTAAAGATTTTATTTAGGTATTTGAGAGAGAATGAGAGAGAGAGAGAGAGAGAGAGAGAGAGAGAAGAGAAAGAAGGGGCAGAGAATCTAAAGCAGACTCCCTGCTGAGTGCAGAGCCCATCCTGGGGCTCCATCTCTGATCATGAGATCATGGCCTGAGCTGAAATCAAGAATTGGTGGCTTAACCAACTAAGCCACTCAGTTGCCCCTGCAAGTTGATTTAAAACAAAAACAACCCAGCAGGATACAGGAGATCATTAGGCAGTACACCAGGACATGCAAATGACCAATAAAAGTCTGAAACTGTATGTAACTTCCCTAGTGTTTAAAGATTTTTAATTTGAATTTGAAATGAAATGCAATTATATATTCCTCAGATTGGGAAAAATCATTAAAACAGTGATGTTATCTAGAGTGGGAAAGGAAATAGTTTTATACACTGCTGGCGTGACAGTAAAATCATCATGACATTCTTGGGAAAGACATTTTCTGCCTTTAAAATTTTAAAAGGGCACATTCTTTGATACAGAAGTTACACTTTGAGGAATCCATCTTAGAGGAAGGCAGGCATCAGTAGCTAAGAATATATGTTACTTGCTAAGGATATGTTGTACAGGAGTGCTCCTCATAGCTCTAGGAGGCAGAAACAATAGGACCAACTTAAACTGGAGACCATCTGAATGTCTATTAACAGAGGAATGGGGGTGCCTGGGTGGTTCAGTGGTTGAGCATCTGCCTTTGGCTCAGGTCATGATTCTGGGGTCCTGGGATCAAGTCCTGCATTGGGCTTCCTGCAAGGAGCCTGCTTCTTTCTCCCTCTGCCTATGTCCCTGCCTCTCTTTGTGACTCTCATGAAGAAATAAATAAAATCTTAAAAAACCCCACAGAGGATTGGTTGATGAATGAATGGCTCATTCGTTTACTTGCTATATATTTTTTGAGCATCTACCATATGCCAGGCATAATTCTAGATAGTGGGGATAGGGCAGTGAATAATACAGACTTTGTCCCTATATCATGAAGTTTATGTTCATGTGTGTGTGTGTGTATGTAGCAAGGGAAAGACAATAAATAAAAGGAAAAGTAAGGAAGATAATTCCAAATAGTGACATATGCCACAAAGAAGATAAAAGGAAGACAGTGGATAATGAGGTGGAGAGTGGCTGGATGGGGGTTGCATTTGAATAAGGAGGTCAAGGATGCCTCTCTGAGGAGGTGACATTTGAACAGAGACCTGAATGATGGCAGGGAGCCAGGTCTGAGAAGATCTTGGTGAAGAGTGTGCCAGGCAGAGGGAAGAGCAAGTGTAAGTGGGCAGGGGTGAGTGTTTGAAGAGTGAAAAGACCAGTGTGTCTGGAGCCTCATGGGAGAGGAGAGTGTTACGATGTGAGATAATAGAGGGAGGTGGGGGGCAAATCGCATAAGGTCTGAGGCCACGAGAGGAGTTTAATTTTGTTTTTAGTATATGTAGTAGGGCTTGAGATTTTAACAAATCACACTCAAATTATGTGCCTATATCTGTATAACTATTTTACCTATATCTGTCAATATTTATATATCTCTATTTATGCATCTATATCTGTCTATACCTATAGCCATAGGTACAGATATATCCACATTAATATATAAATAGTTAAACTATTAAACATTAAACTTTACTCAAGTTCAGTTATTGGAAAACTTTTAAAATGTTTTTCCCACAACGTGGGTATATCCATTTACTTGTGTAATCGCAAATTTTATGAAATCTGAATATGTATCTAGTATTTCCAATGAAAATTTGACACCTGAATTGGAATGTGTTGCCAGTGTAGAATAGACATTGGACTAAGAAAACAATGAGTGTGAAACATCTCAATGATTATAGACTATTGATTACATGTTGAAATAATGATTTGGATATGTTGACTTATTCCATTCCTTTTTATTGTGGAATAATATTCTATTATATACTACAGTTTGTTGATGGACATTTGGTTTGCTTTCACTTTTTGGCTCTAATGAATGATGCTGACACGAGCATTTGTGTACAAGTTTTTGTGCGGACCATGTTTTGATTTCTCTTGGGTGTATATGGAGGAGCAGAAGAGCTGAGTCCTCTGGTTTTTGTTTTTGTTTTTTCTAAATGTGGCTACTAGACAATTTAAAATTACATTTGTGGCTTGCATTATTTCTTTTGCAAGTGCTGGTCTAACCAAATCACATTTCCTTGGGAGTCCCCATTCTGCTGAGTAAAGGGAAAATACTTAAATTGGCTGATTGGAAGTGTTTGTCTCTTCCAGTTTCGAGGAGTCTTCCCCGTCCCCGCCCCAAGTAAAACAATCTTTTTCAGGTAAGGATTCAGCTAGTTTAAAATTCCAATTCCCTTTTGGGACCATATCTTTTAATTTTCCTACCTGCTTCCAAAGATGGTGTTCAGACAGAGCTTAGGAAAAGGCCAATGGTTTCCACTTTCTCCTTGGGGGTCTTCATTGGTCCTAGGAAGTGTGGTTGGTTTGGTCTTGACCCTCATGGCAGGCTTGCTCACGAGAAGTGGTGGAAGAAACCTCCAGGAGGAGAAGTCCCTGGCCACTGCTTCACTCAGCCTGCCTCCCTGCCATTTATCCTCAGCTCTGGTGCCCCAATGTTGGATCAGGGACTCCACAACTTTGCCCCAGCCAACTCTCTGCCTAGGTGTCTCCCTAGACCTTTCCAAACTCATGCAAGTCTAGCACCATGCCAAACACAGAACTATTCTAGGGGATGAGAATGTTCTTGAAATACTACACCTGAGAGGTGAGGAGCAAGGCTTCTCACCAGGGTTCTCTGGACATTTCCATCTCTTCTTGCCTTCTACTCCAAGGAGGAAGCCAGGTGATTTCACTGGATTTGGCAAGATTCTTGCAAACTTTGGTTTAAACATTTTTTAACGATGTGAGGGTAGTTACCCAGGCATATACATTGTTGCATATGTAATAATTGTACTCACCAAACCCTACACTTAATATGGGTGCATTTTATTCTATATAAATTGTATCTGGGTGAAATTGAATGAAGGAGAGAATCAGTCAGATTTATATACATTACCCTAGGAAGATATTTATGATACAGCATTAAGATACACTTTTGCATGAAAAAGCAAGTTGTAGAGCAATGAGTAAAGTAACATTTTTGTAGCTAAAAAGGGGGGGAAAAGGAAAAAAGCCACATATATATTTTGTATTTCAAATGTAAACACAGAGAAATTATAGAAAAGAACATGAACTACTTCCTCAGGAAGGGATTAGTTGGAGAGTGGAGGTGGGAAAAGCGTATTATATTTTACTTTGTGCTTTTCTCTGTTGTTTGGCTGGCTGGTCCTAATGAGCACATAGGATAAATGTTATTTTTTGACTAAGAAACACAATAGAAAGAAAATAATAATCATAATGATAGCAACAACAAGAAAAAAAAGTCAGTTAACCTTGATAATTGTTGCTTGGTTCTGGAGGCAGATACCATGGGGTTTTTTATTGAAAAAAATCCTGTCCAGATTTTTATTCTGCTTTGAAATCTTTGTGTTTTGACTAGTTACTCCTGGTGTGCCCTCTCACTGCACCATGAACACTTTAAAATAGCATTTATTCAACTTTATGCGTTTAGAGGAAACTTCAGACTTTACCTGGATTTCCCTAGTTTTTCCATAATATATGTTTCCTGTTCCAGGATCCCATACAGGATGCCATATTACATTCATTTTATTTTATTTACAGATTTATTGAGATATAATTGATATATGATATCATAAAAGTGTAAAGTGTAAGATGTGATGATTTGAAATGCATGTATATTATGAAATATTTGCCAAAATAAGGTTAAATCTCACATAATTACCATTTTGTTGTTATGGTGAGAACATGAAAGCCCTGCTCTCATTGTATCTTTCATTTATACAACACAGTATTGTTAACTGTAGTAACTTAAATCCCCAGAACTCATTCCCCTGGTAACTGAGAGTTTATGCCCTTTGACCAACATCTCCTTCTCTCCCCCATCCCCAAGCCCCTGGCAACTGCCATTCTACTGTTTTTATTTTTTTTTAAGATTTTATTTATTTATTCATGAGAGACAGAGAAATAGAGAGGCAGAAACATAGAGGGAAATGCAGGCTCCTCACAGGGAGCCCGATGCAGGACTGGATCCCAGATCCCAGGGTCATGACCTGAGCTGAAGGCAGACGCTCAACCTTTAGTCACCCAGTGTCCCTATTCTACTCAGTTTTTATGAGTTCAGTGTTGTTAGATTCCATGTAAAAGTGAGATCATACAGTATTTGTCTTCATCTGACTTATTTCACGTAGCATAACACCCTCAAAATCCTTCCATGTTGTCACAAATGGCAGGATCTCCTTCTTTTTTTGTGGCTGAATAATATTCCGCAGTATGTATGTATCACATTTTCTATCTCCATCCATCTGCTGATGGGCACTTTGATTATTTCCACCACATTGCATTTTATGGACTTGATGGTTTGGAGGAGGATGGAGCAGGTGTTTTGTCAAATGTCTCTCAATCTGGGTTTCTCTGAAACCTTTTCACACATTTTAGGTCGGGTGATGGATTTTTGGGAGGAAGAGCGTGGAGGTACATGCACCAACATGACTTCACCCATAGCGATGCTGATCTTGATCATGGAGTTAAGGCAGCGTCAGTCAGGCTTCTCCACTGCGTGGTTACTAGTTTCCCTGTTCAGACTCAAGCTATTCCCCTTGATTGTTAGCAGCCAGTTCCTAAGTCCAGCCCACAGCCAAGGGAGGGAAATTGGAATTCTTCTGAATGGAAGATTTGTCCCTTTTCACTCAGTGTGTTTATTTATTCAACCATTTATTTACACGAGCATGAGCTCGTATATATTTCTACTTTGGGTTATAAGCCAATACTACATTATTTATTTTGTTGCTCACATCATTCCAGCTTTGGCCACTGGGGGCTCTTTCAGATTGGCTCCCCTTGAACTACCTCCTTCCGTTTCTTGAGGTCTTCCTTCTTCTTTTTATTTTTATTTTATTTTTTTTATTGGAGTTCAATTTGCCAGCATATAGCATAACACCCAGTGCTCATCCCACCAAGTGCCCCCCTCATTGCCCATCACCCAGTCACCCCAACCCCCCACCCACTTCCCCTTTCACTACCCCTTGTTCATTTCCCAGAGTTAGGTGTCTAAGGTCTTTCTTATTCTTTGTCACTTTAAGATGCTCCAGGCTCATCTCATATTTTCCCTGCGCCACCTAGAATCATCCATTTTTCTGAGGAGCTCTGGTTCCTTGTATAGGAGAATGGTATTAAGAAAGCAAGTCTGGCAAAAACTTTCTTTTTATTGCTCTGCTTGTCCATGCTCCTTATTGGGCTATAAACCTCACACTAGGTGGCAGCTTTGCTGTCTTTCTCACCGTGTTATCTCCTATACCGAAGATCTTTTATTGAATGAATGAAGTTTATTAGAATACATTTTCGCTCTTTCATTCTTTCGATATTGTCACTAAACTGATATCCGTATGATGCTGTCATATAGCTAGATCCAGAAAATGTGTCATGTCTTCACTTCCTGTCACGAATTGACTGATATCTCGTATAATAAAGATGTGTAATGCATTCATTGGATGTGGACTACCACGCATGCATTTCCCCAGCAGTCACCCATAGTCAATGCATATTTGCAATTCAAGGTCACTTGTTTTTATTCTTGGCCAGGGATTTGAAAAGGAAAGAAACATTGCTTCTCCTTTTTGCAGTTCTTCCCTCATTTCCATATGTCAAAATTGGATGGGCGCCTCACATTGCCTTTGTCTTACTGCGTAAACCAAGCTTTCCCTGTCTCTGAGTCCCATGAGTACTGCATTTATGCTTATGCCGTGCTATTCAATTTTATTAATTGTACTTATTCATATATGTTATGATGTTCCTCTAAGATTGGAAGCCAGTTGCAGGCAGGGTCCATATCAGATTCAACTTTTTGCTTGCAAATAACCGCAAGGAATCAGCTGTTCAGAGGGCATTGGAAATTAAAAAAAAAATCAATGCAATTTTTAATCTGTATTATCTATCATAGTGTCTAATAATAGCTAAATTCCAGGAAGAGGGAAAAAAGCAAATAACTCAGTTGATTAGAAAGAATGGGAAACTATAAAAATTAAATTTTAGCTATAAAATTACAAGTGATCTCTATGTGGAAGGTAGCTAAAAAAAAAATTCCAACATTACAATGAAATTCCCTTCTCATTTTTAACCCCTCAGACTTTGTCACACAAACAAACAGCAACAACCATAATCAATAATGTCTGGCACTGAAGAGGGTATGGTGAAAAAGTTAAAAGATAAATGTCTATAAAATCTGATCTCGAATTAGATATACATATAAGATATACATACAAGAAAATTTATGACAGCATTGTCACAAGGAAAAATAAACTGGGAATGCCCCGAATGTCCATCAATAGCAAATGACCAGATAAAATTTGGTAAATCTATACTATAGAATGTTGTATAGCTGTTAAAAAAGATGAGCTTTCTAGCTGTTTTTTTCTGGAGATGTCCGTGGTGTACTATACCGTGAGAAAAGGAAGGCATGGTGTGATGATGAGTTGAGCTCTTGTAAGAACATCACCCCCTGCAAGTCAGGACAGACAAGGAGAGAGTGGTGCTGGAAGGGATCAAGCCAGCTGGGTGGGGGTTCCAACTGCCCCACAGGGAGGCTAGGTAGCTTCTCATTCACGAAAGGACACACTCACCTGGTATCTTATTCTATTCAGGCTGCTAGAAGAGAATGCTCTAAACTGGGTAGCTAGTAGACAACAGAAATTTATTTCTCGCAATCCTGGAGGCTGGGCAGTCCCAGATCAAAGCACTGGCTGATTTGGGGGCTGGTGAGCCTACTTCTTGGTTGATAGGT